>NC_142014.1:50283039-50627622 GCF_049901735.1 Notechis scutatus
GAAGAAGAAGAAGGGCTATTCTACAGATTATATCAGAAGGAGAGATGGAAAGAAGGGCCACTCTGTTAATCTGTTGTGAGAGCCGTTCCTTTAATCTTGGTTTGATTTGCATTGTTTCCAATTCAGTTTGCATTGGATCACAGCTTGATAAATTTAAGGATGCTGCCCAATTTATTTATGTAGTCGAGATATTGGCAGTTATAATGCCCTTTCTCCAATTATTAATTCAAACTACCAATCGGAATGCCTGTTCTATAACAACAGAATTACAAAAAATTACCATCATGATCATTTATAAGCCTCCAATGGACAGTTGGCCAGATTTTGTTTTATCAGTATCTGCAAGATATAATATAATCCTTGGTGATTTCAATAGCCACCACACAAATCTCGGGAATATAATCAAAGTAATGAGAAAGGGAGCAGATTATTCAATTGGATTGAAATAAACAGTCTTATATATGATAGTAAAGATAGAGAGACATTTCATTCTGCTTGTTGGCAAAAAGATTATTCTCTAGACCCTTGCTATGTTTCCTCTGTCGTAGTAAAATCAACATCTCAAATCCAGAGACAGGTTTTGTACAATTTGCCACACAGTCAGTATAGGCCTATAATCTACAGAATAGGACTCCAGATCCCACTAATTACTGGTAGGTTCATTCCTAAACTTCATTGGAATTTCAGAAAGCAAATTAGAACACTTATATAAAGCACACTGATGCTAATTACAGATGGATCAAAGCAGTCCCTAAGGACTACAACAGGTTTGTTGACTTAATTAAATCTGTGGCTAAAAGGAACATCCCCAGAGGCTACCATAAAGATTATGCTTGGGCTACTGGAGAGCTGGCTATTACAAAAACATCTGTCCATGGAATGACTGGTTTGTGCTTTTTGAAACGCTTGCCCTGACCAATTGAGATCCCTCTTTTGAAATAGTACTAGTCCTGGACTATAGAGGTGAGCTTAAATTGGGAAAAAAGAGCTGGGTTTTGCCTGTTATTTGTTGCCAATTGTCTCACCAATGAGGGTATTACAGACATCTAACAAGATTTATATGACCATATGCAGAACATAGAATAACAAGGTTGGAAGCCATCTTGGATGCCTTCTAGTCCAACCCCCTGCTCAAGAAAGAGACCCTATACCAAATGATTGCCAACCTCTTTTCGAAAACCTCCAGTGAAGGAGTACCCATAACTTCTGGAGGCAAGCCATTCTACCGTTTATTGTTCTCACTGTCAGGATGTTTCTCCTTAATTCTGGATTGGATCTATCCTTAATAATTTTCCACCCATTACTTCTTGTAAAGCATCCTGAGGTGTTTTGGAAAATAAGTAGACCCTTCTTCTCTGCGACAATCCCTGAAGTATTAGAAGATTGATATCATGTCATTCCTAGTCTTTCTCTCATTAGACTAGACATACATAGCTCCTGTAACTGTTTGTTGTATAGTTTAGTCCCCAGACACCTTATCATCTTTGTTGCTCTTCTCTACAAGCTTTATAGAATCAGCATCCTTTTTGTATCCTGGTGATCAGAACAGGACACGGTATTCCAAGTGTAGTCTTACTAGTGCAGTATAAAGTGTTACTATCACTTTATGTGATCTTAATACTACCGCTCTGTTGATGCAACCCTACGACTACATTGGCTTTTTTGGTAGCTGCAGCACACTGCTGGCTCAAACATGATTGTCCATTAGATCCGTCTCACAGTCAGTACTGTTAAGACAGGTACCACCTATTCTATATACTATTGCATTCGGTTTTTCCTGTCTAAGAATAAGACCTTACTTTTCTCATCACCACAATTGCATTTTGTTGGATAGTATTCAAGTTTGTCAAAATCCTTTTGTGTCTTGAATCTAGGTTCTAAAGTGTTGGCTATTTCTCCCAGCTTGATGTCATCTGCAAATGTAATAAGTTTCCCCACTATCCTCTCATCTAAATCATTCATGAAGATATCGAAGAGTACTGGGCCTAATACAGAACCTTGAGGTACACCAAGTTCCCATCTCCTTACTTGGGTGAGGAGGTAGCAACAATTTGCCTAAACCTAATTGTTGCTGCTCATAGACACTTAACTGTAGTTCTAGTCAAAGATGGAACTTATTAGTTCCATCTACCAACTTACAAAGATGGAACTTAGTGATTATTCTCTTACACTTCACCTTACACCCCTACTTTATGACCTGTATACTAGGTAGATTGATGGATGGGCTAAACCATTTGCATTTGCCTGTCTCTTCCATACCACACCTTTTGTACTGTAATTGGTAGTTACTTTCTCTGGCAGCAGGTAACCTTCAGTGGATGATGAAATAAAGGCAGGATAAGCCATCAATAACTTTACTTAAATTTTCTGGGATTAAAACAGGGCAGCATCACTTGCCAGCCTCATTACTCAAACAGAAAAGCAATTGTCAGTGAAAGCAGCACAGGTTTTGCCAGTCTGTTTCTCTGCCAAATCACACTTTGGAGCAGTTTCCCCAACCTTAGCCAATTTAAGATATGTGAACTTCAACTCTCAGAATACCCCAGTTAGCTCGGAGTTAAAGTCCATATTTTGGGAGTTGAAGTCTGCACATCTTAAAACAGCTAAGGTTTGGAAATATTGCTCTAGATCAGGGGTGTCAAACTCACGTTGTCATGGCAGCATCACATGATGTATCGGGGCTTAGCTAATCCAGGTATGGGCATGGCCAGCGCATGACACATCTGGCCCATGGGCCGGGAGTTTGACAGCCCTGCTCTAGATGAAAGCACTATAGAGTGGTTGTACCCTAAATGTGAACTAGTCAGTAAGTTTTTTGAATGAAAAATGGGTTAATCGTGTTTTAAATATTTTTTTTTTTTTAATTTCTGCTCAGCCAAGGTGAACAAAGATATGCAGCTAGCAGATGCCTTACTTACAGGAAAAACCAGCCATTCTACAGAGTCGGCGCCTGACAATTCTCCACTGCCTTTTTAAAAGAAGAAGTTGTGAACTTCTTCTGTCATAAAAAAAAAAACCCTGGTTAAGAAAGATAAAAGAAGAATGTTCCTGTATGCATATGAATAATTCAAAAAGAAAAAAATAATCAGCCAAATATGCAACATATCTAAATGGGAATTAAAACTGGGACCCAATACTATAATTTACATTTATACTCGTTTTCTTAACACATCTTTTTTTCTGGCAGTATTTATTTTCTGGGATGATTAAATAACATAAATTACACCCTCCACCCATGTACAATGACACTGAGGGAGGAAGTGGAATGGATGAATTTTGTCTTTTGAATTACACGTTAAGGACTCCTAAGCACTAGTCTTTCATCAGCTGAAAGATAAACAATCAAACAACCAAACAATTTACTTCTATCTATAATCGGTGCTGGACTAAGAGAAGGTTCTGCCTCAGTTTTCATACAGAAATTTTGAGCACTCTGGATGAAATCTCTGGTTCTGAAAGAGTTCCACCTACTCCTCGGTCATCAGAAATGTACACCTGCAATGACATTGGGCATCTTCCTTGCTAATCCTAATCCTGCCTTTCTTTCAAATCATTGCATATACCTGATTTACTTCCAGGGCAATAGGTGACATAGCTCAATAGATTTTATATACTTTCTGGGTAGAGAATATTAGAAGAAGGGGGATATATTATCTTAACATAGCTAAGGACTTCTTCAACGTGTCTGTCTCAGAATGTGAACAAATTGAAAGCAACAGAAAAGATATCTTGTGAGGGCATGTTTGCACACTGATTGGTGCAAACCAATCAGGTGAAGAAAGGCCATTTGTAGTGCAGAAGTAATGCAATTTGAATTATCACCAGGCAGGTTGAATACTAGTTTAACTGCAGACACACAATACATGCAGGAAATGAAGGATGAGGAACTACTTTGTGCTTGTCATACTGGTATTGGATGATATTTTTTTCTGATTCCAACAAATGTGTGGCACAATTAAACTATTGAAAGATTTTGCTTAAGGTAATCCCTACTGGAAAAAAGTCAAAATTATCATGACCTGAGTTGACATCCAGACATTTTTCTGGCCTCTTCTTTGGCTCCTACCCAGACATTTGTCTCACTGAGATCTTCCTCAAGGCTGTGTTAAAATGTTTCCTCCTTTCTTTGAAGTGTCCTTCATTGCTGAGATCACTGCAGTAATGAACCAGTTCAGTATACCGTATTTGCCGGCGTATAAGACGACTGGGCGTATAAGACGAGCCCCCAACATTTCCACTCAAAATATAGAGTTTGTTATATACTCGCCGTATAAGACGACCCCCCCACTTGGAGGCATGTTTTTCAGGGCAAAAAAGTCATCTTATACGCCGGCAAATACGGTAAGTTGTAACACATGGGGTATTCTGGATATAATTCTTGATTGAGACTCCCGCCCCTTTCCCCCAAACTGTTGTAACACTTGAGGTATTCTGGATATAATTCTTGATTGACACCCCCGCCCCTTTCCCCCAAACTTACAAAGCCACCAAAATGCTTTAGAGAGGCAGCTTCGCCTTTCTCAGGCTGGCACTCAATTCCTCTCCCTTTCTTTGTGACAGCCCCCGCGTGCGTGCCATCGGGACTCAAGGGTGGGGGATGGACAGCTGCCAACTCTCTCTGTGTGTGTGTGTGTGTGTGTGTGTGTGTAGTGTGGAGGGTAATTCCGGCTATCTCTGGCCTCCGCTTGGTTTTAAAGTCGCTTGGCCGGTTCCCAAGTTGCAAGCACGCGCTGGCCGGGAGACGCGGCGCTGGGTGGCAGCTTGGTGCCGGGAGGCGGATCTTTTCTCTTAAGCGGGGGGGAGGAGGGGACAAGAGGAGGGACGGGACGGGACAGGGGGTGGGAGGAGGTCCCTCGTCTTCTTCCACCGCCCACCGGACCCTTTTCTTCCCAAGGGGACCCTGGAAAGCAGCTCAGGAGCCGGGTGGCCCTGCCCAGCAGGGTCCCATCAGGAACTTCCCGAGGACACCCCCCCCACCCCAAGCACAGCCCTCCTGGTCTTTCAAAGAGGGAGGGAGAAGCGGGAGGAGCAAGTTGCCGCCCCCGCCCCACTGCCCAGAAGGAGGGGCGCCACAGTCCACCCCCACCACCTTCTCCCCCCCACTCCCCGGGCCATTACGCGGCTCGGGGCTGGCTGGGCGAAGCGGCCCCACCAGAGACCCTCCCGCTCCACCCCCACCCCACCTCCAGATTGGCCTCCGCAAGCGCCCGAGCCGGGCGGAGGATGGGTGGGTGGGTGGGGAGGAGGAGGAGGAAGAGAGACTCCGGCTGGGCTTGAAGGGGCTTCGCAAGTTGCGGAGCTCCGCCCCCGTCGCTCTTGCACCGAGTGACAACAATGTATTTGCCGGTGTATAAGACGACCCCCCCACTTGGAGGCATGTTTTTCAGGGCAAAAAAGTCATCTTATACGCCGGCAAATACGGTAATTATTAAGGCACCAGCCTAGAAACTGGGAGACCATGAATTGTAGTTGCACTCTAGGCAACAAACCAGTTAGATGACCTTAGTCTGGTCACTCTCTCTCAGCCACTTTAAGGCACTTCCAAGAAATCTTGCCAAGAAAACTACAAGGACTAGCCCATGCAGTTGACAGAAGTCAAAATTTGACTTGAAGGTGCGTGAAGTCTAAAGAGCAGTACAGATATGGGAGAACTTAAGGGAAGTGATTGTGGATTGTTCAGCATTATTTTCATTCCCAACATCAGTCAACATCTGATAGGAAAACATCCATGAATTGCTCTCCATTACAGAGATTGGGGCTGGAACCTCTGGAGGATAAATAATGTGATATGATATTAAAATGTGAACATGATGATCTCATCTGCCTTTTGGGACCCATGATCTGGAAAAAGGAATTTAATTCTGTCTGACTACCAGTTCCATTTTTAAAAATTCTTCCCATGGTGCCGGTTTTTGCTTATTGAAAGTACTGATCTGTGAATGTGTAGAGATTCCATAAGACACCATAGACACATGGGGATGATTAGGTCAAGCTGGCAGCAGACAGCATCTCTCTTTCTCTCACTCTAATTCTCTCCCTCCCCTCCTCTCCCTCCCTCTCTCTCTCCGCTCTTCTTTTGCCATATGTTCATATGCAGGAAGTTCAGCCTGGTCTCTTCAATTTTCTCTTGCACATTCTTGCTCATCTGCATATTTGCCTCTTGGTCTCCCACTTTGTCACGGTTTATTGCTCTTGCGGGCTTTCATCTGTCCCCTCCCTCTCTTCTATAATCAGCTGACAAAAGGGCTGTTGACAAGTTCTGATAAGTAGACTCCCCACTTTTCCTGCCACCATCGCAACCCACACTTTGTAGTTCATCATAGCTGATCCTCTCTACCACGTCTGCTACCAAAATGTAATAAAAGCTTCAGTACTAGTCGTTTTGCAAAGGAAAAACTGAACTGCCCAACAATGCCAGATCTGCAAAATATAAGCCTGTTCACTATAGGACCTTCAATGACCCCATTCCCTGCCCTTCATGTCTTTGCAAGAAGAACTATTTGGTAAGAGGAAAAATTCCTGTCCCTCTCTCTATAAACATAATTTTAAGTTGTCTTTGCATATACACTTTCAGCTATGTAAAAGCTATTGGCTCAACAAATTTCAGGGGACAAGAGTTGCAGATTTAACCTTCTGCGAAACATGAAAGCTTTCACTGATTTACTACCTCTCTGAGAATTAGGTCTATCTACTGGAGATAAAAAGCATTCTGAGAAAATGAATACACCGAAAGATGACTGGAAAAAAATTCTAAGTGTGAAACTATGAGCTTCATGATATTTTTAAAAATAAACATTATTTCCAGTGATCTGCATAACTGGATACAGAGTGAAGCCTATTTAATGTGAGTTCAGGATGACTTTTTTCATGCCACTTTTTAGTTCATAATTTTAATTTTATAAATATATTTGTTCTCATTCTATAAGGAAATTTCTATCAGTTAGATTACTTTTATTTTTTCTGTACTGAAATGTACCAAGCTTATTGTGGCTCAGCTCTCGACAAATCTGCTATTTCATATTTCCAATTTCTAATGATAGGACTGGAAAGAAACTTGCACAAGCTGATTTTATATACCGGCAGTTAGGGCAATATAGTAAGCTCCAATAGTTTTCTGTTGCTAGGTTTTATCATCTAAAACTATCCTCATATACTTACCTTAGCAATGTCATACATGACAGAAATTTTAAACTCCCAGTCCATGAAAGTTCCATCAGGGTAGGAGATGTTATCATTTAAGACATCCTGAGATGAAAAAAAGAGACAGAACTGCTGGTAAGAACATAAAAACCAGCTTAATCCTGAAGTTGCTAAAAGTTGCTAAAAGTACCCAAAAGTACCCAAACCAGAAGTTGCTAAAAGTACCCAACAGTCAAACAATATCTTCATTCAGATCAATTAAAATAACACAAAATAATGAATCCTTGCTAAGCAATTCAGGGCAATTGAATAAAGAAAATTTCCTTGAATAAAGTAGCTATTGGGAAAACTCAATTTTATCTCCAGTTCAGTTCAGATATCAACTTAGTAATTTGTTTTTTTCCTGAAGTTACTTTGATCACAGTGGACAGTCCTATCTGAATACAGTGGGAGATGAAATAGTTCTCCATGTTTGTATCCTTTTTAAATGGCTACTGCGATTAAATAATTCAATAAGAGAACAAACCTAACCCCGTACGCCTTAGTACCTGCCACCAGTAACCTAACAGACAGTTGACTAAGGTATGTCTGAGAAGGGGGAAAGGACTATACTTAAAACACAAGTGTACATTATTGCTTTTCACAATATAGTTAAGTTAATTCCAGCTGGAAATTTTCAGAGCTATAGTTCTAATAGCCTGGAGGACACCAGTATGGAGAAGATCAGGCTTGCCTTTTCATTACTGGTCTGTCTAAGAGGGCTGAACTTTTATCTTAAATTGAATACTGTAGAGTATTTGATTTGTGGTTAAAAAGAACCTCAGCTTCCATCTGGAATAGTCCCTATTTCCTAACATGCAGGAGCGAGCCCTTTTGGTTTCTCCTTATGACCTCAAAAATATCACAAAATCTAGTTCTTAATAGCAGATTAAAATAAGAAAAAATTAAAATTAAAATTGGTATGTAATAGGTAATAAAGAAATAGAGCTATTTGTTTTGCTTCTGAAATCCCAATCAATGTCATTCTCTCTGATGTATTGTGGTGTTGTGGTGTCCCTTTCTTATTACTTTCCTGTTCTTCATTATTAAAGCAAAATCTCATTAATTCTGAAAGATCTCTAAAGGTACTGTTTCTCTTGCCGCCACCATTAAACCCCTTTTCTGTTTTAGAAATTCTTTTGTTTTTCTCCCTTCTTTCTTTGTATTTCTATGGTAAAATGATTGTGGAACATGGGGAGCCTATAGTACAGTACAATCATTTCATTAACATTTAAACAATCACCACCAAATTAAATGAGTTATAAACAGACTACTATTCTTCTGTAGTGCCCCCCTTGACCCTCACTAAATTTTTTCTTTGAGATGAAGGTTAAAGTGCCTTGACACAAACTAATCAGTGAGCTATAAATCTGTTTACCCGCAATGATCCCCTTTCACAGTATTCAATTACTCCGTAGATCATTGTATCCATCTTGACTGTTCCATAGAATTTAGTCAGGTTATAATAGTCAATTTGAAGAAGCTGATTATTACATTTAAAGTAACATACAATACTAGAAATGAAAAGTATAAAATCTCTCAGTCTTTCCTATGGCATGGACATACTGTATTTTGTGTTGGATCTTGTAGCTTTTCAACTCTAAGGTGATTAAAATATTTGCAAAAACTGTGCAGCAAGATACATATTTTTGGATATCATTAACCATACCTAGAATGTTACGTTTATTTTGTGCATGCTCTAAAAAATGCCTGCCATGCTGGAGGTGCATGGGGAATTATAAAATGACAACTGTTTACTGGAAGGGAAATTAAAGTTCCCTCCTTATTTTAAATTATATTTTTCTTGCTTCCAGCTAAATGACTACTTCTTAGCAGTGCACAGAACTATAGTTATTACATTCCCCACTTTCATTTTCTTGGAATGCCTATAGGGTTTATTTAGGATTCAGAAATATTCTTAGAAATAAAGAAGGAGAATGTTTTTTATCAAGCCAGCTTCCTAGTTAAGCTTTTTTTAAAAATCTATGTAGAAGAATGGTTGCAAAATGACTCAGTACAATTCAGAAACTGAGCTAACTCATAAATGCTCTTAAATAGATTTGGCATAGGGTAGAAATTTAAGGGATTAAAATCAGTAATATAATCATCAAACTGGGAAAAAGTTTTCAAAATTCTCAGCAGTTGCCCCTTAACAGACAGATGGGAGGCCTATTAGGTTGTCCTGTCCTAAGTGCCTGATGGACCCAGTATATTGTCAGAGGGGAAATAGTTTTTTCCTGAAGCTCTAACATGCAGCTTCCGACAGGCTAAAAGGTAGGGGTGACCTTTGGAGGGCTTGTGATGGAATGGTGTAGCTATCCTGACACTCCTGCATCTCTTGGTGGCTTTCACTACTATCATGCAGTTAAAGGTTGCTAGTTTATTGCCTTTAAAGCTCTATATGGCATATTGGCACAAGATCTCGTTATTGTGGGACTACCTCTCCCGAAGAATATCTGCCCATTCCACTAAATCAGGTAAGGTAGTCTGGGCACCAGATCCCTTCCCTGAAATCCTGCCACCTAGTGGGACCTCAGAAAGCGTGCTTTTTCTATGGCTGCTCCTGTCTTGGGGAACATTGTCTCCTTGGTGGTTTGATAGGTCCCCACCCATTTAGCCTTTTAAGATTGGGAATGTTTTTAATAGGATAGGAATAGGAATAGGAATAGAAGAATAGAGTAGAGTAGGAATAGAATAGAGTAGAGTAGAGTAGAGTAGAGTAGAGTAGAGTAGAGTAGAGTAGAGTAGAATAGAATAGAATAGAATAGAATAGAATAGAATAGAATAGAATAGAATAGAATAGAATAGAATAGAATAGAATAAGGGTAATTGAAACTTGCTGCAGGGCATCCTAAGGGAAGATTAAAGACACAGTGTTTGTATTTTCGCTTGATTGTTTTTCTGTTTTGTTATTTTATGGTTCTTTTATAGTTACTGGTTTTACTGTTGTTGTGAACCATCCTGAGCTGTTTAAGATGAGAGATCATAACAACATTTTACATAAATTAAAAATAAAAACTACACAGAAAAACTGTACTCCAGCATTCCTTAATATGGTACATTGCTTACCTTATTCAGAGCTATTTTCTGTTTTTCTGTAAAATTTCCATCTTTGTGTTTGAAATCCTTCAGGATTATTATCTAGAAAAATTGGACGGAAACTGTAGCAAAGTCACAACAACCTATCACTAATGTCTACAGTGTCTAGAGTAATAGTTTATAACAATGATTAAATAGCAAATACATTACATTGTATAGACAAATTGATATTTACTCCAATCAATAACAAGCAAATGATTTAAAAAATTCTATACCTGCAGCCCATTTTGTTCATTATTTAGGACTGAGAAGTTACAAAGGAATCATTTAGGAAAATTTTCCATACATTTTTAATGCATTCAACTTACAACAAAATGAGAATATGAGCAACATCATGAAATCTGTCTTACACAAGAGAATCAGATCATTTTTTAGTGAAGGCAAGTAGAATAGAAAGACTGGGAGTAAGAATACCTTCTTATCATATTTGCCTTGACGCAGCCTTTGAGCAGTATCCCGCCTTTTATCTTCATCAATCTGGGAAACAAGAGGACTCCTTTAGAATTCTTCAATAAGGCCTCTAGGCCTTAGAATTATTATTTAGTTTACTAGGAACTAAAATGCAATACCCAGCTGCTGGAAGATTGTTGGGGGAACAGATTCAAAAATACTTCCCAAATACTTTTGAATAATATTAAAAATACTTGAATATTATTTTGATATAATGTGCTGTTTCTCCTTTATTTCTCATTCTGGTCTCAAGATGTTCTTTATGTTTTTGTGGAAGAACATAGAATGCATCACACTGATGTCAGAAACAACAAGGTACTTCCAGGTTGAAAGGATTAGCTATGACATCATCATTGCCCAGGGATGCCCAGCTGGGTCTCCAGCAGAAGCTGGAGCGAAGGACAAGAGCTCACCCCACCTCCAAAGTAGTACTCGGATCTCAAACATGGGCTTCCTAACCTCCAACCAGTGTCCTAATCACACAAGCCATCGTGCTCCTTAGAAGAACATAGATGACAATACTTAATGCCTAAACAAAATCAAAGCCATATCAATTGGTAGTCTGATTCCTAAATGGAATACTGTTGTGTAAAGCATGGAGAGCTAATAGATAGTCTGTGTCCCACAGATAAAATTAAATAGTATTGCAACTTTGAAACTCACTGTCCTTGGAACTATACATAATTCATGAAAGAGCTGTAATCAGCAAATGGGAGAAAGGGAGGAGAATAAGATTAGATTCCAATTTCAGGTGAAGCTGCAATTAAGAGTTCTTCCGCACAACCTGCTTTTCCAGTGTGAAGTTCCCCACTAGCCATTTGTTGAGGACAGGAATGTGTGATGTCATACTCAGTTCAGTCTCCTGCAAAGATAGCCTGTCCCTTCTTGTTCATCTCAGATGAGACAATGCATAAGCCATGAAGTGCATGAATTCTATCCATAGCATTTCATTTCAGTAGAAGCAGTGTTTTTATTCCTACTAGATAATCTAAGTTGTTGCTCTCTTTCCCTCTAGTCAATAGTAGCTGCCATTTTGCCCATGCTGACCATATTTGCATATGCATGGGACACTTGTAGGTGCTGTAGCCACCTGCTTCCCCAATTCCCTTGCAAGATTTATTGGAGATACTTGGCAGGTGGGATGAAATGGCAGGTGAGGGGGAAGAATAATATTGGGCACTATCTGTAAACTAATAAATGTTACTGTTTCTATCATATGGTCTAGAGCAGGGGTGTCAAACTCGTATCATCATGGCAGTGTCATGTGACATATCTGGATTTTTCCCCCTTTGCTAAACCAGGTGGGGGTGGGGCCAGCACGTGATGCATCTAACCCATGAGCTTGGAGTTTGACAACCCTGGTGTAGAGTCTTTTTGAAAGGGAAATGTCTACTTGCTTTATACCAGGGGTGTCCAACCTTGGCAACTTTAAGCCTGGAGGACTTCAACTCCCAGAATTCCCCAGCCAGCAAAGCTAAAACTTTAAGTCCTCCAGGCTTAAAGTTGCCAAGGTTGGACACCCCTGCTTTATACAATCATGAGAAAACTGTTAATGCACATATAACAAACTGAGCAATTAGCCTTGTCAGAGTGATATCCGATGTACCATTGTGAAGAATGTACAGCTTACTTCATATTTTGTGGCGAGAAACTTTTGCCAGACATGTCTGTCACTTCCTACCTTCAAACTAACATGATTTGACTCATTAGTATTCAACGGTAGTATCTTCTCAGGTGGAATATGGGACCATCTCTTTTGCCGCAATTGATTGGCTCTTCTGTACTTCCTGAAAATTTAGAAGTATTATAGAAGCAATTCTGAAAGTATTAGAATTTGGAATTTTAGGAAGATAAAGCTATGTTAACCTTTTAACACATATACACATACATACAACATAGCCCTTAATTTGGGAGGGTGGAGGGAAAGGAGAAAGATCAACATGTCCGAATGGAGGATGCTGGGTCTTTGCAAGCTTTAGCTATAGAGCCTAGGCAGTCAGATAGACAGCTAAAGCTTGCAAGGACCCAGCATCCTCAATTTTGTTGCACAACTTTTGGAGATGACTTTTTTTCTTCTTTAGTTCAAGGAGGAAAGCTGCAGAAAGATTTTATTTCCTTGCTTGCTTGAGTTCCTCCACTCTTCATCCTGAAATCAACACTTAATCAGAATGGGGGGGGGGGGAGATCAACAAGTCTGCTTTTGTGTGTGTGTGTTGTTGTTGTTGTTTAATTGAAGAAATGTGATTTCCTGGATGTGGGGAGAGGGAGGGAATCAAGCAAGGGAAAGGTTTTGGGAAGCTTATCCTGAAGTTGCCTTTTATGCAAGGGCCAGCTTCCCAAAGCCTAGGGAGGCAGGAGAGCTTTGCAGCCTCCCATTGGCCAGTTGATTGGTAGCCATCTGCTAATGCATAAAGCTCTGAAAAGCTAAGCAACTGGTCCTTTTTTTGCCCCAGAAAGGCAGCACACCTTGGCAGGAGGAAGAACAGGGGCAGCAATAGGAAAGGCAGTCGTGGCCACTGTTTTCCTTCCCCATTATTTCTCTCTGGTAAGATAATCAGCTGAGTAGTGGCCCTTCAGGCTGGGGGAGACCTTGAGAGGCCTGAAGCAGGTGGGCTTATGCATGAGCAATGTTGAATATTGTAATGATCATAATGCAATAAAGAGCTGTAGTCACTAGTCTTCATGTCCTGCTTCTTCAATCGACTCTAATCTAACAAGCAAGGCCTTCCACGATCTACCCAACCTTAACTTAAGCCTCACTTAACAACCCGTGCATTCATTTAAAGAATGCATTGGGGAGAGCAGGGATGACTAGTTGTTACTTTAGCTAGTTCATTTAACATTGTTCTGACTTTCGACACTAATGGGCAGGCTCCAAGTTAGGGGCGTAACTTGAGGACTACCTGTATTCACACTGAGCCTTTGAATTAGCCCTTCATCAAACATATGAAAAAATTATGATATAATTCGGGGGGCTGTAAGTTTTAATATACTGTTTAAAAACTGAGTCACAGCTGCAATTAAAAAGATTAATATTTTTTGTTATTTTGACTGAGGTTTATTTTTCTTACTTATGTTGGATTAGCATTTGTATTCTTCGTTTTGTTTTCTTTTTATTATACCTCATAACAGGAAAAATAATAAAAGACAAGTAGTAATTATAAATTTGAATCTTGTCCAAAAAAAAGAGTGATGGGATTTATGCAGTCTAAGATATTTGTGCAGAGTATTTTTTTTTGCAGAAGGAAGACTTGAAAGAAGCTGAAGGTATTTGTGGGCTGATGCTGGCCTTCCCAGTCTGAGGTTGTCTACAAAATCCCTATTTTTAGCCCAAGGAGGACAAGGTAAACAATCATACCTCAGTACCAACAAAGCAATGATCAGAACTAACACCACAATTGCAGTAAGTGTGAAAACAGCTATGCTCAGGATTTCGGGACCTATAAAAAGAGGAATGGGTAAACTGAGTTCCTTAAAAAGCAGTTTAAGAGGTAAATCATAGTATAACAAAATAAACTTGTATTTCTCTACACAGCTTATACAACAAAATAATAAATTTTACACAACAACCATTCTTAAGCCACTGTTTTGAAGATACTGTAATGAATCCAGTCTTTCAAGAAGTTAGCATCAATATCTCACCATCAGAGATTTAGGAAGCAAACTCTCAAACTGATACTTTGTCAGAAAAACAATGTTTGGCCTAACAGTGCTCCTGGATTTGTAGCCACATATATTGCCTTAAATGGATTTGTCTAGTTTTGCCTTAATGTCTACCCTAAATAATTGCTAGGTTGATTTTTCACATATTATGTCAGTCTTGTTTTAACCATGGTTTGTTAAAACAAGAGCTAAACAAAGAACTAAAATCATTTTCTCCCTGCTCCCCTCCCCAGAGCTGTTTCATAGAGATGGATCTGCAGGGAGAAAAGGATTTTAGCTTTGTGCCTTTTCTCCCTCAGCCCCAGAGTAGCTCCACACCAGTGTGGAAAAGCAGGGAGAAAAGGATTTTAGCTCCGTGCTAAATTTGAATTTAGCCTGCTTGGCTTTTCTTTCCTTGTCTCTCCATTTCTGCACCCCTACGCGTGTTACCTGGGAATCCATTCACGTAACAACTCTTGAGATCACTTCAAACTGAAACTGGCAGTGCTGGGATCATGGTTATTGAGTGAAGTGGTCATGTGATGTCTCACATAAGACTGCTTTGCTCAAGCAGTCTTATGTGAGACATCAACCAAGACTCCAGTCCCAATTGTACAGTTAGCGAAAGCCTGGCTCTAGTTACTTATTCCAATTTTGAGAAAGAGGGAAGGAATGGATCACTATCAAAGCTATAATGATTCTGTGCTAAATTCTTTTGGGAGTTTTTACATTTAGTACTACTTTTGACAGCTCTTGACATTTACTTATTTTGCTTTGATACATCTATCCAATTCATCTACATTTTCAATTACAGATCAGCCTTATTTTCTTAATTCTGTGACAAGATCAAACTTGTCAGAACATCTGGGCTGGCTGTTTCTATCAGAAAAGCAGGAAGTTAGGTCAACAATAAATAGAGCAATGACATGCTCATGTACTTGGCAGGTTACAAAAACCTTGCCTGCCCTACACCCTAAACTAATGACAGGGGGCTAAATACCTCCAAGCACATTTTAAATAAAATTACAAGCTCACATTTAGAATATAGAATAGCAAGGCCATATATTTCTGGTATGCTGCTGCCCCCTAGTGGCTACAATTACTCCAATGGGACAAATCTGGATGCCTTCCCACCTAAGTTTCTTCCCAATTTAAGATGTAATTAGAATATTAATAGCAGGCATTATTATAATATTAGTTTTGTGAATTTCTGATCAAATGGGGAAATGAATTATATAAGGCAAAAACAACATATTGTATTTTCAGGATATTGATGGAGAGGTTCTTCTTTTATTTTCTGCACTGAATCTTATAACTGTTTAAATAAACCTTTTTCTTTTTTGGGGGAGAAAAATGCTATAAACAGTGCAATGAGAGACAGAACAGCAGTCTATAGAGCCACAATGGCACAATTTAATTTGGCTACAGACAGGGTGGGATTCAAATTTTGTAACAACCAGTTCTGTGGGCGTGGATAGGTGGGTATGGTCATGTGACTGGATAGGCATGGCTTTTTTTCTTTTTGGCAACAATCCCCCCCCCCTAATTTTTGGGCCTCCTAGGCCTCAGGGAAGCCTCCTGGAGGGGTGTTTTTGCTCCCAGGAAGCTTCCCTGGGGCCCAGGAAGGAAAAAATGGAGCCCACCTCCATTTTTTGCCTTCCTGGGCCTCAGGGAAGCCTCCTGGATGAAGCAGTAAGTAAGCAAGGGGAATCCCGGCACAGCTGATCATAGGAACAGATGATTGTTGGGAAGAGGGAAACAAAGAAATACCTTAAGGAGTGACTGGGTGGGGAAGAATGCAGTTAGTGATGTTGGGCATACGCGCGATGTGGCGCATGCATGATAAGGACTGACTGGGAGGGGAGGGGAGAGGCAGGCAGAGAGGGGCGGGGCCATCCAGACACACGATTTGCCAGTCCTCCGAACTGCACAGAATCATAACAACCAGTTCTATAGAACCGCTCCGACCCAGTAGAATCCCATCCCTGGCTATAGATAGAACATTTTATTGGTACTATACTTCAGGAAATATATACCAGAAATCCTCTTGGAATGCTTTTCTGAACAAGTTTTTTTTAAAAAAAAGAATAGTACTGGTATTATACTGAAAGTATGTAAGTTTGAAAGCTGCACATCAGCTATTGGGTAATGTATTTGCAGTCTGTTCTCAGTCTGCATCCAAAATGCCCCATATTTATCAGAATCTTGACATTTATTGATATACCATATTTTTCCCAGAAAGGGTGCATTAAATACCGTAGATCTGTCATATTTATAAGGATGACAATAAAAGCTGGTATGGAAAATGACAGGACCTTTCCATACCTAATGAAAATTATAGCATGCAAGATTAAAGTTTAACAGGAATCAGGAGTGAAACAAACAACTGGAAAATCCCCACCCACCTTGATACAATTTTGATAACTTCCTGAACTAAATAAATAGCTTTATGCTTATTGAGTCCTCTGTGTAAGGCCTTTTAATAATCTGCTGGGCTCCAGATGTGTGAACTTAGACAATTGGAGAATTGTAATTTGAGGAAGACTAAGCTAATACTGTAAGTCAACTATCAGTTACTCCTACCGCTGACATTTAGAGAGGGGGGAGGAATTGGGGATCAAAGCATGTGTGTTTGTATCATTCCCTCTGGGACATCTTATTTTGAGAGCCATTCTAGGTTAGAATGTGGTTAGGAGGATAAGGAAGACTATATAAAATTTTATAAACCCTGCACATTCATTCCTTACCTGTTGAGAAATTTATTGAGCAGATCATCAGGGTCACTTTTCTTCTAACACTAGATAATATATATGACTCACAATTATGCTAAGAAGTGAATGTGTTTTTTCAGGCTTGTCTGTTATTCCACAGTAGCATAACCCAAAATGATCATTTGTTGTGCTGCAGCAGCACTAGTTATGGTGAGGGGTCCATAATCCTTTCCAGCTGGGGGCACATTTACAATTTTGAGAATATACTGTGTGTGCCTATTCACTAAATATCAAATGTATTCTAGCTTTTAAGAATATTATTGGAAGGGCGGAGCTGGCGTTGCGACGATACGGCATGCGATCTTGGAGGTCTGAGATCGCTGCCGATATCTTTGCTCCTGGACAGTCCAAGTGGATCTAAACCAACCCGAAGAGAAGGTGAATGTAAAGAGCACATCCTGTCAATCCCAGGGATACCACAAAGTCCCTGGTAGATCCAGGAGAAGCTCTTTTTGCCAGCGGCAAAGAGGCAGCCATTAATGCTGCTGAAGTTGGGACAGCTCTGAAACGAAAGAGAATGGAAAGAGAGAGTGTGCCGGTTTGGTGAGAACTTTTTCTTTATTTTAAGATTTGAAAGGACACGCTAAGGAAAAGAAAGAATCTGTAAAAGTTTTGACAGAAGTGATTAAGCGGCGATTTTAAACAGGAATGTCAAAGTAATATTTTTTTTTTCTCATTGCTGGATTTTCTACACATGATCTTCTTATATTTTGAAACTGGACTGGTTTTTTTCTCTTCTTTCATCTATTCTTTTTCTCCTTTTTGACTTTATAATATTTTAGGCTAGAGACTCCCTTTTAGTTATTTTTTTTAAATATCTTTTTCTTTTTTAAATTAATTCTTATTATATTTTGCTTGGAAAAGGAGGGGGAAAGTGAAAGCAAAAGAAACTTTGTAACACTGCCAACTAGAGGCTTGGAAATATTCTATTTCTCTTTTGACCAGACAAAGCTGAGAAAGAACAGACTTCTTTTCAAGGACATTTCCTGTTTGATAAGATAGAGGGAAGAGCATGGGAGAGTATTATTGCAGGTGCTCTTCTGGGTTTCAATCAACAGCTGGAGTCTGGTGTTGAAGCTTATAGGAAAAGAAAAGGTGATAAGTCTCTGGAGAAGAGAGTTATAACAAGAGCCTTGGATAATTAAACAAAGTGCAGTGTGCTTTTTTATTTTTTCTAAGCTGCGCTATCCCCCCTCATCAGTTTACTTTTTGCAATAGCTATTTGGATTTTTGGCTCTTTGGAACTTGTCTTTGTTTTTTTTCTTGTCTTTGGAAGTTAAATTTCTACGCTTGCTTTTTATTTTAAAGGAAAAGCTTTAGTATTAATGATTCCCTTCCTTTTCTTTTTAAGGGGGTAACCTTTTTCTCTCTCTCCCTTCCTGGTATTTTTGTCTTTCCATCTACCTATGAACCTAGCTATGAGCTCTTGTTCATGCAGAAAGGGGATAATTACAGGTTAAACCAAATAAATCATTACAATCCCTGAAAAAGTTCTATGGTTCTGTGGATATGGTAAATCCTCTATGATATTTTGTATTTGATTTTTATATTTGATTAATTATAAGTTGCTTTGGAACTGAGGTTGGCATTCAAAACAGAAAAAAAAACGTGTGTGTGTGTGTGTGTGTGTGTGTGTGTGTGATATTGTTATCTATCCTATTGATACACATTTCATTGACTGTTCTCATGTAACAGTAAGCCCTTGTTTTAAACTGCGATTTGTTGAACAAGCCAGAGGCAGTTATGCAAATCAGCAAAGTAATTATGTCTTATTGGATCAATTCCTGGTTTCTTCCATTTTGTCTGTTCTTGTTTTGCACATCTATAGTTGGTTTGAGATTATAGGAGAAAAATAACAAACCAGTAATTCAGAAAACCAAAAAGAATTTATTCTTGCTTGCATTTCATATTGTAGCGCTTAAGGAACATAACCTTGTTTGAAATGCAGGTAGTCCTTGTTTAGTGACCACAACTGTGACTGGCAACTTGGTCATTAAGCAAAGCAGTTAATGAACCTGCAACTATTCTTACTTCAACCTTCCCTTGCTTTAAAGACCTGCAAATGTTGTAAATGAGAGGATTAGTCACAAAGTTGCTTTCAGACAAAGACTAGTGTCAGCTTTGGAAGCCATATTGAGATCTGGTGCTTCCACGCTGCCACAATTGAGCCTGGGAAAGTGGGAGGGGGGAATTCATTGGAGCATATCTAGTTAGACATAATAACATTCTTTTTCTTTTTCAAGGTCAGGTCATGTTGCGCATAGTGAAAGGAAGTCTTACTTTGGGACGGATGGTGATTGGGCCATGTGATGTGGTGGTGGGTGCAGGGGATAGATTTGTAGTTTTACTTATTGTAAGGAAACCCGCGACTTTCAGATTTGGGATTCCACAGTTGTGTGCCAGTTACTATCCAAATAAAAGGAACTTTTGAGAGAAGTCTGTCTCGGAGTTATTGGCTGGAACGGAGATTTGCTGGAACGCTGACAACTAGCTGTATGCCGGAATTGTTATCTAGGCAAAAGGGGCTGATACATTTTCAACAAGATAGTATTCAGAAGTGGCTCAAATAGCTACATACATCCTCAATACACATTATGAATTATGGCAATTGCAAATGAGTGATTCCATTTTTAGATATCCTTCTTAAGAATTAGATTGACTTACCACTGCTAAGAGTATCTGGAGGTAGCATGTTTTTTTTCCAGATGAATTCAGGAGTCTTTGTCTTCACAACAGTTTTGTTCAAATTTGTGTCAAACCACAGAAGGGGTTTAAACTGGAAGAAGAAAAGAGAAGGAAGTTTCACTCTGATGTTTCTTTTCCCTAGTTTACTGGTGATTAAAAGTAATTTTATCAGTCTCCTTCTTTGATCTTTTCAGTCTCCTTTCTGTATCCCACCTATTTCATATTGAGCTCTTGTGTAAATTATTAGTCAAAGCATAAAGGAGTCTTTTGCTTAAAGACCAAGCCCCTTTGATTTCCTTTACTCGAATTGCAGTAAACCAGGAAAAGTCCTAGGAAGGGGACAATGGCAAACCACTTTTGAAAACATTGCCAAGAAAACTGCAGGGACTTGTCTAGGCAGTCACTCAAAGGCACAACAAAAACAATAAGAGGAAAACTCCACATTTCCTATTTCACTTTAATCAGGCAACAGTGTTTACCAGCTTCAAATTACTCTAAATAGTACATCAATTTTAAGCTATCATTTAATACATGATGATGCTTTGGTCCAAAGTGAGAATAGGATTGTTGTTTGGGCCTGTCTGGATGACTGTAGCTCAGTAATAAAGAATGTGCTTTCTATGCAGAAATTTGCAGATTTAATCTCTGGCTCTACAGGTACAACGGGCAAAAATCCTGCCTGACGTACATCTGCTAGTTAATATATTTATCTTAATGTAGTGTCTTGTGTTTTTGTTCAGATTAAAATGAAAATAGTAATTGTAACATAGGCTTTTATCTAATATGTTTCCCCCCAAAATGTAAGCACTTAAGACATATTTAAAGTGCTACGGATAAAAATAATTGTATAGATTTTTAATTCCTAATGTTGGTGACAAATTTTAACATTTCTGTATTCATGCTACCAAATTCTGGCAATAATTAAAGGAGACACTTCAGGGGCCCAAGGCTATTAGGAAGTCCAAATATTCATGGGCAAAGTACTGTATAATTCTTAATAACTTTATATATAAGGATAAAAATTAATATAGTTAGCAAGGTGAATAGCCTCTTCTGATATACACCTGCACTAATTTGTGTACCAGTTGGAACATTTCTGTATCAGAAATATCATTCACACTTTTGGATATTTCTTGTTTGAACCACTGGAATTTACTCTATATTGGGGCTGTTCTTGAAGCCTACATGAACTCCCCACCCCCTTAAAATCAATACTGCAATGTTACATGATTCAGTAGCTGAACAACTATATGATTAACTTCTCCAAGTGATTGAACCTCTACTCAGTGATTGGTTTTGGTTCATTAATTCTTTCTAAAAGTATAGTTTCACAATAAGATTGTACTCACTTCTTTGTTATTCACTGATGTGTAGAGAATACTGAAATTGACATCAATATCCCCATATCCATCTAAGATTTGAGGACCTAAAATACCTAAGCAATAAAAAAATCATATCAACCTGTAAGTTTCAGTCAACAAGTGACATTAATTTACTAGTAGTAAATTATAATCAAATTAGTTAGATACAGATAATGCCTTTGACAATTTGTACTGGATGGCAGATAAATAGTTGTTTTAACACAACCTATTGGAAAATTATTGAGAATTTAAAAATCAAATCATAGAACAATAGCAGAAAGATATAATTATCAATGGATCTCCTACCTGCAGTTATAAAAATGGATTGAGAGACATACAGAGGATTTAAAAGATTAATATTAAATTGAAGCCAGAACTTTTCCTTTTAGGATTAATGGACAAGTAGTTAGAAAAGAGGAAAGGAAATTTATTTCAATACATGATCACAGCAGTGAGATTATGTATGCATAGAGATTGAAAGATTCAACACTAACTACTGGAGAAATGGTTAGTAAAGTTGATAGATTTTGTTGAAATCAATAAATTAGTCTCGATTAGAAAAAAGATTATACTTATGGCTGACTGGAAGCCTTTTATAGACTTTTTGTGTAAAAAAAAAGAAAAAATGAACATACTTTTTTTATTTTCTTATACTATGCTTTTTCCTTTATTTCCTTTCCTTTCCTTTAGCTTATTATTTATTAGTTTGGGCTTATTTATCTACATGTTTAAAAGTTTTAATAAAACATAGTAAAGTATAATCAAATTATTTTTGAAAAAGTGTTTCTTTTGTCCTGTATTGTTAAGATGTTTCATCCTCATTATTTGTAAGGTAATGTTAAGAAACCTCTTCATAAACTCTATTTTTTTGTTCTTAATTTTGCACACTACCAATTTGATCCCTATAGACATTTATGGATTGCAATGCTTAGAAAGTTAACCAATAATCCTAAGAGTTGCTGTCCTATTTTAAGAGGCCTGCATAGCAGTGGTGTGATTAAATTTTTTTTACTACCGGTTCTGTGGGCCTGACTTGGTGGGTGTGGCAGGGGAAGGATACTGTAAAATCTCCAGTCAGAGGTGGTATTTGCCGGTTCTCTGAACTACTCAAAATTTTTGCTACCAGTTCTGCAGAACTGGTCAGTACCTGCTGAACACCACCTCTGCTGCATAGGCTATCCATAATAGCTATAGCACTTAGACTTATATACCGCTTTATAGTGGTTTACAGCCCTCTCTAAGCAGTTTACAGAGTCAGCATATTGCCCCCCAAAATTTGGGTCCTCATTTTACCCACCTTGGAAGGATGGAAGGCTGAGTCAACCTTGAGCCTGGTGGGATTTGAACTGCCAAATTGTAGGCAGCTGCTGCAGAGGTACCTTGCAGTACTGCACTCTAACCACTGCACCACAGAGGCTCCTAATAACAAACTAAAAGAAACAAGACCTGTAATTACCTTGAAATGTGGTATTCCGGAATTGGTCAAGGAAATCACCAGGACAAATTGATTCTTGTCTAGACATAAGGACTTTCAAAGCATGTCCAAAGAGTAAAACAGCATCCACGTATCCCACAAGAATGTCATTTTTCAGCTAGAAGCAGTAAAAGGAGAGTTACATCCTAAAACAGTCTTGGATGAAAAGTAGTATATGGTGTATTTTTATTCATTTCAGGATGTGTTTTTCTCTAAATTGTTAGGGTATCAACTGAGTCATTGCTTTGGTACTGCTTTTTTTGTTTTTCTCCTTCAAGTTTTATTAGAATACTACATAAATACTCATATTTTGTGTATATGGGTGAACATGCCCACATTTGTTTGTGCCTCTTAATACTGCCCTTCTCCCCTCTGAGGCTCATTTGAAAAAAAATCCCAAGTAAATGAACTACTTAAACAAATTAATAAACCTTGTCCTCTTCCAGAAAATTATATGGATTATGTGAGTATAATTTGTACACCATGCGAAGTATTGGACAAGGTGAGCAACTTTAGGAGGGGAACCTGTACAGAATCAGATGATAATTGGCAAAGAAGGTTACAGTGGAAAGTGAACAAGACTCAACAATACTAGCAATGTTCAAAGCAACTGGACTGCAGCTGGTAGATGTAGTTCAGCCATCAAGCCCCTGAAACAAGCCAAAAAAGTTCTTGTATACAGAATGCAAATAAAAGAGTTACCAAATGGATCTTCTCAGTATCCATGATAGTCCTATTATGGTTTAAACTTGAGCTGTAATTTGTTGGTGCAAGAGTCAGAACAAGGACATGCTGCATGTAACTAGCTGAGGGACTATTTTCATAAGAAATGTTACTGAAAAGAAAGCACAAATACCCATATGTGGTAAGTAGCAAGAAGAATTAACAGTCAAACATTATTCAGCTACCACAGAGAGTTTCTCTAGTAAAATAATCATTTTTCAAAGCAGAGAAGCTAGGTTTTTTTAAAAGAATCTACTTGGTAGAAACAATATTTAGCTCATATACATGTGACATAAAGGTAGCATTTCATAAATCAAGATGGGATCTATATGATCATTTGTTCAATACTGAAGCAAGTGAAAAATCATAGGATTTGATCTGGACATGCAGGGATTCCAGTGTCATGCATATCATATAATAGTTCCATGTTTCTTCATTGTCTCATTCAAATGATAGTCCCTTCAAACAGGGAGCATAAATGGCAATCATTCTACCTACATCTAGTCTGCCCGAGCATCTCGAGAAAAGGCATTTTTAAACTTTCCAACAAAAGCTACCTTTGAAAAGAATAGTGTATCTAGAGGTAAAATATCACAGTGTTTCACAGAACACTTTATCTTAACAGTTTCCCAACCTATTATCATCTCCAATTTTCAATATCAGAGAAATAATTTTTCATGATTTCATTTTTGTTGTAATGGTTTTTGTTGCAATATTTTAACTGAAATGTATTAAATTCATTAAATTCATTTGTGTGCCTCTTCATGCATCTAAGAGCTGTTGCGGGAATATAAGAAATGTTCAACATAAATATAACAATACAATAAACATTCAACATCATAAATGTTTATAAGGTGTGGAAAACAGCAAGAAATTTATACAAAATATTAGAAACGGAAGATCATTTCAGTAAATTCTTGAAATAAAATGCAAACACTTTTTTGAAATATAGTTTTATAATTATTGTATGTTTTAAATGTGGAAATCATAACATTTTTGAACACAAATAACCTTTCTACCCCACGTAAAAGGCAGCATAACTTTATTGAATTGATTTAATTTATGGTGTAAGTTAGTGTGAGTGCTGTGAACAAAATGCATAATAAAAGACTCATAAAGTATATAAAATTATTTGTCTATATAAAGAAAGGAAAGGAAATGGTTCAAATGCAATTTATCAGCTACGTATGACAACTTGTCAAATGCTTATCTTTCTGTTTTAGCATTTCAAGGCAGCCAGTTAAAGAGGAAGTATAGTGATATATTGTGATCCATCATTTATACACTGTGCATAGTTCACTTAAGAAATTGAGTACATGTACTAATAGCACAATGGCAAGTGACCCTGTACTTCTAACATGCTAAGCATGTGCAACAAAGTTTACAAGTTACTGCTTGAAATATAGGCACAAGTTACCTATCCATTAGCCTTAGGTACCTCCATCTCTCATATCAATAGTGGTCTACATTATAAGGAATAATACACAGAATTTTGAAATAATATTAACTCACTGAACTTTATATGAGTGCTAAATAAGTAACAGGATGATAAATAAACCTGCATTTTTGATGCAGATTTGTATTTCATTTGTCAAAATTGCTGGAAGTCTTGCAAGCAGACTGAATGTATATCCCATGCCAAAAGATCTTGTAAAACAGTTGCAGTGTCACGTGTAACTTCCTCGCTACTGAGCTGAAGTGTTCTCCGCTTATCCTTGAGGCAACAGAAAACTATGCCAGCATGAAACTTGCTACCCTTTTGCTGATCTATATCCCACTTCTACTGCCTCTATTGCAAGTAACTGCCAATCATGTTTTTCTCATTAAACACATGTAGGCATGATAGGTAAAGTGACTGACAACCTTTCCAAGTACGTATGTCATCATCTAGCATGAAAACAATAATCAGCACAAATGGCACAGAGAAATGATGCCATAGTTCTTTTTTCCTTTGCTAGTTGCCAGACACATGTCAAATAAAGTGTGTGTATGTGTGTGTGCCCATGCCCATACATACAGATGGTATGTAAAAAATCCTTTCAGTCCCCTAAGGGTGGTATGTATCTTCCTCAATCTCAGGTGCTCTACCAGAGGCCTGTGAGTTAGAGGGTTGCATGCAGTATTTTAGCTCTTCCTACCACTTCCTACCACTTACACTTTTCTGGACAGAAAGTTCTGATGCTGTTCCTAGGATCTGTTGGAGCCAGTCTTCAGTTTATGAGTCACAGTGATGTGCAAATTTAGTTTACTTAGAGCATCATCATGATATAAACTATTAAATTAAGGTAAAACCATAATGAAAACATCATAATATGGAGCTTTAGAATTGCAATGGGATAATAAATGTTATAATTCAATATCTAAGGAAACTAATCATTTAACTGCTTCTGATGTGGCTGTGATGAGATTGTCCCAAGTGCCTTGAAATTTCCTGAGGAGACATTCTATATGTGCTATAGTTTGTTGTCCAGCACCACAGTCACACTGTGAGCTGTTGGCCATTCCTCACTTAAAGAGCTTTGCCTTGGTTCTTAGTTTTTGATAGTAGTGATAAGGGAAACATTTAGAATTTCTCTTTTTCCTACTCTTTTTTCATGTTGTCACTAACTGCCACATCTGCAATTTCTCCTATTCTGGAAGAAAAGGGATGGGGTTGGGGGAAGAGATCTGTCTTGGAATTTTAATGTTAATATTTGTTATACCTCCTTATATTGTTACACTATTATACTACGGACTATTTTAGGCACCATTATACTGTTTACCAAAATGGCATCAAGCTCTTGTGGGAGTAAATATCACAAATATAACACACATTTTTGTGGCGAGGTTTCTTTTATCTCTGCCTCACCCTTTTTAAGAAGCCTTGCTTTCCAGGACTTCATTTTTTCTGTTGGCATTCCCTCTACCTCTTTTGCCAAACTCAAGAATTTCTGGTGTATTTCTTTTGCTCTCCGGGGAGTCAAATAATCCTCCACTACTTCTGCCTCTTTCTTTTTCATCTCAGATTGATGCTCATGAACCCAAAATCTGTCTGAACATGTCTCTGGGCTGGACAGAATTGTTCAAGAAATATTTTTTCTTCTACTGCTACTATTACTAATTAGTTGATAACCAATTTGATTCCTGAATAGGATGCAAGAACCATTTGGCTAAGACATCTAAAACCCCATTGTCCACAAGGGATGAGCTGGCCGGCTGGGTAGATGTCTCCTTCATACCTCACTGTAGCATACAGTATATGCCCCTCAAAAAACTGTCCATTTGGTGGAATAGGACACCATATGACAGGGGTCCCCAACCGCCGGTCCGCGGACCGGTACCGGCCGCGGAACAAGCCTTACCGGGCCGCTGGTTGCTGGCGCCGCCATCTTTTTGGTAAAAAAGCAATTTTTCGTCAAAAAGATGGCGTAGCGTTGGTGAGCTTTTCCGGGTAGAAAGCCATTTCTACCGAAAAAGCTCACCAGAAGCGCTAGCGCCGCTATTTGACAAAAAATCACTTCCGTGACGTCACCGGAAGTGATTTTTCGTCAAAAAAGATGGCGGCGCCCAGCTGACGCCGGAACTGGGTCGCGGCGCCCAGCTGACGCCAGAACCGGGCCGCAGCGCCGAAAAGGTTGGGGATCCCTGCCATATGAGATAGAAACTGTGTACCATTCAGTCAACAGTATATGATAGCTGTACTCCTGCTACAGTGTCCAAAGAAAAACAAGGTTCATTTACAGAAAAAAAAACCTAGGGATTCCTAAATCCACCAAATGAATCAAATAACCTTTCTTGTGAGTAGCAAGAATGTTCTCTCAATTCCTGCCATGGGTGTACTGGATTGCTTCTGTTGGAAGAAAAATATGACTTGCCACCTGAGTCATCCCTGAGGCAAAAGACACAAACAGTTATAGAGAAATCTAAAAAGCTTTTCATCTTATGGAGACTAAAGATGACAAAAGCATGCCTCCACAGGAAGCTAGCCAGGAAGCAAAATCCCCTCAAGATAAGGAAATCTCATAAATCACAATATTATTCCAGACCCCCTCATAAAATTCCACATCTAGGAAAATATGCACATCAAGCATGCACCTCATGATCCCTGCCCATTTTGGATTTCACACAACCCCATGGCAACAGCACTTTAATTTGCACATCTAACATGCTTCATGATCAAAGCCCATTGTCACTATAAATACTTCTACTCTCAGCTTCCTAACATCATATATAGCATAATAGAGTTGGAAGAGATCTTGGAGGTCATCTAATCCAATCCCCTGCTTGAGCAGGAGGGTCTATACCATTTCAGACAAATGGCTGTCCATTCTCTTCCTGAAAGTCTCCAGTGATGGGTCACCCACAACTTCTGAAGGCAAGCCATTCCACTGGTTTATTGTTCATGATCAGTATTAGGAAATTTCTCCTTTGTTTTAGGAAAACTAAGACTTAGGAACAGCTTCATTAACAGCTTCTCTAATTATTGAACCATAGAATGCTTTCAATTATTATATTCAGTTTTCCGACCTCGGTTCTTCAAGCTAGTATTCTTGTAGCACTGACATAATTTATAAGGCTAGCAACCTTTCTTTGAACTCTCCAAGCCTTTGCTGCTCTTTGTTAAATCTTGGCCTTGGCTAGTGTCAGAAGATTTACAACATGATGATAAAAGCTCTCAGGTCTATAATTGCCTTCTTTCTAGTCTTGCACAGGACACAAAGACTGCATTTTGTTAATAAACATCTCAGATTAGTAGCAAAACCCTAGGAAAACCAAATGTGCAGGAACATAATTTATATGGATGCAAACTCTATTGCTTATCCCCTTAAATCCTTAAACAAATGGGGGAAAATACCATAACAGTACTGAAAAAGAAAAATGGTGATAGTCAAGATAGACAGATCACACCCCTTGTACTCATCTTTCCTGAACCTCCTTAGAGAAGCTATAAAAATGCCAGTTACGCCATGAAATGCTTAGAAACAAAAAGAATGATAATCCTTGAAAGCGAGAAGTGCTATGGGAAACAAGGCCAAGAAAGGTAGCACTTCAAATAAAATCAATAATCTTTATTCCACACAGCCTTTGTTTGCAAATAAACCATTGTCTTTGTAGTTCTACTTTTATTACCTCTATCACTACTGTTCCTAGCCTCACAGATTATATGCATATTTTCTTTGCATAAACCTGGGGGATGGGGGGGGCAGTCACACACAGGTACTTTTTTAAGCATTGCAGCCAATTTATGCTTTGGATGGAAGGGTGTTGCTGGCTTCTTTTACTAATGAACTTTAGTAGATATTTTCTTCCTAGAGTATATATCTTCAGCCCTGCAGCATCACACCCCTAGGTACATAACAAATCATGCTGGAAATCAGGGATTTTAAAAGAAGTACTTCTCCCCTCAAGCTTTGAGCATAAATACTACTAACTTGGACATCAGGGAAGAAGAAATTATTCTGTCTCTCTCCATAAGGGAATTCACTAATTGAAAAGCAAATATTCCTTTGCATAAGTTTTACAGAAGTTAAAAATAAGTTTAAATTGAGAGTTACTTTGGAATAGAATATATATAAAGTTCCCTTCTCCCCCTTATGGGTGGTATTCGTCAATTTAGGATCCTGAGAGTTTGAGGGTTCTGAGTAGTATCTTGGGTGAAGTATCCAGATTTTGTGGCTTTCTTTTATTATTCTTTTATTTGCTTTATAAAATTTGTACCTGTAAAGATCTATCAGGATGAAAACTATATTGTCATCCACCTCTTTATTCCCAAGGGCTATTTTGATATCATCTGGAGTACCACATGTGATGATTACTGTTAAAAAAAAGTAAGAGAAGGTGAGAAATAAGCAATATTTTGCTATATTTTTAAAGAAAAATCTTATGTTTAGAACACAAAATAACATTAAAGCAGTAAAACTATTGGGAATCTAATACACTAAAAAAAACCCTAATAAGCAAAATCAGAGAGGCTAATATAAAAGTATTCTGATGGTTATCAAGAAAGAGTGTGGACTTCCTCTATTTTATTGTTAAAGGAACTTATGAAATATAGTTTAGTGGAGCCAACAACTACAGCAAAATGAATAGCCAGCAAGTTGACTGGCTCTTTATAATTCTACTCTGGACAAGGAGAAATTTTGAGATCACCTTCAAGTGCTCCATATAATTGCTCTTGTGGGAAAATTATAACAAATCATATTCTTCTTAACTTTATTCCTTACTGTCTCAATCACCCCTTAGGCAGGTCACATACAAACCACCTTTAATCTACCGACAATTCTCAAAATAAAGGAAATGATTAAAAATACCTTACAGCCGCCAACGGGGAAATGGAACCCCTTCAAGATTAAATCATTATACCAGGGGCAGGTCCCTTACAATAAAATCACAGTTAGAAAAGCTTGTTAACTGATTTTCAGCTATTAGGACCTTTTACAGAACTATAAATGCCTTACAGAGCTTTTTCAATCCTTAGTAAAAGAAGTTTTAAATACAAGTTTAAAGTTTTAAACTTTCTGTGTGTCACATAAACTGTTTTAACTCTTCCCCTCAGGATACCGCTATAAGGCATTGCATGCCAAAACAACTAGACACATGCCATCTCGTGCCATCATTCTGCTAAACACTAATTCCCACAGCACTGTCTTATGTCTAAAGATATTTAGGGCTGAGTTACTATTATCCTTCTCATCTTTCTTTTTACCTTCTACTATTAGTAACTGATGTTTGTATGTACACTGAGAGCTTATGCACCAGAGACAAATTTCTTATGTATCCAATCACACTTGACCAGTAAAGAATATTCTATTCTTTAAAAAAAAAACTGGAATAAACAGCAAAAGGATACCATAGTTAAAATTTTGATTTTAGAAAGTTACAACTGAAGTAATGGTTCAGCTAAATTTGAAATAAGATTTTGGAATTAATTAAAATAATCTGTCCCATGAGAGCATACTTTTCTTTTGAATACTTTTTAAAAAATGGTAAAATAGAATCTTGAAGTTGGACACTAGAGAGACTAGAAGGAACTAAAAATCCCAATACTACCCAATACTACTTAAATTTGACTTATTAATTCAGAGTAAAGCAAAATGTGTTAACACTGGATATATGGAAGGATATTTTTGAACAATGGACCCAGAAGCTAATTTTAAGAGAGTCTACCTCCATAGGTAGATTGTGTTTAAAAATATTATAGAAGAGGAACAAGTTTTACTGGACAAAAGTGAGACTGATTTTAAAATGGCAAGTTACAGAAAAGTTATAAATATCTTAATATTTAAAACAGCTATACAAATAATGAACCGATAGAATGATCTGGCTAATAATCTTCATATATTCAATTTACAAAAGAGGCTTGAAGGGTCAAAGAAAATAAGTAAAGACATTATTTCAAGATAAAGTTTATTAAAAATAAAAGGACTAGGCTAGACTAGACTAGACTAGACTAGACTAGACTAGACTAGACTAGAATAGAATAGAATAGAATAGAATAGAATAGAATAGAATAGAATAGAATAGAATAGAATAGAACAAGAGTTGGAAGGGACCCTGGAGGTGTTCAAGTTCAACCCCCTGCTTAGGCAGGAAACCCTATACCATTTCAGATAAATTGTTGTCCAATCTCTTAAAAACTTCCAGTATTGGAGCATTCACAACTTCTGGAGGCAGTATATAAATATAAAGCTGACTTATTTGATCAAGGTGTAGCCAGATATGTTGTTGTCTCTGGTAACCCTTAAATGGCTGATTGGGGCTGAAATGACAATATATTAAAGGATTTGTTTATAGATAAGAGATGGGATATTTGCTGTATTTTAAAAGAAGGTGATAAGCACACTGCCTTAAGTTTCAGTCTCACTGGCACTCATGGTTTTTCAGGAAATTATCAGTTTTACTTCAAGGCTGAAAAGCTATCAATGAAGCAAAGGAATGTAAACAAGCCAAAGACTTATCTGTAAAGTTTGTTTTGACATAGGAGCACTCAGAAGAAGAGTTCAGTCCAAGTTTTAAAAAGCTAGGTCCAGATTATCAGGTAGTCCAAAGGTCAGTTTAAAGAGAAGACTCCACATATTATTGTCATACATAGCCATACAGACAGAAGTTATCTCCAACAAAGAAAGCCTGATTCAGGACTGGTTCTTAAATAAGGTCAGCTGTCAATAACAGTTTACTTCTTTGCTTGGACAGCAGTGTAATTAACTTCACTGTGCTGCTCTCTTCTCTTCTCATCTAGTACATGGATTGGAAGGCATTACATCATCCCCATCTGATTTTTCTGGATGCTTGGCTGGTCCCTATGTTTGATCAGTCTCATGTGATTCCTGGCTCTGTTCTTCCAGGCTGAACTGAAGCAACTTCTTCAGGATCAGATTCAGGATCAGAATCTGAGTCTTGAGCCTGGGCCATGCTATTAAGTTACTAAAATTGTTTATACTTTTGAAAAAGAAGAAAGCTGTTTCTTTATATCTTTTCTTTTTATTTACTATATTCTTATTTTTTCTGTTTTCTTTTCTGCACCTTTTATGGTGACATCAAGATTTAATCTTTGTGATTCTTTGTCCCATCTGCACAGTGCAATGTCATTGAGACATCCTGTTTCTAGGACACATGAAGGGTTTCCATCTGTTACAGGAACAGAGTATCTGGTTTCAGGTGGTTGGCTTCTGAACTTATCAGAATTAGTACTTATCCCACTTCTATGGTTGGAATTTTCCTTTCTCCATTCCTTTATAACTGGAAAGGCTTAGCAGTTCTCATCTTCCTTTCTCCTAATTCAGAAGCCTTGACAGGGTCAATGACTCTTTCTTTGCTTCTGTTTGTATTTCTGCTGATCCTGAATAGTTCTCTCTGTCTACCAACTCACCCATGGAACCTAAAGGAGGAAGGGAATTGGGAAAGAAAGAATATCCATTTCCTCTAGAGCAGGAGTGTCAAACTTGTGACGACACATTGTCGTCACGTGACGTATCATGACTTTTTCCCTCTTCGCTAAATAGGGTGGGCGTGGCCAATGTGTGACGCATCCAGCCCACAGGCACCAAGTTTGACACCCTCCCTCTAGAGAGAATATAGCAGGCAGGAAAATCATCCAACATCATCATTTCCTGTTCAGATACTTTCTAGTCCAAACCCAAACACGTTTTCCAAAAGATAACTGGGCTTTCTTAGTTTTTTTTCCTTGAAAATGTTTCACTTCTCATCCAAGAAACTTCTTCAGAACTGAACATTTTCAAGGAAAAAAACCAAGAAAGTCCAGTTGCCTTTTGGAAAAGCACCTTTGGGACAACCATGACCTGGATGATTGAGAATCTCCATAGACATATTCCCAGTCCAGAACTCTTCCACTATAGACTATGTTGGAGTGTCGTAACAACAGGAAATGTTTTTCATGTCCAATAACCAACAGCTCAAAGTGTAACAATCCCATTCGCTCTGGTTTAAGAAGAATACTCATCTGTTCCAGTGGATCAAAGATATATAAGTAAGAAATGTTCACTTCTGTTAAAGGTGTCTTAAATAATGTCCAGTTTCATGTACATGCGGGAATTTAATTTTCTATTTGTAGTTATCCAATCATCCAACCATCCACAAGCTCCTTAAGTTCAACTTCCTTCTGCTCCAAGTTCAAATAATTGGTAAGTGGTGAGACACCAATGCAAGGCTTAAACCTGCATGTTTATTATAAGTGGAATGCTGCTAGCTGGGCAGTTCTGGGACTTGAAGTCCACACATCTTAATTTTGCTGAAGTTGAGAAACACTGAGCAAAACCAACACATACTAATCTTGTTACTGCTACCTATGAATTTGGTCAGTGAGGAATGATCTATGTTTTCTAATTAAGGAACAAAATATTCTATCTTGCATGAACAAGTATTAGTCTGTTTGTTTTTTGAGTAGGAATATTAATTAAATTAAAGTTAAAATGAAAGAAAAAAATTCATATGTTTGATCATGCGTGACCCTTTGTAAAATGTTTACAAGTTATTTTGTTTTGTGTGGTAGAAGATGAAGCATCTAGAGGGAAAGCTAAACAGAGTTTCAAAGAGTATCAAAGGTCATAAAGTGAGATGAGGAGGGATTATACATTCAAAACTTGCCATGTCCAGATCTGCATTGATAGTTTTGACCCTCATGAGTGGTTCTGCCAGCTTGGTGAATAAGGCATCTTTGCATGACTACAAAAAATGTCTTCAGACAATGCTGGCTCCCTCAGCCAAGAAACAGAGATGGGCACCATGCCCTAGAATCAGACACAACTGGACCTTGTGCATACAATTATAGATTATGAAATTCTTGTAACTCCAAAAACCATCACAATCAGAATATAATAGCAGAACCAGTCTGAGTGCAAAAGTTAAAAAACATATGAAAAGACATTAGATACACAGTTAGAATAGAGGACTGGTCTCAAGCAAAACTAAACCCTTGAATATGAAGTCCAGAAAAATAATGACAAAATATTGTGCCTTCATCCCTGTAAGCAATGTTGACAGATTCTACTTACTAAGGAAAATAGGTGGGCATGGAATATTGCAAGTACATCATATGACTGAAGAAGAAGACAAGGACAGTGAAGAAGCTAGTCTAACAGGAAGGCTTACTGAGTACCAAGCTGTCATACAAGGAAGAACAAATAAAGAACAAAAATGAGGCATAGCAAGATGTGGCCAGTACATTAAAAAAAATAACAGAACTTGACAATGGCTAAGAGCAGAAAAGTTGAAGAAAGACACAGATGGGCTAATTCTGGCTACGCAACACCAAGCTTTAAGAAGAAGCTTTAAGATTATGTTTAGAAGCGGCTCAGACAGATGGCTCCCTAATTCGCCATGGGCGAATAGGCAGCAATATAAATCCAATAAATAAATAAATAAATTAGGGGCGGGGGGGAGGATCAGACTTGATAAATATTTGTTATAACCAATCTCAATAAAGTAGTGTTAGGCATACTTAAAGTTGATTTCATGGCCTGGTCTACCTAGACCTGTGGATTCTAGATGCAAAGCCCTTACCATTGCTTTTTCGATCTGAACGTTTCACAATATCTTGCAAGTGTTCTGGGGTCCTTATAATTTCCCTGAATGTCATGTATTTTGAGATATCTGTAACTGAAGCATCTAGAGCATTCATATACCTGGGATTGGAATAAGAAACAATAGGAAAATTAATATTTGGCAGTTGCATGAAGTTTGGCAAAATATTTGGTATGAAGAAGATGATAGTGTTGTGGCATTAAATTCACCCAAATTTCAAGCTGTACATGTCTCTAAAAAGATGGCACTTCATTTGCATCAACATTTTTAGTATTAAAACCATTATATCTCTGTTGCAAAATCCGTAATAACTATAGGCTTCCATCATATTAAGCTTACTTTTAAAAATGGGATTGCTTCTCTTTCTCATATCATCATATACAGCTTCCTGGACCATAATTGAGCCTGGAAATGAAATGAATATGTGTGTTTCTATGGTCATTGGTACTCAGGGATTGGGATGTAAGTAGCTCTGGGGAGTTTGTAGTAACTTTGAATGGTCATTAAGCAACAGGATGTTAAATTAGGATTATCTCTATTGTTCTGAATATTCATGTTATATGTCTTAATGCTTTTGTGTGTAGCATTTTTAACTCTGTATCACATAATAAAGTACATAATGTATAGCTTTATAGAATTGTAAGCTATGACAACCCTTGCAATTCACTTCTGTATCAATGGAGCTTCCTTCTTGCCATGGTGCCTCTGTGTGTGTGTGTGTGTGTGTGTGTGTGTGTGTGTGTATACAGTATACATCTCTATCTGTATATCCATCCATCCATCCATCCATCCATCTATCTATCTATCTATATGCCACCTATCTTGTTATCCAAGCCCATGCAAAATATCTTTTTAGTCAGAAGTCTCCTTCTCCTCCCTTTAAATCCCTAGGATCCTTTACGCTAACATAAGGTACGTTTTGTCCAGGGGAGGGGGAGATTGTCCCCCTGAAGAAGCAAGTAATCAAAGGACTGGGCTATAGCCAAATATCACTTGGTGCTCTCTGCACTTAGTTGTTTGCTTGCAGATATTTCATTAACTGACAAAGTGACAGCATCATTGCTAGTGAATATGGAGTTTGCTCCCTGTTTGTATACAGTAGCTTTCCTTGCCAGTGTTGATGGGAGTGAGGTTTTCTCATTGGTAGTTTTCTCAATAAGGGGACCTTTTTCTGTTTGAATTTTTGTCTGGTATTAATCCCTGATGATCTGGGCATTGGTTGGAGAGGATATATTTTGATCTTCTTATGTCCTTCTTAGCTATTTTATTATCTTCTTTGAATGGTATGTAAACATGGTTTAGCTCTATGTATGTATTGATGACTGATTTGTCTGAATGTCAGGTTTCCAGGAATTCTCTAGCATCCTAGAATTCTCTAGGATTTAGCTTGCTCTAAGATGCTCACAGTTTCCCAGTTGAAATTATGATTAAGTCTAACCATGTGCTGTGAAAATATTTCTATGCTTTGTTTGTGTCAACTGTCCTGTTGGCATATGCAGCAAAAGAAACTCCTGGGATGTTATTTTACCAAGAGTATAACTTTACTGATAGATCCATACAGAAGAAGCGCAACTAGCTCGGAGGTTTTTGTATGAAAAACAGCATAATTAATTTCCCCTTTTCCCCATTTGACCACCCATTGTCCATTGTCTGCCAATCCAATTGTTTTTATTTTGGGAAAACAGTCTGGCCTCAGAAGGTTCCTATTGCATGGCCTTGAAGTATCAGGATTTCTCAGGCTGCAAATGGCTCACATAAATTCCTTACTTCCCTCCCAGCATCCTCCTCCCCCCACCACCTCACTTCATTTCTGTTGCCAAATTGCGAGTAGAGATGCCTTACAAGTCAGCCTTGACAGTTTGGGTATACTTGCTTTTACACAAGATAGCCTTGTCAATTGCCACCATGCTTCATCATCCTTAATTTGTCAATAAAAGTAGAAACACTTGGATTATCAAGCACACTTGATAATGGACAGAAAGCCTGGATTACGCATAAAAGTGGAAGTCTTTAAGAACTAAACGCTTTAACAACCTTAACTCTATTTCTAAGGCTGTTAGTCTTTGAGGTTGACCAGATCAGGAAATAGATTCCATAAGAAGATCAGAACTACACTATTGTAACAGAATCTTAATTGTGTTTTCTTTTCCCTCCCTATCCTGGGGTGAGTTGGGGCTGTTAACACAATTACTTTTTTACTAGATCCCTGTCCCTACTGGTTAGGGAAAGTTCCCAGGATAGTGGTTTCTGAGTGGTTGCATGCTGTGATTGCTGCAGGGGGGTTCTTCCCAAAACCCTTGAAGGAGGCTGTGGCCTGCCCTTTCCTTACTCCATTTACTGGACAACTTCTGTCCAGTTTCACAGTTTCCCTTTCTAGGGAAGGTAGTAGAGAAAGTGGTTCTGTTACAGCTCCAGAGGGTTCTGGATCAAACAGATTATCTAGACTTCTTTCATCAGGTTACAGGATAGAAACATGTTGTACTTGTCAATGATCTCTTGTGAGAGCAGATGGGGTAGTGCATCCATCCTTGATTTCCTTGACCTCTTAGTTGCTTTCAGTACTATCAACCATGGTATCCTTTTAGACCAGTTGTGGGGTCTGGGACTGGGTAGTGCAGTGTTGCACTTGTTTGATTCCTTTCTCAATGGCCAGTTCCATTCTGTATTGATAGGGGGCAAGAAGTCCAGCCCACAGCCACTTCTTTGTGGAATGCCACAAGGCTCAATACTTTCTCCACTCCTTTTTAATATCTACCATTGGGTGAGATTATGGAATGGAATGAGAAATCGGTAATATGCTGATACTCAGCTTTACATTTCCATCTCTGGTGAGCCAAGTGATGCCGTGTCTGCCCTTCCACAGTGCCTGTAGGCTGTAAGAGTCTGGTTGGGGGACAACAGGCCTCAACTATACCTTGGTAAGATAGAGTGGTTGTGGCTATGTGGAACCTTGAGATCTAGAGGTTTATCATCATTAATTCTGAATGGGATGGCACCACTCCAGTAAATGCTGCCTATGCAAAGAAACTGAAGAAACAGTTGATCACCCGGTAATTGCTGCAAGAAGATCGCACAGACTGACTGCAAGCAGTGGCATGACAAAGTAGCAACAATGATGCATTGGAAGATCTGCAAGAAATATAATCTGCCTGCAAGCAAGAACTGCTGGGACCATAAAATTGAGAAAGTCATAGAAAGTGAAAAAGTTAAATTGCTCTGGGACTTTAGAACCTGCCACATAACATTTTGGACTTAACAATTGTCAATAAGAAAGACAAAAAAAGTCTGGATGGAGGATGTGGCAATGCCTAGAAAAGCAGACTAGAAGAGGAAGAACTAGAGAAGATAACAAAATATAAAAATCTACAAATAGAAATAGACCAACTGTGCCAAAGGTAAGCAAGGGTAGTACCAATAGTAATAGGCACCTTGGGTGAAATCTCAAAACTGGAGCACCACTTGAACACCCTTGGCATTGAGAAATTCTCCATCACTCAATTGCAAAAGGCAGTTTACTTAGAATAACTTCCATTCTGCGACAATATCTGTAACATCATCCAGATCTGTCTATCCCAGGTCCTTCGTAAGGACTCAATAGGTAGACAAAAATGACAAACCCAGTCTGAATATCTGGCTGACTGTGCAAATAACAACAACAACAATAACAATAATAATTCAAAATGATAGCTTGAAAGTTTCCTACCAGTAGCAGTCTTCATTAATGTCATTCTTCCTATAGACATAAACTGTTTCCCACACATCAGTTTTGAATGGCAAATTGTCATTTTTCCAGAAATCAATCAAGAAGTAGCTCACTTTCCTAGTTGGTGTTAACATTCTTGTTAAGTTTTCTTTGAAGTCACAAGCCAGACCAAAACTGCCCACAGAAATCAGAGGGAGGGCCAATACAGGATCTAATCTAGAAAATAAATAATAAACAAATTATCTTACCATTGCTGCTATTGCTGTCAGTATTTCATAATTGAACTAATGAGAAACACACTTGTAATATTCTTCAGTTTGACTTCAGCTTAAAATGAATATAAAACCAAAATAAAATAAGCTGTTTCTTTTAGAAAAATGATTTAATAAATTACACAAGTAGTTGTAGTCCAATATTTCAAATGTTACATTGTGGATTGCTTCTGTTGACTCTTTCAATCAGTTATCAGCTATCAGTGCCATTCGTAAGATGGATATTGTTCAATCAGTTATCAGCTATCAGTGCCATTCGTAAGATGGATATTGGGCATGGAGAATCTGTCAATGTACCTGCAATTCTAAGGTTACCAGGTTGGGGCCTCAGAAATATGGATAACTCCTAAAGAGCAGCAAAGAAATAGATAATCTATAAAATGAGAAAGGATCTGAAAGTAAAACCTTGAGCCATGGTGGCACAGTGGTTAGAATGCAGTATTGCAGGCTAATTAGGTTGACTGCTGATTGCCAGCAGTTTGAATCTCACCAGCTCAAGGTTGACTCAGTCTTCCATCCTTCAGAGGTTGGCAGAATGAGGATCCAGATTGTTGGGGGCAATATGCCGACTTTGTAAACCGCTTATAGAGGATTGTAAAGCACTGTGAAGTGATATATAAGCCTAAGTGCTATAGCTGTAATATTTTATACATTAATCTCTTAAATGTTTAAATATGTAATAAATTCATTCAATATTTTAACCTTATTCAAATACAGATAGTCCTTCACTTATGACCATAATTGGGACTGGAAATTTATTATTAAGTGGTGTAGTCATTAAGTAAGACATCATGTGATCATGATTGTTAAGCAAATCAACATGGTTGTTAAGCAAGACATCACATGATTGTTGTTTGCAACCTTCCCTGGTGGCTTCCCCACTAACTTTGGTTCTTGGAAGCCAGCTGGGAAGGCCACAAATGATGGTGCAATCATTGCATAAACATGTTGGTCGTCAAGCACTGAATTGTGATCATGTGTCCATAAGGATTCTGAGATGGTCATTAAAGCAAGGACCAGTCATAAGTCACTTTTATCACAAGCATCATAAATTTGCATAATCGCCAAATGAACGGTTTAAGTTGAGGATTATCTGTATTGGTTGATACTTACGTGACCATCTGATATGTGGCAAATGAACACACAGGACCCAGGACAACACACCCAAGTTTTTTATAGGTCTATAATATAAAAGATCAAAATAAAGATAATATTAGAATATGCCTTTATACAACTTCATCAAATGTTCTAGTTATAAGTATTACTGGACATGTTTTCTCTCATGTTTTAATTACCTCTTAATCAGATTACTATTACGGTATATGCTTTAAATGGAGCATTTTAAATAGTTATGGGCGTTCCTTATTTTGCCAAGTAGTTCCTCTACTTCAAGAGGCTTCCAGGAGCAATTCAAGGTGCTGATTGTCACCTTTAAAGCTAAACATGTCTTGTATTGCATATTTTCAAGATTTCTTGCTCCCAATGGTTTCTGTCTATCAGAAGACTGGAAGGGAATCACTGTTTTTGAATCCCTACTCTAAGGAAGTTCATTTTATGGGCCATTAAAGCAGGTCTTCTCAGCTGTTGTCTCCCTTCTCTTAAACAGCATGCCCCACCACAGGATTAAAGTAGCTCCAGTCCTATTGAGCTCAGGAAGGTCATTAAGCACTAGAGTAAGATGAGTTGAAATCTGAAGAGGATGAAGCTGCACTGGGGGAAAATGGTTATGGCACCAGCTTTTGTTTCTATTGTTTTAATTGAACTTTAATTTTGTACTGCAGTTGTGAGCCACCCAGAATTGTATCTTTTAAGATGGGCAGCTACGTATAACTGCATTTACCATTGAATTATGTAATAATCAATGCATAATTAGCATGTTGCAAATCATTATAAGATGCCATGGAATAGTGATAATGTTTAGCTTTATGACCTGTACTTAGGTAAAGTAACATATTTGAAAGATGGAACATCAAGTTCCATTCAAAACAAACAAAAAAGGCAGAAAGGTATGTTGAGGAATATTTCATTCTATGCAGTATATGGAGAATAGGCAAACAAAGTATAATCCTTTGATGCCAGCATATGGAATGAATGCAAAGTTAACTGGGCTAGCTAGATTTTGAATCAAATAGGTATACAAAGATGTGTGTTTGAGCAACCTGACAAGTAACTTCCCTCTCTACATACATATACTTCTCCTGCCATCTCATCCAAGACTGGCAACTGATTCTAAGGCTGTTCCCCAGCAGATCTTATTTCTCACCGAACTGAACCATTCAATCAGAGTGCTGAATGCTGGATGCTGCCATTATTCTCCTGGATTTAAGGCTTCTAATACAGAGAACTGGTTAGGCTAGTGATTAAGACACTAGGCTAGAAATCAGGAGACATGAGTTCTAATATGCCATAGGCATGAAAACTAGCTGGGTGACTCTCTCAACCCATGATGTTGGGTGACAAGCTGGTTGGTCAATTTCTGTCACAAAAACACATCAATATTTGATTGATTTGAAAAAGTAGCACCTTGGGAAGAAGAAAAAAATGTGTCTAATTCTTGTTCTGACTCTGCTGGGGTGGAAGGTAGAGGTTCTTTTTCAGGATGTCTCCAGAGGGCTTGTCAGACTTTAATCCCTTCTCCCTTGTCAGAGCTCAATATCATACCCTGTAGCAATATTTGTATATATTTAAATTTTAATTAAACTTAATATCAGATAGTAGGACTAAGCATGTTTTGAAAATTATTTGGGAAAAGTGATTTGAATTTTGCAAAGTATATCTAGAAGATTTTTCAAGGTTCTACATTAATTTCCAGAAATGATTTGAGACAAGGTTGTAAAAAACAAGGAATCCATGGGTAACTCCTCTATTTTAATCCTCCTCCAAAATGGAGGCAGAATATTAACTATCAGTGACAGTATATTCAACATTCTTCATTCTTTGCATTAGATTTTCGATATTTTATTGAAAATGAAGAAATCCTTTGCTCCCTCTTTGACAATTGGTTATTGGATTTAGCATTTTATAATTTGGTATATAACCCCCAAATAATTTTCAGAGTCATGCGTTTTGTTTCTTCAGGTTTAAAAAGTTACTGCTGTTTCCAAAATATAATAATAATAGCATGGACATTTGAGAACTAGATGGATTGGAATCTAATTTGTCGCTAGCAGGTTTGAAGGAGAAGGAGTCTGGTCTGAAAACTGCAGGCTGTTTTGAGAAGGCTGAAAGGACATTGATTGTAAAGACTCAGAGTTGACAGAACTATAGTGTAATGAACTGGATGTTTAAAAGGATATTGATGAAGATTCGGAAATGAACTTACTACATCTAATTGGAAAGCAAATGTTAAGAGAAGTTGTGTTTCAACCTATAGGAGTTTTTGAACAACAAATGCTGTGGAGATACCCACAACAGATATTTATGATTTTAGGGAATGAAATCCAATTATTGGGAAAGATCCTGGTTAAATTTTTAAGGTGAAGCCTTATTATTAAGAATCAATTGAGAGGGACTTCCAGTTTGAGCTTCTTCAGCGACAGACCGAAACCTTGTCTCTGTGAGGCTTCGATCCGTGCTCACCGCTGGAGTGCCCCGAGCCGGCTGGTTTCAGGGCTAAGCCACCCTGTAAAGGTGGTGAAGAGGGGAGAGACTGCCAGCAGGGTTGAGGAGAGCCGCATCTCTCCTCCCCAGCTGGACATTACTCCCTTTCCCAAAGGCGGTTGCAGCGGTGGTAAGAAATGGCCACCACAAAGAAGAACTCGACCAGAAAAGAATGTGCAGGAGGAAGATAAGAAGAGAAAGTTTTGGTTGACCGGGTCAAACAGCAAAAGCAACAAATAAGGTACCCTGGAATTGAAACTGTTAAAAAACAATAACATTGTTCCCTAAGAAGATTTTTAAGCTGCGAAGGAGAGAGAAAAGGGAAAAGATTTGGTTTTCTCCTTTTCCTATACTGACAGCTAAGAGACTTAAGCAAGAAATTGGAAAAAAATCCACTTTTGACATCAATAGGCATTTAATGCTGAAAATAAAAAGTCAAAGGGATAATAAAGATTTCTGGATAATTAAAAGCTTTTGAAAACAGGAAAGGAGAGAGGAAGAATAAAAGGACAGGATCTGGAAGGGAGGAGACTGCCTGGAATTAAAAAAGAACTTACAGCAAAATCTCAACAAGACTTCCAAAAGATACATTCTAACTGAAATATTGCAACAAAAACCTCAGGAAGAGAAAGTCGAAAAAGAAATAAGAAGATATAACTCGGGACTATCTGGATTACTTGATGATTTCTGGATTCTTAGTTATTGTTTTGAATGACTAAAATCAATCGGGTGGTTGTTTAAAACTTTTTAAAATGGCTCCACTTTTAGAAGAACTGAAAATGGAACTTAAAAAGTACAAAGAAGATGCACAAGAAGGGAGAGGTTCTTTTGGCTTCGTATTTCAGTTTTTAGAAATGGAGATTTGGAATTATGAGAAGAAACAAGAAATGACTGCAGAACAAGAAGATTGCGACAAAGAAGAAGCCATCTTTAATGAACAAGTAATCTTAGATGGGGGGAAAAAAGGAAAGGGGAGAAAGAGAATGGAAAGTTTAAGATTGGGAAAAACAACTCCAAAAAAAAAAAAAAATAGAATGAAAAATAAGTATAAAATCAGAAAGCAACAGAAGAGGGAAATGCAGAAGAGAGAATTAGAACTAGAGAGACAAGGGGGTAAAAAGGGGAGGGAGAAGATGAGAGGGAAAAAAGAAAGGAAAAGAAGTTATAAAGGACAGAAGCAAAATATAGAGAAACAGGGTCTATTTAGAGATAATGGGTGAAAACTTAATGGAAAAGGGGATTCTGCAAAGGTACATAAGATAGTATGGTTATATTAGAAGCAGAAATAATTTTAGAAAATATGAAACAATGTATGATTAAAATGTTTGATAAAATAGCTATCGTAATTCAGTGGAATGCTTGTCAATAAATAAATGTAACAAAAGGTATATTTAATGATTTATAAAACATATGTGAAGAGAAATAAGGGAAAAATAATTATGGAGATTATATGTGTTTTTAAGGAAGTATGATATTTAATTGAAAAGAAGTGTTAAAGATGTTATGGTTTTAATGATTATTAATGATAGAACTGAACTGGAATGGAATGAGGGTTTATAATTACATATATTTACAATCTTTCTTTTTTTAAAAAAAAGAATATAGTGTGTATTATAAGAATGTGCCAAGCAGAATTTGATTGGAAGTTATGTATTATGTATTATATTGAAGGTCATAAACTTAAGGTATATATTGAAATTTAAATAAGAGTTGAATGGATGTAATTAAAAGATATAAAGGTGTCATACTCCAATTAGTAACTACAGGAGAAAATTTGTTTAATGAGAAAAGATAATATGAAATTGAAACAGAACAGACAAAAGTATAAATATTATGATTTGAATTGAGATGAGATAATCAAAATAAAATTGAGAAAATTAAAAGAGGAGAAAAACTATATAGAAAATGTAAAATAGTATAAGATATGGAATAGAATACAAAAAAGAGCATGAAATTGAGTTTTGTGTCTTTATAAAGAAGTTCAACCCGGGACAATGCTATTTTCAAAAAAGATGTTTTACTTGTATTTTGTGTGTGAAAACCGAAATAAAACTTTATTTAAAAAAAAAAGAATCAATTGAGGATACTTTATCTTGAACGGTTCAGAGGAAGTGATTGTGGTGGCTTATGGTGGATTAGAATCCATTGTAGACTTTCTATGAGTTAAATGCAATAATAGAGTGTTAACAGAGGGCCTTGAAATTTAACTCTGCTGTTGGCTTTACCTGTTAACTATGTTTTTTATATATAGTAGATAGATGTCAGGTCAAATGGGTTAGGTAAATAAACAAAGTTGTAGAAGTTCATAAATGGTGTGCCTGTTTTGCAATGGTGGAGACTATTATTCTTGACATATATTTATCAGCATTCAACTAGGTGGACAATTTATGTGTACTTTTTTTTTCTTTTTATGCACATTTATTTTCTTCTCTTTTTATTTTGTCTAGTTTGCTTTGATTTTGTACTTTCTTTTTTCCCTTTTTCGGAATTTGTATTTTAATGTTCTGAATAAAAAATAAATAAAAATATTGAAAATAAAGAGAAAAATATATATACAAACTAGCGGCTTTACAGCAAAGAGAAAATAAAGCTAATCAAACATAATATGAGAAAGAAGCATAATAGTCACTATAAAGCATGTCAAAGCTAGAAATGTAGCTATAAAAGTTCATATACTCACACTGAGTTGTCTAACAAATGCCACACCTTCACAAGTGCTACTACGGCACCCTTGTGAGGAATAGACAGATGTGTTGAACACATCATATGTAGCATTTACTTTGACAGTCATGTTGTTTTCTGTAACAAAAATGCAAACAAAACACTGAATTGTAAAATAAAGTTTAAATGATAAAAAAATCTACTGAACTTTAAAATAATTTAATAAAGTAATATGTAACACAATGATTTTAATACAGATTTATAGTTATTTTTATTGTATTGGGTGCCCTCACTATATATACATACATTGTAGATCTTCTATATTTGAAATAAATGGAATAGAATATGGGAATTTTAACTGAACTCTACCGGTATGCTATGGAAATGATTATTATTATACTTTCTGTCTCAGTCTTTTGGTAAGTAGCAGGATTTGCTTCGCTTGCAGAATGGTGTTCAACTGAACACCTGAATATAATTTAAAGCCTGAATGCCGTTAGTCTTATTTTAAAACAATAGATGAATAGTATTTAAGACAAATGCTTATGTCTAAAGAATTATTTGCAAATTTTTCAACCAAAGTTCCCAAAACTGCTCTTATCCTAATATTTGGAATTAAATTCCCATCATAAATAGTATTCTTCCATATTATTAACATACTATCATAAGCACTATGTAACAAGCAGTCTTGATATTGAGAGATGTTTCATTTTAATATGGTAGTTGTAAGATCAGTTATAACTGATATCCCATAAAAGAAAAATTGTTAGATCCTCCATGAAAGAACAGCATGAATTACATTCAGTGAGATAAATTTGAGAAAAGAAATTAGCAGGTATGCCTTTACATTTGTCATACTGTGCTGTAATGTGGAAGCTGTTCTTGTATCATTACCAAATATTTTACTATATTAAATATTTTACATTACCAAACATATTAGATTAAATAAATTGTATTTTGATGTTATGCTTCAAAAAGTTTATTTTTTTAAATAAATATTATTTTGAAAAATATTATGAATTATGATTCATTAAAACCAACCCTGAACCCAAATAAAAGCTGTTAGGACAGCATTGGTTTAAACTATATTGATCAATTATAGCTAAAGGTTTCCCAAGTACTGAAAACTATAGAACAATGCAATTAACATCCTTACCTTTCAGAAATTCATTCACTAGTCCAAGCCCCAGTTCTATAGTTGGTCTTAAATTCTCTGATGTCACTGGATAGTCAGAGTCATTTAGCATCATTACATTGATCACATATTCATCTTTCCCACAACTGGTTTCACAAGTGTGCCATAGCAGCTGACTTAAGATAAATGATGTTCCCACAAACTGATACATCATTCTTGCCTTATTATACTTTGTAGTGGCACTTGGCGTATTTTAAGCAGGAATATCTGCCTTATGTCCACTCTGTTCAACTTTCCTTTTTTAAAATGGGTCCTTCTGTTCTTTTCGGTGCTTCTTTTTCACTCCACGCCCATCTGCCTTACCTGTCACCTCTGTTTGTGAACAATTAACAGGAGCAGAACTCATGAAGATGGGAAGAGACCAAAGGTTATTTTTCCTGTTTGCTGTAGAGAACATGTAAGCTATAAACTGAGGCATTAGCCACACCTCAACAGATAAGCATTCAATATGATTCACAAGAAAAAAGAGAAGGAGCCAATAACAATAGTTTTTAAAAACAAACAAACCTGATATAGATTTAAAAGCCCATTAATGCAGAGCGCAATGGCTGCTGATCTTGCCATTCTAAGTCATAACGCCTCTTAAATGAAGAATACTGAATAAAAACTGTAGTTTACATTCTTTGTCAAAATATTCTTGCTTTTTATATTCTTCCACCCCTTTTCTCTTTCATCCAGTGACATTTTCAAAGAACCAAAGTATGTATACAGTTTCCCTTGGCTTATGCTAATTTGTTTTGCACAAAAGAAAAAAAGGGAGGAAAGGGGTTAATATGTGATTTGTTTCAACTTAGTCAATCTGCACCAAAGGTCTGGAAATATGCCAAAACATTTTCCCCATCAAACCCATCTCTGTTCTTATTCATGCATTTACCATTGTGTTATGAAGTTGCTCTAGTTGTATATTCTGTTTCCCACTAATTATACTTCTTTGCCTGCAATAGCCATTACTGTTTACTATGGGGTTAAAATGGCAAATGTCCCCTTGTATAAAGAAGGCCCTTGAAAAAGTAGTATTAGAAACATCTTTGTTATACTGCAGTGTGCCAAAGCTGAATGATCCACAGCCCTAGGGAAAGCTCTTAACTATAAGGACACTGTAAATTCATTTGGATTACAAAATTTTATACCATATTCCACAACTCTATCCCCTCCCCCATCTTTTTTTGTGCAAATTCACTTTATGCAAGGTTTTGGGGAAATATAATCATACCACAAAATAAGAGAAGGCTGTATATGATTACATCTTAGTCTATCTATCTATCTATCTATCTATCTATCTATCTATCTATCTATCTATCAACATAGAAGTGATGTACTGGATTATTTGCATTTGTGATTATGGGTATTCCTCAGATCAATTGTATAAAACAAACATCCCAAAATCCCAAATATATATAGAAGTAACCCAACCTATTGCATTATTATAAGCAATTAGACAGTAAGGTCTAAAAGTATTTCCACCCTAGTGAATTTCCATTCCTTAATTTCTCAGTAACCATTTTAAACTGGCCTTTCATGCAAGAAAGAAATTTAATAAATGTTATTGCTCTCAAATCTAAGTTTCTATTTGGTCATTTGCAAAATAGAGATACGGACCCTTATTAAGAAGAAACTGCCAAGTTACCCTGTCACCATTCCTATGTATCTAAGTAATGAAAATAAAAGGATAATAGGCCAGCAGTAAGGTACTCAAGGCTGTATGCTGCTATAAAAAGTAGAAACCGGGGGGGGGGGGGGATATGTTTTAAATACCTTTTGTGGATGAATAACACTATGCTGAAGATTGCCTAGCTAAGAGAAAGAGACAGTTATTAAGTAACAAAAATTCCCTCTCTATATTCCACATGAAAGAAAAAAGATCAATCTAGCAATCCTCCAAACATAAAGCAGTCACTAAAAACCGAAGGCCCCAAGCAACCTGAGACTTTGCATACAAAGTTAGTCCCCCGACAAAAGGAAGCAGGAACTAGTAATATTCTTGTCAATTTCGTTCCTGCTTCCTTGCTAGGGACAGCTAGGGACAGCTGCAAAGCTCTGCAAACAATGGAAACACTTCGCATCAATCCTGCCTGAAACTTAATTGGGAATTGTTGAGGTATTCCCCGTTAGGAGAATGAGTGCACTCAGGGAAACATAGTGAGAGTGGTGATGAATAATACACAATCAGCACACGGATACACTGAACAGTAAAATGTAAGTTTTACTTCCTGTAAATGGGTAAACAAAGTCCAACAAACAGTCCAAATCATACGTGGTTAAAGCAGTTAGTATTCAAAATAATCAGTCCAGGGATAATCCAAAAACGATAATCCAGGGATAATCCAAAATCCTTTTCTTTACCAGTATCATAAACAAAGTTCAGTAAATGGAGTTTGTGAATAGTTGCAAGACTCACAGCAATTCAAGCAGAATGATGATCAGGCAAAAGGCAAAAGGAAAGCAAAGGAAATGCAAAAAAGAACAAACCAGGTTTCTGGCTCCATCTTATGGCTGTTGGAGGAACCTCAGCCAATCACAATTACAACATTCTCTTAAAGATACAACAGTATTAAATGACTATCATGGTTTATATATTGCCAACCCAACTGTTAGGTGACTATCATTCCTAACAGGAATCAACAAGAATCGTAACTTGGTATCCTTTAACAGGTTCTGTTAAAAAAAGATGGCTGATTCCAAAGTCTCCTGGCATTTAAAACCACAGAAAACAGCTGTCTTGTGATCTCCTTGTGAAACTATGGTAGTTATCCAGAGAAAATGTCCTATCCTCTCCTTAGCTGGAGAAGTTCTAAAAAACTCTTCCAAGAAACTGTTCTCTTCACTGGTTCTTGGTCTTTGCCATGGTCATTGGCTCCACATTCAGTCTTCAATTCATACCTCCTCTGGAAATCTATGGTCAACATTTTACTGATACTAATATAAAAGTAAAGAAAGCAACAATCATGTTAATTGATTTCATATTTAATAATATTTTAGTCTTATTTTTAAAAGTGTCCTTCCTCCTAATACATATATATTAAGATTGATTGTACCATTAAATTTTGTTTTAAAATATAAACAAACTATGAGATGTCTCATAAAACAAGTATTATATTTCTTATCTTTCAGAGATTATTCCTGAGCAAAGAAACAGGAAGTTTAACATCAATTGTGTAACGACCCAAGGTTTCAAAATAGAGCAAATGAAAATGATTTCCCATGACCTAGCTCTTAAAAAATATTTACAACAGTCTACAGTTATCTCTATTTCACACAGTTTTTCCAAGCCAAATAGCAAGTTTCTAAAGGATGCAGTTTAGAACTATCTGAACTATAACTAACCAGTACTTCTGTACTATTTATCTCCCAGTTGATATCAGGGTAGTTAAAGTCTCCCAATACTACTGTGATATGTTTCCTACATACATTCATTAATTGTTTAGCAAACCGCTCAACTATTTCTTCTGTTTGCTTGGGTGGTCTATAGTACAGATATTCCTCGACTTAGTTTAGTGACTATTCAAAGTTACAATGGCACTGAAAAAGCAACTTATGACCATTTTTCATACTTACAACCAACTGTGGCATCCCTGTGGTCATCTGATGAAAATTTGGATGCTTGGCAACTGACTCATATTTTTGACGGTTGCAGTGACCTGGAGTCATGAGAACAGCTTTTGCAACCTTCTGACAAGCAAAATCAACGAGGATGCAAGATTCACTTAACAACTCATTTAACAATGTTTCATTTAACAACATAATTTTTGGGCTCAATTGTGGTCATACGTCGAGGACTATCTGTATACGCCATAGTAATGTCATTCTTTTTTCCTTTTATATTGACCCATATGGATTCTAGGAGGTTTTCATCCTTGGTTTGGTGGATTTCTGTAAAGATGTAGAGATCTTTTATATATAATACACCTCCTCTTGATATCCTTCCATCAGTACAATCCGGTTATGAGTTTCAGTAATGGCAACTATATCATATTTGCCTTCATGTACTAAGTACTTCAAGTTCACCCTGTTTATTACCTAAACTTTGAGTGTTCATGTATAGGCATTTGAGTCCTTTATGAGTCTTGGGTATGTTTCTTATATCTCCTTCTTTGTAACTGGGTTTTCCTTCCTTTCCATCATTCTCTACTCCATTGTGTTTTTTCTTTTTCTTCTTCTTTCTCTTTACACCTTACCTCCTTATATGATTGGTTATGTTGTGGTTTTCACTCGGAATTAGGAACTTTGCCTACCGGTGCGCTTTTATGTCTTTTTCCTGAACACCACCCATCCAGCAGTCCACCCACTCAGGAGTCCTCCCCCTATGCAAGTTACTTCGGCTTCCTCCTTTGGGGAGACCCAAAGGTTTGGGGGGCATCCCTATAGAGTTAGTGGACTAATGTTAGAAAGGCATTGGATAAAGCCGCTGAGCTATATAAAAGTTATGCAGATAAGAAATGTGGTGTCCATAAGCCCTTCAGGGTAGGGGATAAATTATCCATGATTCGCTTCAGCTACTCTCCCTTCAGCATTCCTCCAACAGTAAACAAAGCCAATTTCCTCAATTTTAGTTTAAAGCTTTTCTGATATGATGAGCCAGTTATTTTCCAAAAATATTCTTTCCAGTTCTTGTGAGGTTCAGTCCAATCCTTGACAGTAGCCCTTCATGTAGGTAATGCAGACCAGAGGTGGTATTCAGCAGGTTCTGACCAGTTCTGGAGAACCAGTAGCGGAAATTTTGAGTAGTTCGGAGAACCAGTAAATACCACCTCTGACTGGAGATTTTACAGTAGCTGTCAGGACTCCAACAAACCCATCCCCATTCAAATCAGAAGTCTCTAGCTGCATCTCAGAGAAAAGAAAATTGATTTATTAGAAGTGGACATGTTGGTGTTGGCGTTGGTGTTGGTGATACTAAATTACGTCATTCATTTCCCCCTTGACCCTGGTCTTCCCCCCACCCCCTGGATGTGTATTCTCCAATGGGACACATACATCCCCAAGAGTCATCAATCATACTCTCCAGTAATTTTCTTGCACTCCAGATGAATATCTAGGCACTTAAGGAATGCAATGTTTCCCCCCCCTCCCTTTTTCTGGCAGCTAAAAAGACCAAAGGAGTATCTTTTAAGTTGACAGTATCCTTCCGCTGCCACGCCCACTAAGCCACGCCCACAGAACCAATAGTAAAAAAATTTGAATCCCACGACTGATACAGACCATGGTCTAGGAAACCAAAGTTCTCTTGACAACACCAGTTTTTAAGCCAGTGATTCATTTCTAAAATCCATCTCATTGGATATTGACCTTTTGTTGGAAGTATAGATAAAAACACCACTTGTGCTCCTAATTCTTTAACTTTCTTCTCTAGTTCTTCATGAGGGGAGGTAGAGGTTTTTGCTCCCAAAGTTTACTAACAGTGGAGGATGGGAAAAGTGCATGCAGATGGTGAATTGGTTTGATCTTCCGTCTTTCCCTCACTTTGAATGGATATCATGTTTATTACTCTTTTAGAACTCTGCATTGTCTTTTTATGCTTTACTTTTGTATTAGAAAATGTTACATATTAGAAATGTACAAAATAGACTTTCTAGTAAACAGCAGTACAGAGATTTTTTAAAAAGTTTTGTGATGATTGTTGGGGCATCATTTTACATGGTAAAACTAGCATAACAGTATATTCTAGTGGTGATTTGATGATTTTCCAGAAATATGACAGAAAATTATTTCGGTCCCTAGAATTGTCCACAAGCCATTTCCTGTCCAGGAAAATTTATTTCCAGAAAACAACCAGATAATCTCCAAAACGCCTCTTTGCTTCCCACTCCAAATTAGCTCTACACTGATTATCCTTAAGACTTTGCCTCAATGAGTCTCCATGGCAGTGGTGGGATTCAATTTTTTTACTACCCATTCTTTGGGCATGGCTTGGTGGGCGTGGCAGGGGAAGGATACTGTAAAATCTCTAGTCAGAGGTGGTATTTGCCAGTTCTCCAAACTACTCAAAATTTCCACCACCGGTTCTCCACCAGAACCTGCTGAATAGCACCTCTGCCATGCTGTCATTAATACTGCTGAATTATGGCAGAAAAGACCCTGTGCTTTTATAATGTGTTTTCATTTATATAGCTGTCTATCTCACATAAGAGATTCTGGGCAGCTTAAAAGATTATAAAACCTATCAAATATAATCCATGGAACCCAAAAATAGTCAACACACTCATCAGCAATAGCAAAATAGTTTTTAATCTATCCACCTGACCCAATTGCCTGGGTCAGACAGCCAGGTTCTCCAATGCCTATTGTCTGCCTATTTCTGATCTTTGTTAGTACACAGTAACCACATTCCAGGATCTGAATAACTTCTCCATAGCCTTCATTGCTACTCTACCAAGGGCTATGCTGCAACGTATTCTTGATCACTTGTCTGTCAATGCTGTGTGAGTGTGTACGTGCATGTTCGCATGTGCCTTCAAGTCTGGTTTTTTGTTTTTTGTTTTACTCCAGGTGACTGCCTGGACTTGTCCCTGCAGTTTTCTTGGCCAGGTTTTTCAGATATGGTTTGCAACTGCCTCTTTCTTACGACAGTGACTGGCATAAAGTCACCCAGCTGACTTCATTTCTAAGGCAGGACTAGAACTCATGGACTCTAGTTACTAGCCTTAACTGCTACACCCAAAAACTGGCTCTATTACTTTATAATTGATCCTAAAAAGTAAGAAATATTCACTGCTTCAGTATCTTCATTGTCAATTTTTAGTGATGGGTGCTATACCTGTCATTAATTTGCTGTTCTTTATATTTAAGCTTAGTCCCATATTTTTATTATGCTTCTTTACTTTCATAGTTAAAGCTTGCAGATCATTGCATTATAACTATCAGAGTATGTAGTGTTGTCAGCACAATGCAAGTAACTAATATTTCTTCTTTCAATTTTAAAATTACACCTACCTTCTAATCCAATATATATTCATCAATATATATTCCACATATAGTATATGTTGAATATTACCAATCTATTTCACCATGTTCTTCTTCATTTTGGTCAACAGTTGTATCTGGCTTCTTTTCATTTAGTGCACTGATATGCTGAAGTGCTTTACCAATGTTCCTTTTCAATAAACATAGTGTAATGGTCTTATGTAATGTGGAAAATCCACTGTAAAATCTAATGGTCTAGCCATCTGGCAAAAATCATCTCCTCCACAGCCCATATGAAAGAGAAAAATTAGTGGATTTTTTTTCTTTTTTCACAGTTGGTGATACTTTGTAGCACAGTACAACAAAACTGAGAGAATCCATCATCTTTGTCATTAAATGTACAATATACATTGTAGATAAGGACAACACATTTGCAATCTTGCTTGTGGCAGAATTGTGGTAACAAATTTAATACCAGTATAATTTTTGCCTGGCAAAGGGATGGTAGACAGCATTTTAACTTAGCCATAAAGAATATCTGTAGATTTCCCTTTTCCTTTGCAATATCTCTGAGAGAAAAGAATCTGGGACCACAACATTTATTTATTAAAATAGTTATATTCTACCTTTTTCTTCAGTTCTAGGCAGCAATCATTGTGAAAACGGAAAACACAGGAAAAAACATTACTGCTCTTGATATTTCTAGTATCTTAAATGAAGAGACATTTTTCATTAATGGTTCCAAAATATTTTTTTGCATTTGTTGAAATGACAAATTCAACGTGGTACATAAATCAGGCATCATTCTTTAATAAGCACACATGAATAAATCATCACTGTCACTGTATGGTAACTCATTAAAGTATATAATTTAATTCAGACTGATCTAGGGAAAACACTTAATTGAAAACAATGAGATTTATTTCCAAGAAGTCATGTATAAAATTGTAATATGATTTCTGTCATAAACTTCCATAAATTGCTCATAAACTCATAAAATGTTATTCTATGTATGCAGTAGTGGTGCAATTAAATAATTTAAAATCTTTGGACCATAAGTATCTGAAAATGATACCAATATAATGATTTTTTTTAGTCCTACTTATTTGGAAATATGTTAAATCACAGACTGTGTCAGATCACAACACATTAAGTCAGTTGCCTTCATGTCCTCCTCAGATGCTTATTGTGTATTGTTTGGGAATTAGTATTATTTTGTTTTAATATAAAAATATACATGTGACGCTTATAACCGTATACAAGTCTACCTAACTGTCTCCAAATAAATATGCGATTATACCATATTGTAGTAAGTAAAAACAATATTTGTTGAGTGATGATATCTGAACCATTATCCGACCCATCGAGTCAGTTGTAGCAGCAACTACAGAAATGCCTATCGCAGTGGTTTTTCTTGCAAAAATGTGTTCCTGGACAAGGTACAGCTAGTCAGCACTTCGTGAAAACGTAGCTTTCCCGTCGAATTGGGACTCTCCTTTCTTCGCCCTCCTAAACCACGACAGGGTACACGCCTCTTCACGTCACTTAAGCTCTTGGATTTCTGAGATTCTTCCCAAAACTATTTTGTCGGAGAGCCGCCGGAACTGTAAGTATGATTCGCAGTTGCCGCCCGGTCTTTTGTTGCTGTCTCCCAGGCCAGATTGCCTTACCCTAACTACCTCCGTTCTCGCGGTTGCCAAGGTAACAAAGACCTTGGTGAGACAGAACAAGCAACGGACGACCGTTGTTTTTTGTGAAGCAGGCCTGCGGGCAAGATGGTGAGGGACAAGGCGAATCGGATAAGGCTAGATTAAGGGGCTTTTCTAAAGAGACGAACGGGCGAAAAAGACTAGCGGAGTCCTTATTATTCCCTTTACCTTGTTCTTACTTCTGTCGCTTTTGCAGATGCTCTCACGGCTGAAACCCGCTGTTGGAGGCGGTCCTCAGTCAGCGGATAAGCGCAGAAAGAAAGGCAAACGGCTGCCGCAGCTGGAAGATTTATTAACTCAGCGAGATTTCACTGGGGCCATTGCCCTTTTAGAGGTACTAGGGATACATTCGGGGAATATGGCGGGACGAGACTTCTGCGAGTGAAGTTGCTGCGGCCGCTTCTGGATTATTTGTTAACATATTTGTGTAGACTTTAGGAACAGATCAGTGCTTTTGGGGTTGAGGGGGGGAGGAAGGAAAGCTATCCATCCACCTTCTTGCTACTTTAGTCAATTCAGACTAAGAACATCCCTGCTTTTTGCTTCTCTTATATTCCAGGGTGGCAAATATCACCTCTGCAAAATAGAAGTAAATCTGGAGTCTAACCCAAAGGTAATTTTTCAAGAAGCAACTGGACTTTGAAGACGTTTCGCTTCTCAGATGAGAAGCAAAAAGTCTTCGAAGAAAAACCAGAAAGTCCAGTTGCCTCTTGAAAAAGCACCTTTGGGACAACCATGACCTGGATGACTGAGAATTTCTATTGACATCTAGAATCTAACCACTTTATACAGTGGTCCTGGATAATCCACAGATTACAATTGATCCTCCTGGCTATAAATTAAATATAGCCATTATAGTTGGTGAATAATCATAGTATCTAAATCACAAGATTATGAACAAGATAGTACTTTATAATGACTTTATCAATTTAGGAATTAGGATTTTATAGCAACCATCTTAATTTGCTGGAGAAGGTAGGATAAACTGCTTGTTCACTTTGTAATAAGCCAAAATTCCTAGTTTGTCATGTGTGAACATGGCCATAAGCTAATGCAGTAGTTGTTCTACAAATCTATTCCTTTTGAGAGCAATACAACAGAAGCAATATTATTGAACTGCAACATGAATGAGCACTATGCTTGTGCATATATGGATAGTTTAGTGTGGCTTCTGAATGTGAGAATATGATTATTGCATCTGAACAAATTAGGATTAAGTTTATTTAATTTATTAGTTCATAAATTCCTAGCTTGTTTTCTTCAGTTCTATGATTAATACATTAAGATGTAAATACAAAACAGTCAAGTTTGCATCATGAACTGTGTGTGTCAACAATTCATTATAGTAGTTACATGCAGACACTACGCATAATCAAATTACAATGTTGTTGCCTTTTAAAAAACCTACATTTGCAATGAAAAAAGCAAAGTTGGAGTGAATGTATTGTAACCACACTTTGCACTTCACTCATGTGGTTTAACGAGCTAATGAGTACTGTCTAACTGACAGTGACAGATAGATTGATCGTATGGAGACCCTATGACCTTAATATCATCTTAGAGACATTTGTGGTGTTGCTAGTCAATAATCACATATGCATGATCACCTTAATACATTTCTGCCTGCCAGTCATAAAAACTGCCTATCGAAATATTTGTAAACATCTAATTACTTAATTTAAATGCAAGCCCTTCTTTTATACATGAGCTTCATATATACAGACTTTTGAGAGTGTCTAAATTAAAGCCCCATCACTGCCTAAATGGTGTATACTGTATGGCTGCAATCTATAAACTGATCATTTTAAAATAATTAAAAATTATATGAACTTGGTCACAGTTGGTTATCATTTTAATTTTTATTCTCCCTTCTTCCCAAGTTTAAGCGTCAGGTTGGAGAACAGGAGGAAGATGCAGATCTCTGGATTGGATATTGTGCTTTCCATCTGGGTGACTACAAGAGAGCACTGGAGGTGAGGTAGTGGTTCTTTGTCCTGAAAAGAAGGATGTTCTCTTAAATTTGTAAGAATGAGGATGAATTGCAGGTAGTCCTCAACTTACAACTACAATTGAGTCCAAAATTTACATTGCTAAGTGGGGAATTTTGTTGATTCCCCCCCCCCCCTTTTACAACTTTCCTTGCCACATTTGTTAAGTGAATCAGTGCAGTTGTTAAATTAGTAACACGGTTGTAAAGTGAATCTGGTTTCCCCATTGGCTCTGCTTGTCAGAAAGTTGCAAAAGGTGAACACATGACCCTGGGACACTGCAACTGTCATAAATGTGAGTCAGTTGTCAAGCATCCAAATGTAAATCACGTGTCCATGGAGATGCTGCAATGATCATAAGTGTGAAATATGGTCATAAGTCACTATTTTCAGTGCTGTTGTAAGTTCGAACAGTTACTAAGTGAACTGTTGTAAGTAGAGGATTACCTGTAAATGTCCTTCAAAGTAATATAAAAGCAAAAATACTGGTTATAATATTTTGTGTCCAGAAGCCTAATGAATAAATTATATATAGTTTATTATTTTGACTTATTTATGAAATAACATGCATTAATTTATGATGTGCTATTTTTCAAAATTCTATGTTATATGAAGAAACTATTTCTAGAGAATCATTGTAAGAGAAAATGGAATTAATTTACACATAGTGATTGTATCACTATGACACTATGTAACATTGTTCCTCAAATTTACTATCTGTGAAGAATGAAATTTAAGATTGTAATGTATCTCATGGACCAGAATAAGTAAGATAAAATACCAGTATCTCAAAGGCTTGCATCTAGTTGAATGTATGTTTAAATATTGTAGAACAAAACGATAGTAGTACAAAGTTAGGGCTATGCAAAGCACTTAAATGTTTTGCAAAGCAGATTAATAAGAATGAAGTTTTTCTTATTAAACTGCAGAAGTAGTAGCATCTTCCAAGCAATACCATACAACTATTTTCAGGTTTTCCCAGGTTCCTTTTCCATGTGCATGCACATAAACCATTTCCATTGGTACTTCTAATAGAGCAAAACTGCTGTGTATGAATACACTTGTAGAAATTATTTTGGAAAGGACTAAAAGCTGCAATTAAAAGGATGCAGCTTTTTCAAAATTTTGATGATAGCTGAAATATATCTACATTGGACATGGTAGTCATTTCTGTTTATATTTTTTTACTTATTTACAGTTCTTATGTGCTCTGGCTGGGTTATAAGAAGAAATAAAGCATAAATGTAACTGTGGTGATAAAGCAAGGCTGTATCAAAAATTATTATTTATTTAAGGAGTATGAGGATTTAACCAAGGGATCTGCCTGTAACCCTGATGTGTGGGTGAATCTAGCATGCACTTACTTCTTCTTGGGAATGTATACACAAGCTGAACAGGCTGCTTTGAAAGGTGAGTCTGATAATTAAGGTTGCTTTTTTATATATATTTACTGGCAATAAATTCAGGTGCACTATTGGAAATGAGCGGGGGGCTTGGTTGCACTGTGAAAATGAGGCATATGAATTAATAATTTTGAAAACTTAGGTATTAATTTTGTTTTCAGCTCCCAAGAGTAGACTTCAGAATCGTATGTTGTTCCATTTAGCACACAAGGTATGTATTTCAAAACATTAAATCAGATTTGGAAGTAGTTGAAGTATTTTGAAATCGAGTTCCTATCATGTGCCCCTTAAAATCTTATAAATACCCATCATATTATTTGTTTTCAGAGCAAGCAGTGTAATGCAAGGTACTTGGAAAAAAAGGAAGCAAAATATGTTAGAGATAAGAGGGAAGGGGGGCGGGGAAGGAAACCTAACTAAATCTAAAAGCCTGTAGAGATTCTCAGTCATCCAGGTCATAGTTGTCCCAAAGATGCTTTTTCAGGAGGCAACTGGACTTTCTTGTTTTTTCTTTTTGCTTCTCATCCAGGAAGCTTCTTCAGCTCTGACAGGATAATGTGGAATGGAAGGGTTTATATTCCTTGCAGACAGCTGGTAATCTGCATCCTTTTAGCAGGTCATTGAACCACTTGGAGGTTTATCTGTGTCCTCGGGGTCACCTGAGTAGTGCTTCTGGGTCCTGTAGTCTGTAGTTCTGTAGGAGCATGTCTTCAAAAGAAAAAAAAAGAAGGTCCAGTTGCCTCCTGAAAAAGCACTTTTGGAACTAACTAAATCTAGTTGACACCAATACCATTCACTATATTTCTTTGTACCATGGAGATTCTGCTACAATTAATTTATTCACTTTTGCTCAGCTTAATATATACATACTCATAATGCTATTCTGAGCTGCATTGCCACTTCATAAAAATACAGCAACTTTTACACCTTCATCTTGGTATTCAAATTCTGAAAGGCTTGTTTAAATGAGAAAGAAGTTCTCTAGGTAGAATGATGAAATGAAAAACTGAAGTACTAAGTAAACACAGAAGACAAAAGCCTCAAAGTTTCATGGTGACAAGAATTAAGATAACTAAGAAATAAATGACTCTTGTAGACTGCCTGAACTCTGGAAAAATTATTGGTTTCTAATGAAAGATGTTAGAGGAGAAATATGGTTAAATATTATTTTCAGCAGACAAAGTATTAGAATATCTGTAAGGCATCCACTTGTCTCTGTCTTTAAGTCATATTTCCTTCTTAGTTTGGTGATGAGAAGAAACTGATGAACTTCCATCAGAATTTGCAGGATATAACAGAAGACCAGCTTAGTTTAGCATCTATACACTATATGCGATCTCATTATCAAGAAGCTATTGATATCTATAAACGCATACTGCTTGATAACAGGTTGGTTCAACTTGTCTCTATCTATTTAACAGATAATTCGGAGGCAAAGGCTAAAACAAATAATTTCATAGGGCTTTTTGATCTTGCAGTGTTTTAGCTATCTTTTGCTGAGTTTAAATATTGCCTTCTGAGATCTTTCTTTAAAATGTTACTGTAAAATCTTTAAATTTTTGATCCAGTAGTGACTTCGGAGTTTAGCAAAACATACAGGGAATGTGGACACTTAAGGAAAAATGCTCATGAAGGTGCAATTATAGATTCATATTAGATATTTGTGATTAGGATTGAGGCTGTTATTTTTTATGAATATTTTTTATATTTGTACCTTGTGCAAATTTTAAATGATTTAAAAATAATTTTTAAATAATTGGATAACTCTAGCAGGACATACTTCAACGTAGTGGGGTTTTTTCCTGTTTAAATTAGATTCTGATTAAAAAAGAGAAAGACGAAAATTAAAATCCAAGTTGTTTGTATGAAGAAACCAGTGGAGGAGAGAACACTGTGTTCACTATCTTGAGTCTCTCAAGAGAGCCATTTGTTTATCAAATAATTGACAGATTTATTTTCATTTCCTTTCTCATGAATTTTTCACGGAAAACAGCTTTTTCACAACTGTTGCACATTATATCAATCTTCAGTGAGTTATCCACTATAATTCCAAATTGTTTTTCTTGATCAGTTAGAAACAACATAATATAAATTTATACCACAGTGTCCATGTTTTTTTCTGATGTTTGTTTTTTTAAACAAATGTAAAATTATATGCCCAGGATACTGGGCAACAATTTTAGTGTTCCATTAGCTGACAGTTTCACACCTATACCATAGATATTTACTTTATCACAGTTTGTAGCAAGATAAAGGTATTAATACCTTGTGCCATTCTGATTTTCATTGAAGTAGTAATGAAGGGAGCTGGATATTTAGGGTAATTTTTAATACTTAGATATATATACTGGGCTTTTCTAAATTTTATATCACTGAAACTTAGTTGAATTTCATAAAGCAGTAATTATATTAAATTGATGATGAACTTTCATTTGGCAGGGAATATCTGGCTCTCAATGTATATGTGGCCTTGTGTTACTACAAGTTGGATTACTATGATGTCTCTCAAGAGGTGCTAGCTGTTTACCTTCAACAGGTTCCTGATAGTACCATTGCTCTTAATTTAAAGGCTTGTAATCATTTTCGACTCTACAATGGGAAAGCTGCTGAGGTATTTTGTTACTATAATTTAATCTCTCAAATCATTTTTCAATCCAAGTTTAAATTTTGCTATAACATTTCAGTATCTATTTTTGAGAAATGCAAATTCTTTGCAGTTTGTGTATAGCTACTTCTATTAGTTCTGATACTATGCAGAACAAACATTTTAATCCTATAGTATTTTGTATAATATATTCATTTAACCAAAATGTTTATTCCTTTGGTTACCATTGTTAATAATATGACCTATTGTTTGTTTTTTAAATTTCTTTACAAACTACAAGGCAGAGCTTAAAAGTTTGATGGACAGTGCCTCAACATCATTTGAATTTGCTAAAGAACTCATTAAGCATAATTTGGTAAGTAGCAATGGGGTAGCTCATTTAATGTTACTTATGCAGATCATGCACATCATCAAAGTACTGTTTGGTCAATTTGTCCAGAAGAGCAATTTATTGATTGGGCATGAGCTATGAAAGTTGCACTTATATTTACAGAAGAGTTCTTGAAAAAGAAATCCCATTTATGAAGAGAAAATAATACATTTATTACACACACACACACACACACACACACACACACACCAATGCTTATTATATATTTCTTCATGGGCCTTTGATTTTGATTTTGCTTACATTGATTATCATATTCATGCACCATCATTAACCTATTCCTGACTTTTTTCTTTTCCTATCATGTTCAAATATTTATTATTTCTTAAAAAACCTTATGAGTTTTTGAAGAAATAATATATTCTCACCAGCTTCATTTTGATGTAATTTTTCAGATGTGTCATTTTTCAGATGACGTTATCTGTGTAAACTTGATATGTTTTTCTCTTATGATTCTGCTTATGATGATATTTTTCTTGAAATTAACTTTTTTCACAAGCCAAAATAATTTAAAGATATATTTGTTTATTCCATGCACAATTCTTCCTTATATCTCTTTTACTAGCTTTTCATTTCCTCCCTTATATACTGTTGTCATCTTATTCTACAGCTATTAATAACTTTAACTTATCTAAATCAATCATCTTAAGATGTCAGATAATATTCTTAGTTCTGCTTTCTTATCCTTGTTGCTGTTTGAAACACTCTTCTCTCACAGATCATATACTTGGTCACCTCTTACCTCCCACCTTAAAATCCATGCTTTCTGCAAGGTCTTGTGTGTGATCCTTTTTTCCTTCTTATCAACTGTATCAAAGTTTTGGAATGTATACATAGTGGCTGTGTCTGAAAGTGCTGTATATATTGATAGCATTAAATAATAAAGATGTCACTATGATTTATTGGGTAAATATTTAATCTGTAAACTACAAAAGCAATGGAGTAATAAGTGACATATTTTCATCGTTCATGATAAACTGTCTAGTACAATAAATATATTTAAAACATGCATGGGATTAAATTGTAACTTGTTTGCTACAATACTAATACAGTGAGTACTTCTACTTACAGGTGGTATTCCGAGGAGGGGAAGGGTCTCTCCAAGTACTCCCTCCACTGGTTGATGTTATTCCTGAAGCTAGACTGAATCTAGTCATTTATTATCTTCGGCAAGGTGAAAAAAAAATATATATCTCATTTTACATTTTTTATGTCTAAATATATTTTACATATTTTATATTTCTGTTCATGTTTTTAGCAATGTTTTTCTACCAAATACAAAATATATGTACTTTGTTTTGAGGATTATTGGGGGAGGATTATTGGTTGCTTACTATTTTTTATTTATGGTGCTTCATGAGCTAACAAATTATGTCAAGCAGGATATCCCTGGAGGAACATATGGAATTCTTTAAGGTACTGCAGACAAATGTTTATGTTTGCCATCTGTACTTCAAACACATTTTTGCTTCCAATTACAAAGTCCTGGATAGTCCTATTCTTTAATGTCCTTTTTAAAGGAACATGTGATTTTTTTGCTTAAGGCAATCTATTCAATTTCTTCTAATTCTCTTCTAATTTAGCTGACCTATGTAGGAACAAAAACTCAAACATCACTAACTTCAGCTATAACAATAAAAGAAATCTCTAGTCCCTCCTCCCACCTTGAGATTTATTTTGAATAGCATACTTCAAAACCATATGTTTTGATCGTGGGCTGATCTTAGTTATTGTTATTATTCTGCAATTGTCACATTGACCCTGGTGTGCTATTAAATAAAATCCCCCCCAAATGCTTTTCTCTGATTGTTTTGATTTGTTACTCTAATAAAATGTCTCATTTAGTAATTAAATACATCCTTTAAGACTATTTTAAGACTTAAAGAACAACATTATGCAAATATTTACCATCTTTTTTGTCAATAGATGAATAAAAGTGTGGGAGAGGTATAGTATTATATACTATAATATTATATACTGTATTGTATTATTTCAGATGATGTACAGGAAGCTTACAACTTGATTAAAGATCTGGAACCTGCAACCCCTCAGGTTAAAAAAAAAGTTTATTCATTGTTGCACACTAGAAGAAATTATCTTTGAAATGTTATAGGATAGAATTAAATTCTTGTACAGTCTTTGCATTGCTTTGGAGTGGGCAAGGCACGTGATTGCTCACTGATAAGTGGATCCTCCTTCCAATTTCTTTTAGTTTTCTCTCATGATAATATCGCATAGTAACGGGGCACCAATTGTATAAAGTTAGCACCCATCCTTCTCCTAGAAGAATGAAATACTTTGAGAAATATTAAAAAGGAAGAATATATTTCCCTGAATGGAAAATAGAGAAACATGTTTTCTTAGAGGGAGAAAGCAACCCCCACTTTCCTTAATAGCCCACAGAAGATGTCAGTACTTAAGAGATAGATAGCTATATTCATAGGCAAAAATTCCCTGCAGCAAAATTCCCTGCAGCAACAAAGGCAGAATGGGATTAGCCCTCACTCAGGATGTTAATTTGTCTCTTTAGCTTGGCATTTTGTAGCCCAAATATGCCCACCCACTTTCTGGAGAGCTTAAATTACCTCTCTGCTAAAGGGTTTCACTTTATGAGCAAGAGTAACTTGGCTGTTGATAGTTATCCTTGTATTTTAACTATTTTAATTCCTCAGTGTGCTCTGGCATCCTGCCTGGTTTGTAACTCTGGGTTGCAGGTATTGCTGAGGAAAAGGAAAGTATTCAGACAGAATGGTTTAAGTTTCCATGATGACTGTGACTCATTGATCTCCAGTGTGGATTCCCCCATGTCTAATCTAATGACTGGTATTTAGGGCAGATTTTTGCAAGCAAAGAAGCTTTTTGTATTTTTGTATAGGTAATCCTTGACTTACAACAGTTCTTTTAGCAACCATTTAAAGTTACAATGGCACTGAACATTTTTCACAGCATCCCCATGATCATGAGAGGGCGGGCGAGGCGAAGTGCCCCTCAACATAAGTGACAGCCCACTCAGTCACATGACCACACAGCCATGCCTACCCAGCCAGTCATCAGGGCAGAGAACCAATTGTTAAAAAATTTGAAGCCCATCACTGTATGATATACAATATACGTGGTTTAAGTTTTGAAATTTTATGATGAAAAATTATATTAAAACAATGGACTTAAATGTTCCATTTAAGTGACATTTATAGGTTTTTATGGATATGTCCATTTTCTGATTATTTCACTTATTTTGAATTCATTATTGTTACTATTATTATTTAAAATAGTTTCTTTAGCTGATGTATACTTTAAGAACCTGGAAGATGCCAAGATAAATTTCTGGAACCTTGGTGGTTCAACTTAAAATATATGTTTGTATAATGGAATACACCTACAATTTTAGCAGAAGAATGAAATGTATGACTGATCAGCCTTTTAATGGTTTGAGTGCCTTTTACATTTAACTTGGCTTACTAGATACAATTAGAATCCATAAAGATTTGTATTTACACTATAATCTGAATAAAAGAATTGCAAATTGCTTTAAGCTTCGGGAAACAAATTGCACAATTTAATTATTTTTTTAAATATTTTTAGGAATATATTCTGAAGGGAGTAGTGAATGCAGTACTTGGGCAGGAAATGGGTTCAGTGAGTATAACAATTTCTGATAATAGTAATTTATGAAGAATCTATAAATGGCCAAATTGAACACGGAAGCTGATTGAGATTTTAACTTGAGCCTTTCTTACATAAATTTCTTATGTTATTTAATTATAACTTTTAGGCAAACTAGAGCTGCCAAGAAACAAAAAGGTTCATCTCACCCAATGCTTGGGTTCATCTATTTTCAAAAAAATAAAGTTTTACACAGAAATTTAAAAAACGATTATAATTGAATATGCTCATTAAGATCAAAACATTTTGGAAGGAGAAAATGGAAAACAAAATGAACACAATGAAGAATGGAACTAGGCATTCAGGAAATAGAAAGGGAAAAATATTCATCAGTACAATAAAAGCCCTATTTCTATACTGTTCTTTTTCAGAGAGATCATTTGAAAATTGCTCAGCAATTTTTCCAACTGGTGGGAGGATCTGCTAGTGAATGTGGTATGTTTTAAATGTACTGTGTTCTTTTTTCATCAGACTTTAATTCTATTAAATTTATTATGTGATTCAATGAAACTTATCTTCTGCATGTTACTGTTTGTATTTGCCAGTGACAAAGGACATTGGAAGCTCATGACTTCTCTGATCGTCCCAGACAAATGATTCTCCAATCTTTACTTGAAAAAACTTTCAGTGTGGGAGTAGCCATAATTCCATGAGGCAGTCTGTTCAACTGCTTAATAGCTCTTATTATCAAGAAATTCTTCCTTACTTCAAGTTGGGTCACCTGTCAGCCCTTTAAGGCAGACCAGAACGAGAAAGAAATGTCACATGGGTCTTAAAGCTATATTTATTTTTATTAGAACAGCTATAACAGCAGTCCCTAATGTTTTGGATGCCAGGGACTGGTTCCATGTAAAGTGGTTTTTCTGTGGATCCTGGAAGGCATAGTTTCACACATACATGGATGGGGCTTCACTCATGTGGCCCACTTCCTGATAGGCTGTGCCAGTGGTTGGGGACCCCTGAGCTATAGTGACAGAATATTACCAGTCTAATATGCTTACCTCCTCCCTCACTTTATCTTTGTATGGATTAAAGAGGAGCCTGTCTGAGGCATCTTCTTGTGTCTTGGAATGGGTTCAACAGGCACTTGTCTGATTGTTTCCTTGTGATGGATCTCCCCTCTATCCTTTAAGGTATCTCTATGCCTTCTACAGGTTCCATCAGTTGGTTCTTATTCTACTGTTGGAAGCTGTGGAGAATAAAGTGATACCTTCTTCCCTATGACAGCTCTCCAGTTATTTGAAGACTGCTGTTCTGTCTTTGCTTAGCCTTGTATTCTTTAAGTTAAACATATCTGGTTCATGTAACCATTTTCATAGACTTTAGCCTCCAAGCCCCTCATCATCACTGCTGCTTTTCTAGTCATTCTTTCTAGTCCTGTAGCATACTTCTTTGATTATGGTGACTCAAAATTGACATAGTACTCCTGTTGTCCTCTAATCAATGTAGTGCAAAATGGAACTATCACTTCCTGTGATCTTGACACTATTTCTCTTGATGCAGCCTAATATTATATTAACTATTTGGTACCTGCAGCAGACTGGCTCATGCTTAATCTATGGTCTACTGGGATGCTTAGTTTCTTCCAAGTATTATTGCCAAGCCGATCTGGTGTTTGTTACTTAAGTACAGAAACCTACATTTTTGCCATTGGACTGCATTATATTGGATAGGGCCTGATGTCCAAATCTATCAAGACCCTTTTGAATCTTAAGTCTCTTTTCAGGTGTTCACAATTTGTCCTTTCCCATCCCCATTCTCCAGTTTTGTATCATCTGCAAACTTGATGCACATTCTTTCTATCTCCTCATTAAGTAAGCCATATTTGACAAGTTTGAAAAGCACTTGAGTTATTCTACTGCATCTCTCTCTCCATGTAATAGAACCATTAATGGCCACACATTGAACATAGTTGATCAGCTGCAAATCCAACTACTGGCAATAGTGGAACCATCCATTCATTGGTGAATTTGATGAACAAGGAAGAAATATATCCATAGCATTCACATGGTATATTACTCTAGTCACTTTGTCAAAAAAGCAATAAGATTTGTTTAGATTGATGTATTTTTAACAAAACCGTGCTGGCTTCTAGCAATCACTTTACATCATAGTTGCTTGGTACCTTTCTGGACATTTTTGGCACCTTCACTCATGCTAACATGAAACAGCAGAAGGAATAATGGTCAATAGATTTGATTAATCAAATCTACATCAGTGTCTACATCACATCCTGAATGTTGGAGACAGCACACTTCTTTTTATACCTTGTCTGGTCTGTAGAGTACCACCTCAGTTCCTCTCAGTAATGAGTCACCTATCATCACATATGGCAATTCTTTGGAACAGCCATTGGATTCCTCACCTCAGTAGGAGCCAGAGCTTCTGCCCTTTCTGTCCTTGGAATGCTGGGTGAAACCATTATCCAGAAATCTGCTAGTTATCCACCAGCAACAGACCTGAAATTGACTACATAATTTCAGCTGTAAGTTCTTTAGGTCTTCTCAGTTTCATGCTGCCAGAACTCCTTTTCCAGGGCTCCTGCTTTCTTTACTGAATCCAGAAATACCTTGCTTTTCCTGATGAGCCTCAGTGTGGCCAGGCATGCCTTTAAACCATTTACTTTCTTGTACAACAATACAATGAGTTTGCAGTTGCAGTCTTCCTTGGTAGGACACAAGTGTGACACAAATCTTATTGGTCATAATGGTGTTGCATCCATGTGTATGACTTTCTGAAGGTGGTCCAGCTTCAAACAGCTGCTCTCTTTAGATACTTCCTTTGCCCTTGAGAAGAAGAAAAACTCTCCTCCTCCCATCTTATTCCTGCTGGAAAGTGAGTGGGAGGAATCATTGTACTGTAATCTGGCTATTTATGATGGACTCTGTAGTTAGTAAAAGTAAGGTGAAGAATTTAGGTGCTTTATGCAGCCTATGCCTTCCCTACTCACCATGGAATCTGGCATTAAAAAAATCTAATATGACAAACGTATTGATTGTTAAAGTGTTCAGAATGTTTTGCCTCTCTGAAAGCAAATTATAAGGGCTTATTAGTCATAACTTGACATTCACACAAGTAACTTCAAACTAATATGTGAAGCAGATTCTAAGATTTTTACTTAGATAAGTATATTGCTTAGTTTTTGTTTGTTTTCTCTAGTATCTTTCTATAATGACTTAATCAATTTCAAATTGTTTCCTATCTGTCAGCAAAGTAAAAAATATATATTGTGTCGCTTTCTGGCATCTTGGTAGTAGTTCTGAAAACAAATAAAGTAAGTGTACTCTCCAACATTTTTGCTATCCTCAACTCATTTGCACTGTTATTCTTCAGATACCATTCCTGGGAGACAGTGTATGGCTTCTTGCTTCTTTCTACTCAGGCAGTTTGATGATGTCCTAATATATCTCAATTCAGTGAAGGTTAGTAAAAGTTACAATTGTCTTGTATACATTCATGTATGTCTGTTTATTAGTATTTCAAAAAGTGGCTATGTACAAACATAATACTAGAGAAGAGAAGAAGACTATTTCATCAAGTGTCATAGAAAATCCGGTGATTTTTAATCTGGCTTTTAATCTGTGATATTTTCAGTGAAAATGTTGCTGTGGTGCCAATGATTTAATTTTGGTCTTGCTAGAATCTATATTGGATTATGTGGTTGATGCAATCTGGATATCATGGAAGTTTCTATAGCTGCCTCTTTCTATTGTCTCCTTACTGTACAATAGATAGTAAACATAAATATACTGGTATCTATGATGGTAAAATCTCAGTTTTATCATCAATAGTAGTAACTGGGAGAGGGATCTTGGAGTCCTAGTAGAAAATCATTTAAATATGAGCCAGCAGTGTGCTATAGCTGCCAAAAAAGCCAACACAGTTCTAGGCTGCATAAACAGGGAATTGTGATCTGATTAAAAAATCAGATGGATTGTTTGGTCAGAACCCTATTTGGTCGCAAACAGAAGCGTTCGTGACCCGAGGTTCCACTGTACCACTTTATAATAATGCCTTGGTAAGGCCATACTTGGAATACTGCATCTAGTTTTGGTTGCCACGATATAAAAAGGATGTTGAGACTCTAGGAAGAGTGCAGAAAAGAGCAACAAAGATGATTAGGGGACTGGAGGTAAAAACATCTAAAGAACGGTTGCTGGAATTGGGCATGTCTAGTTTAATGAAAAGAAGGACTGGGGTTACATTATAGCAGTGTTCCAATATCTCAGGGGTTGCCACAAAGAAGAGGGAGTCAAGGTATTTTCCAAAGTACCTGAGGGCAGGACAAGAAGTAATGAGTGGAAACTAATCAAGGAGAGAAGCAACCTAGAACTAAGGAGAAATTTCCTGACAAAACAGTTACAGTAATCAGTGGAACAACTTGCCTCCAGAAGTTGTAAATGCTCCAACATGAAATTTTTAAGAAGAGATTGGATAACCATTTGTCTTGTTTAGGGTTTCGTGCCTAAGCAGGGGATTGGACTAGAAGACCTCCAACTCTGCTGTTCAATTCTGTTCTGTTCTGTTCTGTTCTATTCTGTTCATATGTAAAAAAACAAACTTGACCTATTTTTAAGTCAGTCAGAGCCTTATCTTTATTGTGTTTATATCTCACCTTTCAGCCAGGTTAGTTAGCAAATACAGTTTTCCCTCCCCTGTTCTCCATAACAGCAATCTTATGAGGTAAGTTGAGCTGAGAGAGAATGATTGGCCCAAAGTGAACTCTTGCAATTGACAGTGAAATAGAAATCTATGTTAGCTTGTTCAGCACCTGCATTGCATTAGCTTTCATATATTAGCCCTAGCAACTCTTATTTCTTTATATTTTTCTTTGCTGTACACTACCTAGAGTCTTATGATTGAAATAGTTTACAAAAATGGTAAATAAATCGCTTTTAAATGCTTTGATTGGGATAGGTTAAAAAATTGTAAATAAATCTCTTTTATATGCTTTGCATAGCCCTATTTTTTCATGAAATGCCAAGCCAAATGAAAACATATTCAGTCCCTTTACTTGCCAAATCTTCTTTCATTAAGGGATTCTCTGGCATTAGAGCAAAATCTGAGGAAGCAACTGGGGCTGGCCCTCAGATATAGTATGTAATGCCATCTTTGCTGTAATTGATTTTTCCATTTTCCAATTGAAAACTAGGTGTTGCCTTTAATTTAAAATATTTGGTGTATCATTACTTTTAGCAACTAGGTAATAGTGCCTGGTAGATTTTTGGTATTTGTGAAAGGAATGAAAAATTTGGCAACTAAATCAGATTAGAAATTGAAAGCACACAAAAACCACTTAATAAAATATACAGAGATGATCAAAATAGTACACAAAGGGTGATGCATTTGTGAAGACTGATGTTAATCTACACATGATGATTCATTATTTGATAATATAATTAATATACTTAAACATTCCATACTGATTGACACTTAACATTAGTTGGTACCTTTCCATTTTCTGTGTTCTAAACCAGTATGTCTAGATAATGTTTTCTACTTCCCACACCGCTAAAGATATCAGCATAAAAGCAAACTTTTCCACACCACAAGGAGAGTGGTATTTTTCTTCCTAGGCTGCAACTTGGCATGAATATGGACAAAATGTTATTATAATATGATCTACATTCCCTTATGCAGCAATGATTACATTTTATAATTTCTGAAATTCTTAATTATCATTTATGCTATTTAATATATGAGAATATACTGGTAATCAGTTCATCCATGGAAAATCTAAAGAAATATAATACTGTATGTTATAGTCTTATTTTTTATTTTATTTGGTTTGTGAATTGCTTACAAGATAATAGGTATAAGTAAAAACATAGTTATGAATGCATGGATACATATAAGAAAAATAAAAGAAACAATAGGACAGGGACGGTAGGCACGTTGGTGCGCTTATGCACGCCCCCTATAGACCTCTTAGGAAAGGGGTGGGGTCAGTAGTAGAAAATCTAAGGTTAAAGTTTTTGGGGTTTGGGGAAGAAACCACAGAGTCAGGTAGAGTATTTCAGACATCTGTTGCTGAAGTCGTAGTTCCTGCAATCAAGTTTGGTGCAGTTAACCTTGAGTTTGTATCTATTGTTTGCTCTTGTATTGTTATGGTTGAAGCTGAAGTATTGAGAGGCAGGACATTGCAATGTATGATTTTATATACTATACTTAGATCGGACCGAATTCGGTGTAGTTGTAGGTTTTCTAGGTCTAGAATTTCGAGTCTGGTGGCATATGGTATTCTGCAACGAGTAGAGGAGTGGAGAACTCTTCTTGTGAAATATTTCTGGACTTTCTCAACTGTGTTAATATTAGATACGTAATGTGGGTTCCGGACTGATGAGCTGTATTCGAGTATTGGTCTAGCAAATGTTTTGTATGCTCTAGTTAGTAGTGTAATATTACCAGAGAAAAAGCTACGTAAGATTAGGTTAACAACTCTTAATGCCTTTTTGGCTATGTAGTTACAGTGGGCTCTAGCCCTTAGATCATTAGAGATGAGTACTCCAAGATCCTTGACAGAGTTTGGATCATCAACAAGGTCTTGACTATTCAGCCTGTATTTTATTTTCTGATTTTTTTTGCCAATATGAAAGAGACAGCATTTATTTGTTGAGATTTGAAGTTGCCATTTGTTTCACCATTCTGATACATAGTTGAGGTCTTTTTGAAGGGTTGGCAGTATTGTCTGTAGTGTTGAATAGCTTTACATCGTCAGCGAAGAGAACGCAGTTGCTCTTGATATGATCACAGAGGTCATTTATGTAGAGTATGAAGAGAGTTGGTCCTAGAACACTGCCTTGGGGGACCCCACTGTTGACAGGTACAGAATTTGATAGGATGCTTCCAATTTTGACTATTTGTTGTCTGTTTGACAGGAATGCTTCTGTTCAGTTATGCAGTTGTCCAGAGATACCATAAGATTTTAGTTTTAGGAGTAGTTTGTCGTGTACCACTAAATCAAAGGCTTTATAGAAGTCTATGTAGATTGCGTCTATTGCTTTGCCCTGATCGAGTTGTGTTGTCCATATGTTTTTGCAGTGTAAGAGTTGCAGATTGCAGGATAGTTTTTTTTTCTGAAACCAAATTGTTTATTAGAGAGTAGGTTGTTTGTCTCTAAGTGGAGGATAATGGATTGGTTAATAATTGATTCCATGACTTTACAGGTGATGCAGCATAAAGAGATTGGTCTGTAATTTTCAACTAGGCTGGGGTCTCCCTTTTTGAAGATGGGGATGACCGTGGCTTGTGACCATAGTTTTGGCAAGGAGCTGGTGCTGAAAGATTTTTCAAAGATTATGCTTAGAGGTTTGGCTATGGCAGTGGATAGCTTTTTTAAGAAGTAGGCACATATTCCATCTGGTCCAATAGATGGAGATGGTTTTAGATTGCATAGTGCTTTTTCAACATTGTCTTCTGTAAAATCGATATGTACTAGATCATTGTAGTTGTCTGTGGTTCGACTAGGAAATACTGGACATGATACATTGCTGTTTACAAATACTGAGCCAAAGAATGTGTTAAAGAGGTTGGCTTCAATGGTGTCATCGTTGCAGTCTTTATCATTAGGTCCTTTCAGGGGTGGGATGGACCTTGAGTCTTTTAGTTTGTTGTTTACAAAATTGTAGAAAGTGCGGGTGGAATTGGTGCATAGAAGATTTTCCTCTTGTTTAATGTGATAATTGGTGCATTCAGTCTTTATCTGGTGGCATAAATTTTTGTATTGGCTTTTGAAGTTGGCAACCTGACCAGATTTGTTTTTCCACCAAAGTGATCTCTTTTTTGATTGAAGCTTCCTTATTGTTATGGGTAATCTGTTTTTTCTGGTTTTGGGAGTTGTTATTGGTACATATAGTTTGATGACTCTTTTGACTTCAAGTAAAAATATGTTGTAATGGTCTTCTACAGTATTGCATCCAGTGAATAGAAATTGCCAATCAAGGGATGAGAGATCGTTGTCTATCAGATCATAGTTGCCTTTTTTGAAGTTATAATTGGGGATCACATCGTTGTGTTGATTTTTGTGTGGATGTATGTTGAGACAAAAGTCAATCATGCTGTGGTCACTGTTGGAAAAGTGTTCTTTAATTTGTATTCCATAAATTGAATTCAAACTATTGCAGAAGATGAGATCGAGGCAGTTGTTAAGTCTAGTATTGTTGGTTACTAGTTGTTCCAGTCCCAGGTTTGTTACAGCATTGTAGAAGGTTGCATGTTTGGGTTCAGTTTTACATTCATTTAGCATCCAGTTAATGTGAGGTAGATTGAAGTCACCAAGAAAGATAAAAGTGTGTGGGCAGGATGTTGCCCATGTCAGTAGTGAATTTAGCTTGTTTACATGTTCGATGTCATAATCAGGGGCTCTGTAACATAGTAAGAATCAAAATGTGATATTTAAGGACAGTTCACAGACGATAGTCTCAGGAAGAGCAAGCTCTTGGGTAACTTGGATGGTTTTTAGATGTAAGGACTTTTTATAGAAGATAACAACACCACCTCCTCTACAGATTTCACGATCTGATCGGTAAACATGATAGTCTCTTACTGTGGTAATGGAGTCAGGGAGAGATGCATTGAGCCATGTTTCACAGACAAATATGATGTCGAATTTAGTCATATTTAGTAAGAGGAGAAATTCAGGTATTTTATTCACAAGGCTTCTTGCATTGAGTAGCTTGCATTTAAGGCCAGTTGTAGTTGGAATTGAGGTAGTTAGGGGCGTGCATGCCTAGTTTTGAGTGATGGTGGGTTGGATGAGGTAAGGTTGGATGTGGAGTTGTGGGTTGTGTGACTTACTTTTGATACAATCAGCGCGGTAGTCAATGTAAAGATCTTTCTCTCCATTGTCTAGACGTCTTTTGAGTTCCTTGTGGAGTTCACGGGATCGGATTCTTTGCAGTATGGATAAGTCTGGTCTTGAGCTTTTTGTGGTTGGGATTGTTTTTTGCAATGGCGTTTATTATATGAATGAATATGCGTTTGCTGGACTCATTTTTGCAAACAACTCTACAAAATTTTGGGGCCACCGAGCCCTCATTGTATTTGAACTCAGAGCCATCTCTGGTTATTTCAATGATATCTTCAGGAGAGATGTTGTTGTATTTGAGTTGCTTATGATATTACGAACTTTGGTGATGTCATCTGATTCGTTGGTGACTTCAAGACCAAATAAGATGGCATTTGGACGTTTCTGATCACGTTCAATGGTGTCTCTGATGAGTAAGGAGATAACATTTGTGGAATTGTGGAATTATCAGGGTAAGATGTTTTGTTGAACTGGTTTGCTATGGCTTCTAACTTAGAAATTTGGTATAACAAAATGAGGAAGTATTATTTAATTTAAGTGTACAAAAAGAGGTATAAAATTCTTTCTGACTTGACCTGATGGACAGATTGCTTCAAATAGAACTTACTCTCTAGGTCATTCCTTTTCTGCCACAGAGCCTACCTTCTGGAGTAGGCTTCATGTAAAAATCTGTATTGCACAATGCCTCCCAGCATATAGGAAGGATGAAAACTGAGCTGTTTAGAAAATATGTAATGATTATATATAATTATTAGGAGACATTTATATAAGTATAATTATGGGTAATTTAATATACTAATATACTACCAAGTTCTTTGGGAGTGTGATGGTATATAAATAAGTACATGTTCCATTCTCTCTGTATAAGGCATTCATTATGAATTGTGGATTTATAGCTGTTTTGAGGAGACAAGCAAATGGGAAATTACATCACAGCAAGATTTTATATGCTTGGGAGAAAGGCAAAAGAAGTTCTAACTTATTAACTTATCCATCATATCTGTTCTAGTAATTCATTTACTATGGTATTGTCAATTACAAATGAGAGCTGAAAATAGATACTACCTGTTAAATGTCATAAACCATTAAATTGTTTCTTTATTAAACATGCTTTATTTTCCAGAGTTATTTCTATAATGATGACACTTTTAACTTTAACTATGCACAAGCCAAAGCTGCTACTGGTAATACTAGTGAAGCTGAGGAGGTATGTATCTGCTTCTTGAAAAGATCCCAGACAAGTTTAAAAATAGTCGCTGCTTACATTCTGTATCATAGTTTCTATATCTGACCTTTCTGAAACTTCAAGGATTTGTGCATCCTTTCTTAAAGAATGTGGAGGTTGTTGTGAATAATAGGCAATAACCTTTTAAGTATTCAATATATGCATAACCTTATGCAGAAGGTAACAATACTAGACAGCAGCAAAATGTGTTTTTTTTAATACTAGGAACTGTACTGAACCTTGTCTTGGGGTCACACTTCCATAGTATATGAAGTTAGAAAAAAACAAAAAGAGAATGTGGAAGATTGATTAATTGCTAATACAGTATAATTTATAATTAAAGATTTCTCATAATTACAGACAATATAAACAAAAAACTTACTTATTGCAATGTAATAGCAGAATCTGATATTTTATTCATGTAACATATTGAGAAATAGAAGTAAATTGTCTGCTGCTGAAATTAAAGGATCTTATGGTTGCTATTTCCCTCTTCAAATTTAATTCTATGCATGAGTTGTACAACTGCAAAAGAATACTCTGTTTTGAAGAACGGATACATACATGCATGGATGAAAACATACAGTATAAGATATGCCCCATTTGTCCTTAACCATGCCTCAATAAAAGCTCCAGAATGTTCCAAATAAAATGGCAAAAAAAGCTATTTTGAGAAATTTGCTTATTTGTTGACTCTATAAACCGCTTAGAGAGGGCTGTAAAGCACTGTGGAGTAGTATATAAGTGTAAGTGCTATTGCTATTTCTAATGAAAAAGTTATGCCCCTTGAAGCTTAGTTTTTTTAAAAAAAAGATCAACTTGAATTATCATTTGACAAAGTAAGGATTAAAGGTTAAATAATTAGTTATTTTTTCTTTTTAAATAACAATCTATATATTACGTTAGAGCAGTGGTTCCCAAACTTTTTCAGTCTACCGCCCCCTTGGTGCTACAAACTCATCCTATGTGCCCCCCACCCAGGGGTGGGATTCAAATTTCTGTGGGCGTGGCCTAATTTGAGGGTGTGGCTTGATCATGTGACTGGCTGGCATGGCTTGCTGGTCACATGACTGGGTAGGTGTGGTTTGGTGGTCATGTGACTGGGTGGGCATAGCCAGGTGACTGGCAAACAAGTGGTCCTCACTTAATGGCCGGTTGTTTAGAAAGTTTTCTAATTTATGACTGGCCTTTCCAGAGATACTTGACCTATTTTTGGAGTTTTGACAGTCATGCACACACATACACACACACACACTCCCTTCTAACCCTGCTGGAGGAGGTCATTGGACTAGAATCGGCAAAGCATCTCTGATGAGATTCTAGTAGTGAATAAAATGTAATCAGAGATGCTTTGCCGATTATTGATTTGTTTTATTTGTATCTCTTTTTTTATGTTGCTCAATTGCATTGACATGCGTGTCCCTTCTTGTGCACAACCCAGAAGCGTTTGTGATTCTTTGCAGCAAAAATTACCGACCTCTGGCTTTGCTCTATTATCTAGTAATTTTTGGGAAAGTAGAACAAAGCCAGAGTGGGAACTGAAGTTCACACAAGTTGCCAAGATTGATAAACACGGGTTAAATATATCAACCCAGCCATTCTGGTTTAGAGTTTAGCATGCTGTTTGATTCTGGCTTAGTCATGGCTAAGATCTTCCTGCTCCTTAATGCAGCTGCCCCTCTGCCCCTTCTCCAGCCCCCTGCCCCAGTTCTTTCTTTGGCATCCAATTTTGCAATGCCAACCTCCCCGGAGCAGCGATGCAGCCGACTTCACCCTCTTTGCTTCAACCCAAGGTCTACTTCCATCGGGCCAAGCAAGGGGAGGTACTCTGCACATGCTCAGAGACTCCCAACTTCAGAGAAGCATTCCGCCCATCTTTACGCTCCACCCAGGAGGAGGAAGGCATGAGGAAGCAGCCCAGACTGGCGGAGGCCGAGGGAACGATCACTTGGAAACAAAGCAAGCAAACAAGCAAGCGCAGGGCTCGGTCGGAAGAACCGGGCTGCAGAGGGAGGCTAGGTTCTAGGTCCGGGACAGCCACGTAGAACCGAACCGAGCCACGTGCCTTGGAGAGCTGTAGCTGTACCCACCTGCATCCTGCACGCAAGCCCGGCTGGCTGGAGAGGCGGACGCCGGGCGGGCGCTGTCCGCTCCCTTCTTCTCTGGGGAAGGGGGCCCTAACGCTGGACCACCCACCCCTTCCACTGCGCACCTTGGGAGGGTTTTGCTTTCGGGCCTTCTGGTGCGCCTCCGCCACTTCCACCGGAAAGGGTAGCCTGCAAGCTAAGGCGCCCCCTTTCCGCTACCTCCCACCTCTCTCTCACTCCCAGGCTTGGCAAGGCTCACCGCACGGGGGTTCTGCATTCGAGGCACCGGCTACGGAGTGATGAAACAGTCAATGGGCTGTGTAGCCGGCAGTCAGTGAGCCTGTGGGGCCGGCGCCTCGAACGTCCCCCCTTGCCTCTTAGTGCCCCCCAGCCAGCCCCCTTGCCTCTTAGTATCCCCCTAAGGCATCCCACCGCTCCCAGGGGGCGTTACCACCCACTTTGGGAACCACTGCGTTAGAGTTTTTGGAAAACAATCTAGACTCATTCCCAGACTTAGACATGTTTTGATCCAGGCTTTCTAAACTGCTAATTGTTCCCATTCAAAAGAGCCATAAATATTAGGACTATAAACTTCCTTTTTTACACCTCTGCTTGGTGTAAATCCTGGGGGTCTTTTGATAAGGCAAATTATTGAATAAATAATTATTGAATGAATTACTTTTTTTACTTAAGGGAAAACTATATTTTCATGTCTTAAACTTTTATAGCTGTTGAATCTTTAGAATGACACACCCTGATTTGATTGAGGGCATGTATTGCAGAACTACATTTAATATGAACAGAAGCTTGGTTTTCTTTGTTTCCTCTCAGATGTTCCTCCTGATTCAAAGTGAGAAAATAAAGAATGACTTTGTTTACCTCAGTTGGCTAGCACGCTGCTGTGAGTCACTCTGCTCTGTTATAAAATATGTATTGACCTAGTAATCTCATCCCTTAAATTATTTTAAATGAAATTAAGTATATGTAAATTTAATTACTTTTTAAGCTAGAAAGTTTCTTTTCTTACAAATTCTTTTAAGAACCAATTTTCCAAGGTTTAGACTTGAAATTTATGCTTTACAGATAGGCCAGTTCTTTAAGATAATTTATAGAAAATGTTGTCCCCAAAGTGCTTTTTCAAAAGGCAGTTAGGACTTTGTTTTTCTTTGAAGACATTTCGCTTCTCATCCAGGGAGCTTCTTCAATCCACTCCAAAGAGAATAATCAGGTCTCCGATAGCTTCCTGAATGTCATCAGGGTGTGAGATGTCATCCCACACTGTGGAAATATTCTAGAGAACCGGTGACTAACATATCACTAACACAGTATTCCAACTGTGTGAAGCCTTCACAGTCCAGGAAAAGGCCCAAGTGCCGCACTAGATGTGCCTTTGCAAAGAATCCTTTGGCCATAATTGCCATGGTTGTAGATAATCTATCTCCTTCAGGATCCTCTATAGTTGAAGTTCAATCGTCTTCTCAACAACCTTAAAGGGAAGAGTGGGGATAAAAATCATCATGGATTGTTGGGTCCAGCAATAACTTCTTGAGGAGGGGATAGTGTTGTTAGGTTGTATATTTTAATTGGTTTTCGAACTATTTTTATAAATTAACATCAGTAGCTATAGTCACCAGACAGAGTCACTTTATAAAAATCTTTCTATGTGTTATGTAAATAGTTATCAGTACCATATTAAGGTTTTCCAATAAGTAATTGGAATATTATTACCGTATATACTCGAGTATAAGTCGAGTTTTTCAGCCCATTTTTTGTGCTGAAAAAATCCCCCTCGACTTATACTCGAGTCAGATTCCCTCTGAAAAAAAAAATGGTGTGGAGTCGCTGCCGCCGGAGCGGCCCCAGTCCCGCCGCCGGGAAGGGAAAGGCAAGGCGCTTTTGCCTTTCCTTCCCGGCCGGGGCTGTCGGGAGTCGCTGCCACCGGCGCGACCTCAGTCCCGCCGCCTCGGGAAGGAAAGGCGAAGCGCTTTTGCCTTTCCCTTCCCGGCCGGGCTGTCTGGAGTCGCAGTCCCGCCGCCTCGGGAAGGGAAAGGCAAAGCGCTTTTGCCTTCCCTTCCGGCCGGGCTGTCTGGAGTCGCTGCCGCCGGCGCGACCTCAGTCCCGCCGCCTCGGAAGGGAAAGGCAAGCGCTTTTGCCTTTCCCTTCCCTGCCGGGCTGTCGGGAGTCGCTGCCGCCGGCGCGACCTCAGTCCCGCCGCCTCGGGAAGGAAGGCAGAAGCTTTTTGCCTGAAGGCCACGGGCTGTCGGAGTCGGCCGCGGCGCGACCTCAGTCCGCCGCCTGAAGGGAAAGGCCACGGCTTGAAGGCGCCGCTGGAGCGCTGCGCGCAGCATCGCTAGCATCGGGCGCGCCGGACGGTTCCGACCGAGCCCCGAGCGTCGTCTTTGGCGCCCGCCCAGCACCGCGGAGCTCCCTGTACCGGGAGAAGGAAAGACCCCCGGGCGGGGCAGGGAGAGGAGCTTCTCCCACCCGCCCCTCTTTCCGCGCCCACCGGTGTCCCAAGCAGGACGACCCCCGCCCGCAGTCGCCGCCGCTTGAAAGAGACGGGCCGGGGGTGGTAGAAAGGCGCCGGGCGCCTTGGAGGAGAAGGTCCCGCGCTCGCCTGTCTGCCCATGGATGTCAGCGGAGCTTTGCCGCTGCTTCGTCCGGGGTCTCTGGGCAAACACGCCCACCCGAGCGGGCTTGTCGCTCCGGCACGCAACGAGCGCTGCCCTCGGATTCCCTGTCCGGTTGCCCCCTTTTGAGGGCGATGGCTGTAAACTGTTCCCGTAGCAGCGGCTGCTCCGCTGACATCCGCGGGCAGACAGGCGAACGCGGGACCTTCTCCTCCAAGGGCGCCCGGCGCCTTTCTACCCACACCCGGCCCGTCTCTTTCAAGCGGCGGCGACTGCGGGCGGGGGTCGCCCTGCGGGGACACCGGTGGGCGCGAAAGAGGGGAGGGTGGGAGAAGCTCCTCTCCCTGCCCCGCCCGGGGGTCTCCCTTCTCCCGGTACAGGAGCTCCGGTGCTGGGCGGGCGCCAAAACGACGCTCGGGCTCGGTCGGAACCGTCCGGCACGCCCGATCCGATGCTAGCGCAGCGGCTGCGCGCAGCCGCTCCAGCGGTGGCCTTCAGCCGTGGCCTTTCCCTTCCCGAGGCAACGCGGGACTGGGCCGCTCCGGCGGCGGCGACTCCCAACGGCCCCAGCCGGGAAGGGAAAGGCAGGCGGCGGGGACTCCCAACGGCCCCAGCCGGGAAAGAAAGGCAGGCGGCGGGACTCCCAACAGCCCCAGCCGGGAAGGGAAAGGCAGGGGAAAGGCAGGCGGCGGGACTCCCAACGGCCCCAGCCGGGAAGGGAAAGGCAGGCGGCGGCGACTCCCAACAGACCCAGCCGGGAAGGGAAAGGCAGGGGGAAAGGCAGGCGGCGGGACTCCCAACGGCCCCAGCCAGGAAGGGAAAGGCAGGCGGCGGCGACTCCAACGGCCCCAGCCGGGAAGGGAAAGGCAGGCGGCAGCGACTCCAACGCTTAGCCGGGAAGGGAAAGGCAAAAGCGCTTTGCCTTTCCCTTCCCGAGGTGACGTGAGATAGTGAGATCGTTTCCCAAATTAATTATTTTTATTTTTGAAATTTACCAGTAGCTGCTGCATTTCCCACCCTCGGCTTATACTCGAGTCAATAAGTTTTCCCAGGTTTTTTGTGTAAAATTAGGTGCCTCGGCTTATATTCGGGTCGACTTATACTCGAGTATATACGGTACATTTGCTCTATTCACCTAAAAAAGCTCTATAAGCAGGACCTTAGAGGATACTGAAAACTGCATACATATGATGTTACAGAACTGCTTTGCACTGAGTTTCTCATATATAATTAAAGTATTTTATCATTAAACATTGGTATCTGTTTACACATCCTTTTAAATATTTAGAAGTAGACAACTGGAACTTCCACTAACCATAATATGTAGACTTATTCTGAAGTAGGTTTAATGCCAACATAGATATTATATATTGTATTCATAGATCAGAAAGAAGAAACTGATAGTGTAAATCAGGAAGGTAACTGACTTTATTTTCACATAAAAACTCACATGTATGATCTGTTCAAATGCTCAGTCTACTGTGCGCTCAAACTGAAACTACCCATGATAATCTAGAGCTCATTGTCATATAAAACTTTTGGGTTGGCATATATTTTTTAAAAATCGTTTTTGTAATTTTCCAGTTGACTTAATCGGTGTGGCTATGTTACTTCTCAATTCATCTGAACAATCAATGTAAAGAACAATACTGCTGAGTAATATCCTTATCCAGATCTAAACACTGTGTAGCAACATGCCTCTACTAGTTCTAACTTTCTGTTGATTGCAGATATTATGAATAAGAAACCAAGATTAGCCTGGGAACTCTACCTAAAGATGGAAACTTCAGGAGAATCCTTTAGTCTTCTGCAACTAATTGCAAATGACTGCTACAAAGTATGTTGTCTTTAATCTATTTTCCTTCACTATCTAAATCAATCCTGTAAAATTATAACTTTTTTTCTTCTCAAGCCATGTATTTTTTTTTAATAAATTGACTTCTACACTTTTCTGTTGTTAAATCCCATTTCTTACAATCAGAAGTTATATGATATAGGCCTTATAAAGCAGTTTGTTAGTTTGGAGTTTTTATGATGCAGGAAGCTGTCTCAAGAAATAAACCGTGCTGACTACTTTTCCTATGATCATACTGAGACATCTTAAGAAAGATTATTTTTGCCTTTCACTGACTAAGTCCCTTGTGCATGCACCCCGCCCGCCTCACCCATTTTTGGATTCCAGGTTGATGCAGGAGGCCTCCCAGGCCCAAACTGGGTGTGGGGGGTGCGCGCACATGCTCGGACCCCCAAAATGCAACATATGCCCTGCCCCCACGCATGCGCATGCACATCCCCACGTGCATTCCGCCCCCGCACATGTGCAGCAGAGACCTGAAAACCAACTGGTTGGTGGGAGGTGCGTGCACATGCGCAGTGGAGCTGGGCTGGGGTGATGGTAGCATGCCCACAGAGGGCTCTGTGTGCCACCTGTGGCACGTGTGGCCTGCCCTGTAAGTGTTGGTGGGAATAATCTTAGTGGTTTCCTGATTGAGCTGTTTTTATTAATAGCTTGTTTGGCAGTTCCTTGATTAGGATATTGTTTGCTTCTTGATTGTTGGTCAGATCTAAATCTTGATGTTAATCTCTCATCTGGATGCTTCTTGGTGAAGGGGCTTTTTGGGTTCTGTTCTTTCCTTTTCGCTTTTTGATTGTCTTTTTGGAATGGTATGTAGAAGTTGTTTGTGTCTGTATGCTTGTTGATGCCAGATTTGTCTGGAATTCTCTAGTGTTTTTTAGACTTGGCTTGGTCTCGGATGCTCATAGTTTCCAAGTTGAAACTATGCTTAAGTCTGTCCATGTGTTATGAAATTAAGGAGTTTTCATCATGTCATCTGACTGCTAGTTTTTCATGAACCTGCTCTGCTAGTCTTCTACTGGTCTCCTAGTTTGATAATAAAATGTCTGCAAGAAAGCAACCAAGCTCAGAGAACACCAAGAGTTCCATAGTTCAACACTGAGCTACAAATCTTGTATCAATAAATAATGTATGACATTGGAAAATATTTATTTCTTTAACTTGAAAACAAAGTCATAAATTTTATCTGGCTTTCAAATCATGAACAAGAAAAATTCAGTGTCATCATTCATTCCTCCTTTTATGTTGCTATGTATTCAAATTTTGTTTTATGCAGTGTTTCTGCCTTAAGCACGTACCTTTATCTTCTGCACAGATGGGCCAGTTTTATTATTCTGCTAAAGCTTTTGATGTCCTTGAAAGATTGGATCCTAACCCTGAATATTGGGAAGGCAAAAGAGGAGCCTGTGTTGGTATCTTCCAGATGATTGTTGCTGGCAGAGAGCCTAAGTATATACACTGAATTTCTTTCTACTACTTTGGAATACTACTCTGGCTGTTTAATATTATAGTATTGTTGGTTTGTTACTGAATACAAATGCCAATTAGAAATGCCAATTAAGGAACACAAGGCCTTTAAGCTTTGATTCCGGTAAATTGTGTATTATGAATGGAAGCCTTACCTCTATTAAAATACAGGTAGTCCTCAAGTTAAGACAAAGTTCGCTTATGACAATTCAAAGTTACAACACCTCCCAAAGTGCTTACAACCCAGTTTCAAAGTCATGTGTGTTGTAACACCGTGGTAATTATTCGCCCTTATGACCAACCAGAGAGATACTGCAACATGCCTCCTGCCTGTTTCCTCCCCATACTGCCTTACCAGGTCTCCACAGGAACTGAGCCTGCTTTGCTAGCCTACCAGGTTCCACATGCTCCTCCCTACCTTATCAGTGATTGCTCACTTACCTTGCAAAGCTCTCCAACGTTCCAGCACAGGCTTGGGCACTTGACAGAAAAGCAGCCATTTTTTTCCTCAGACGCTGGCAAAGCTGTTTTATTTAGACCTTGCATTCTTACACATGCTCATTTTTGTGCAGAGGTCAGGATAATTTGTAAGAATGCAAGATCTATCATATCCCTGCAGGCCTCATCTGGTCCTGGCCTGGGTGGCTCTTGGGGCGCTCTCTGAGCACTGCTGGATGGTTGGTTTGAATGAGCTGTTTTGGACATTGTAGTGTGAAGATGGCAGCAGCAGCTAATCAACATGGGACATTTTTTGTGCTGGTTTTGGCTAGAGGAAGAGGAGAAGGCAAGACTGCAAGGTACTTGGGCAGCCAGCTGGGGCGGCAGCAGCAGAGCTGAACCGGAGCTGCTGCACCATCACTGGGGATGCCTGAGCTCCTCACAGCAAGCCAGTTCAGTGCAGCCATAGAAACTTCACACCCACTATGCTCACTCGTCTCCTGCAGTGACTTGGGTGCTGGAGTCCAGGACACACTTCCTGGCGGTGGTGGGCAGGCACTACCACAGCTGTCTGTGTCCCTGGGAGAATCATCCTCTCGTCCCCACAGCCTTCAGATGCCTTTCTGCCCATCCGATCTCCCCCAGGACACACCCAGCAAGCGTGGGGCAGATGGTGCACCAAGCTCTCCACCTCTCCACCCGTCTCTGCAATACAGCAGCTGTTGAGGTCTGGGCAGGTTTGGCTTTCCATTATGTGATGGAGCAGATAAGGGCTACAGAGACTGAAGAGGTGGATTGGTGCACCAGCCACCCTATATTTGCCAGGCACGCCCCAGGGGAGATCAAGCAGGCAGAGAGGCACCTGTGGGTCATGGGGGTCACCAAAAGGGAGAGGATGAGTTACAGGGGGGAAATTAACCTAACAGACAGGTTATACAGTTAGGGGGAATAAAAATAAAAATGAGTAAGTTTCAAAAATTAAAATTAGCTGGTCAACAGAAAAGTCCCTGATTAAAAAAAGTGATTGCATAAAAGGCATCAGAGGAGTTAAAGAACATTCTTATGTCACATAATTTCTGGGAATAGCCATAATGTCCTTTCTCATGTACAGGTTCTTCTTAATGTTTCTAACTAGAAACATCTGTATATAATCAGCAAGATTGACATGCATTTTTAAAAAATGGTATTACTGAAGCTAAACCAAACCTAGGCTACCCTCACTATTAATCTGCCTGATGTCCCAAAAGTGTTTTTTCAAGAGGCAATTGGTCTTTCTGATTTTTCTTTGAAGATGTTTCGCTTCTCATCCAAGAAAGTCAAATGTCTTCAAAGAAAAACCAGGAAGTCCAGTTGTCTCTTGAAAAAGCACCTTTGGGACAACTGACCTGGATGACTGAGAATCTCCATAGACATTTAGACTGCCTGAGGTTAGATTTTTTGAACCTTAACTATATCTCTGATCACCAGAAGCAAATAATTCCCAGGAAAACAAACATTTCCAGACATATTTTGTGACACAATATCCCATGAATTGTATTAAAGACCAATTGTACAATTGTCAGACAAGATTATAGTGGACAAATTACCTGAACCCATTAAAAGATGTTTGTAACTACTAATAAGCATACTTCTATATGCTGCCTTGGGCTCCTACAAAAGGTGGGATATTAAATAAATGTGTGACTACAAATAAAAAGGATCTTGGACCATCCTTAAATGGTGAACCTGGATCATCCCCAAACTTTATCAATGAAAGTTTTCATCCAGACAATTTTATCTCGCAGTGACTGAAATCATACACCCATGTTGTTTCCTTTGCAACATTAGAAAGGGAGTGCTGTTGCCTTCTTCGTGATTTTTTTTTTTACTTCCCAGTTGACCAATAAGTAACCAATATGCAAATCGATATAATTTTTAATCATTACTTCCTCAATTTTCCTACTTCATGCTCCAGGCTAAGTGTAGAGTTGTTCTCATAATGCTAACCAAAAAGTAATTAAATTAAATTCTACTTTATTGTCACAGTATTAATCATAATAGATATATCTGCTCTTTTGGCAGAACTTCATCCTACATTGATGCTTTTGATATAAAATTTCTTTCTCTCTGTTCTGTATTCTAAAATTGAAAATTTTCAGAATGCAGAGCAGAGAAAGAAATTTTACATTCAAGCGCCAATATAGGGTGAAGATAGGAGAAATCAAATCAGCATCATGGATAGCCACTTACTCCTATTGAATACATAATAATTTATGAGGCAGAATTTTGGGCTTCTAGTTCCTATAAAATGTGAAATATCACTTTTTCTGATTCCTATATGAAACTTTATTTTATCCATTACATGAAATCAGAGAAATTTAGTTTCTAGCAATTGGACTGAAGAAAATACTCCAAAACATTTCAGGTGTAACATACTTAGATGTTCATAATATTGTCTGATCTATTCATTCTCTTAAAAAATCTTTATTTCTTTGCTTTTAGAGATACTCTAAGAGAGGTAATGCATCTCCTGAGAAGTACAGGCAACCCCCAGGTAGAGTACATTATACGTATAATAAAGAAGTGGGCTAAGGAGAATAGAGTTCCTGTTTAAACAGTGATCAAGCGAATGGAAGTCTGCCATCTATATTGTGCCCGGCTGGAATACTGTGTCATTTTGTAGCAATACAAAGATTATAAAAATACAAATCTATTTATTTTTACATATATTTAAATGTCTTTCATGAAAACTATACGTCATGTATTGTGAGGAGAATCTCATTTTGATTCTATTATACTTCTCCCAAATATTATTTTATGTTACTATTACTGTTGTAATATTAGTTGTACATATTAGCTTTAATCTTCACCATCTTTTCACTGTGTGACAATCAGTACTTTTTGAGACAGTTCAAAAACTTGCAAAATACTTATTTTCCCGGGTCTTATTTGGAAGCAGAATATCAAAAGAACTCTAGAATTAGATTTCAGATTTTAGTTATAAAAGTTCCTCACAAAGAATCGGAAGCTAAACATTTAAAATGGAACACAATAATAATCCGATTTTGATTATGATCTAATGGACACATGGAAAAGTATTGTAAATAAATAATGTTCCACTTTCATTTGCATAAAATATTACTGTTCATATCTTCATCTGTTTCTATATTTTTCTTTCTGATTAAATTAGGGCTGTAAACTTGTCATTCTGTGATGAAATGCATTGGGAAAGTTAAAAGTTGGTTTCAGAATATATTTAATGCCTAAGGAAAAATGTCTAAGATACAAAAGAACATTGGAAATCCATGATAGAATATATGCTTATCTACTTGTACATGTTCTATGTAAATAATATAAGTTGATGCTGTATGTTCATTACAATTTTTTTCAGTCTCTCCTGCATTTAATTCTGGAGCAAAATTCCAAAATAAATTCATTTATAAAATCACCTGTGAATTCCTTTTTATTCTTTGGGTATGCCATATGGCTAGGTTTGGGGTTTGGTTAGTTTTTAAAATTCCTTTTCTTTTTTGTATTAAACCACTCAAGGCCATTTTGGAATTAAGCAGCATATATCTTGCAAAAATAAATCCATTACATGTATTACTTTGTATAATTGGAATGATTTTACATAGTTAAACCAAGAAGCTTTGTGCCTTTCAACTTTGTCTCTGAAATTAGATATTAAAAGGGGGAAAAAAGAGCTAACTCTACCTTCTGCTTTGTCTTAGCATCTGAAATTTTTTACACTAGCTCATATTTAAGTTTTGCACTGTACTAAACAAGAACATTAACACTTTTTAGGATGGAAAGTTTCTTCGAATTGCATCTTAAAAACAAATAATGAAATACGGTGTTTGGTAATTAGTTAATGCCATGTTAAAGGAAACTGGTATTAAGATAGGAAAAAAATCATGCACCAAGGATAGAACGTTCACAACTTTTTCAGGTACTAAATGGTTTTTACGACCATCTTCACTTGCTGTAAACTACAAAAAAAATATGAACAGGAATGACTAGGCACTTGGTAGCTGCCATATTAGCGCCGCGTTCCTGAGGAAGTTAATTCTTTTCCGGAGACACACAACAGCAAAGAAAAGTGCTCATTCGGAACTCCGCGAAGACTTTAAAAGTTCGGCGTATGCATTTCCAAGGCAACTGTGGGCGGAGCCGTGTCGTCTTCAACGTGCGATCTTGGTGACGTACTAAAAAAAACCCACCTAATCTAGCACAACAATGACGTGAGCAGCGCGTCTGTGGAGGATTCTGCCTTTGCGCATGCGTGCCCTAGTAGCCTGCTTCTATTTACGTGGGGGGGCTCCAAGATGGCAGCGATGTTATCGGCAAGGAGAGGCTAGTGGGGAAGAGGGGAGGTACTCTGACCTGGTAAAGGGGGAGGGAACGGGCGGAGGAGGAGCTGGGGTTGTGGGTGGCGAGGTTGGGTCACCGAACAGGTGGGAAGGGGGGTGGGGGGGGGTTGGATGATGGCGGAGCCGCGTCGGGTGCCGTTCATTAGTCTGTCACCCGTGAGGCGACGAGAAGGTGAGTCTCCGGTGCTAGAGCGAGAGACTGGAGGGGCCCGCGAGGCAGAGCAGCCATTAGCGCGTGAGGGCCTGCAACTACCAGATCAGCAGGAGCACCACCATCACCACCACCCCTATGATAACAGTCGGTTAGAGCCGCCATCGCAACCCTTTGAATCTTGTCCTCGGCCAGAGTCTCATCCTGTGTCATTACCGCGGGAGATCAGTCGGCCTGAGCTGACACCAAAGCCACCTCAGCCGCCACCCCACCGAGAGTCCCCAAGGCCAGAACCACCGCCGCCGCCTCATCAGCAGCTAAATCAAGAGAACAACCGACAGGAATCATCGCCGCCGCCGCCACCACTGGATCAGACGGTTCGCTTTGAGTTGATCTTGAAAGATCCCACGGAGGAGAGCTGCGTGGAGTTCAGCTATCCCGAGTTGCTCTGGAGTGGCAAGGCCCGGGTACTAGACCTGCAAACACTCGCTCTTCTCTATCTACCCTTTCTGCCTTCTGTTCTGTCAATTTTGTCCTATATGGTTCTGTTAGCATAGTCCTTAGCTTGAGTGCTGGAGGAGGAAGAGGGAGAGGGGTATAATGAGAAAGTAAGGGGGTTTAGCATTAGAAAAAAACCCTGTCAGGATGGATATAAGACCAAATTGCTACTCTGATTCAGTCAAAAGATGGTGAACCTATAAGAGCTGGATTTTCTACTGGTCTTTGAAGACCATTTGATACAAAAAGAGCCCAAAGCAAGTAAATATACCTGCGCCAGAAATATTTTGTTATAGTAAATTAGTTTTTTGGTTATGAATAAGCATAAACCTGTGGTTTTCATTTGCAGTGTTCTGTCAATAAATCATTACAAGTACTGTTATGCCTGAGCATAGTTTAAACGTTGTAGAGATTTGAAGATTTATAAAGCAGTGGTGTAAAGGCAAGCAAAAATGGGCATTTGTTTTTTACAAATTCAGGATATTGGGAAAACTAGCTTGTTGATGTTTTAAATAGTTTGAGTAAATTTGTGAGAATGCTTTGTTTGTAAGTAGCCATTAGGATGAAGACCTGAGGGTTCAGGTTAAAAAATCAATCTATATTGAGATTGGTTATAACTATTATGTAAATTGGTAAGTTATTAAAATCTTTTAGATATTTTTTCTTTAGATCTCAGTATCTTGAATCTGTTGTATAACTTTTGAATGTGATATTAAAAGATATTTGCAGGAGATTGGGGAACATTAAAGACCAGTAAAATGTTTCTTTGAAATAAGAGAGAGAATCTGATGTTAGTAATAAAAGAAGCACTATGTATTAATGAAACTGTTAGATATCCATTCAGTCTTCATAAAATATTTTTATTATGTTCCCTTTTAATATATGAAAATAGAGGTGGATATCTAAATTACTTTAATCTTAGATTATCACAGTAGTAAGCCTGTACTACTGCTTTGTTTAGTCCATATTGAGAAATTTTAGCACCCTAAATATTGGTGATATTTAGATTGCTAAATTTAGGGATATACATCTAAATATTGTTGGATTGCATTTCACATTGGCTCTTACTTTTGGGCAATTTAGGGCATTGGGAGATGGATTTAACCACTCTAGGCTATGTTGCCCATTTTCAACTGAAATTGATGGTTACAGTAAAGTTATAAGGTACTCTAATTATTTCAGTGACTATTTGCATTATTTAAATATTTTTTGCCTACTTATAGTGAGTATTTCCTACTTTTGATCACATTTTGGTGAATTTAGCCCCAATAATGCATTTAGAAATGTTGGTGCAGCCTAATTCATAGCAACCGAGGCCTTATGCAGTGTTTTTGTTATTGTTTTGAGAAATGGGCCATCTCTATTTGTAACCCACAGTCCCTTTTATGTTGCTAAGAATCTAAAGTTAATTGAAATATTCTAAATTATTTTTTCACTTACAGGGAAGTTTACTATGTAAACAAAGTGATATATTATTTTACTATTTGTGGATTAAAAATAGACCATTGCAAAAAGATGTCATTGAATTACTGACAATTATTTTTAAGTGTTGACAAGATCTGATCTGTAGCAATTTCTACTATACTACATAATAATACTCAATACTATTATCAAAATTAACACTATACTTAATATTTATCATTAGGAAATAACTTTCTCTGTGGTTTTTTTAAGCAATCTGTTTCTCTTTGTATGTTGTTGGTTGGTATTAAGAATTCTACCAATTGTCCCTCATCCTTCTTCTGCTGTTATAACATGAAATGTAGTACAGATAGTCCTCAACTTATGGCCACAATTGAGCCAAAATTTATGTTGCTAAGTGAGACATTTGTTAAGTGAGTTGTGCCCCATTTTATGACCTTTCTTTCCAGAGTTAAATGTATTATTGCAGTTGTTAAGTTAGTAACACAGTTGTTAAAAGACTCTGGTTTCTCCATCGACTTGGCTTGTCAGAAGGTTCCAAAAGAAATCACAACCCCGGGACACTGCTACTGTCACAAATATGAGTCAGTTGCCAAGGATGTTAATTTTGTTCACATGACCATGAAGTTACAGCAACATTCATGAGTGTGAAAAATGGTCGTAAGTCCCTTTTTGTAAATGTCGTTATAACTTTGAACAGTCACCAAATGAACTATTGTAAGTCAAGGATTACCCATATCCTCTTTTGCTATATATTTTTCTTTTTCTTTTTGTTGCTATAATTTATCCTTTTCTACATGGAATTGTTCTTAGAGTACTGCAGGCCAACATTAAGTTCATAGTAATTTGGATGTTTTGCTTGAAGGTATATTTCATTATTGTGAGAGTTGTATTAAAAGGGATCAAAATAAAAGCAAGTAATGATAATATCTGAATGCAAATATTCCCATAATTATTCAAATCACATTTTGCAGAATTGTTAGTCTCATATATCTAATATTATCCCAGGTTTAAGACTTCATCCTGGGATAATAGGTGAAATAGTCAACAAATGAAAAACCTAGGTGAATACAAAAAAAATGGTACATAAGTAATAGTGTATCCCTAAGTATAATTTTATCCAAGTGCATTTTGTTCTTATGCTGTTCTATCTATTTGGGAAGGTGAGACTACTGAACTTTTGTAAAGCAATAGACATCCAAATACCATACTATTAATACTACTATTACTAGTTCAGAAGAAGAGTTCAGTTAGTTTCATGCTTGTGGAATTGATTCATGTGGAAGTTCCAAATCTGTATTTTTCTTTCTTTTCTCACATAACAAAAAATGACAGTTTGATTACCATGAATGTAAATATTTAAACATATTTTTTATATCTATATATTGTTTTATATTAGGAAGGGTAAGATAGTTATTTTATTTTAAGGTTTAAAAAGTCTTATTTGGTTTAAATAAGATAATTTATAGTATCTTTAATTGCATGGCTGGGCAACCTGAATCCTCAAAGCTGCTTGTGGTCCAGAAATCTTTTGCTGCTCTTAGAGTCCATACATTTTCACAGAGATAAAAGATGAACATGAAATAATATGATTAAAGAAAAGAATACGATAAGACAGTAGAAAAGCCATAGATTAGTGATTTATGTGAGTCAAATGTGACTGGATTCATATAGTAAACCATGGTTTAAGGAGCAGTAAATTAATTTAAAGCCAATATTAAATTATTGGTAGTTTAGTACAATTTGTAAATAGCCATAGGGCCATAGGGCTTATTTTTTCTACTTTGATGAGAAAGCAATTAAAAGAGATGGTAAGCAACATCTAGTCATAACATAGTCACTGATCCTCAAGATTGATTCTGATTCAATAGATCATTGTTAAACACTCTTTAACAGTTTAATGATTGACTACAGCCACTGAATTTACATTTATGTGCTTGGACAATGAGAAGGGCACATCCATTCTTTGAAGTACGGTTATATTCTGTTTAAAACAATTCAGCTGTGGATTAATCTGGCTTGTTTCAACAAATAAGGTTTTAATATATTAAACTATGATAAAGATAACTATCATAGTTTAGCATACTTAGCATAGATAATTACATTTGGAGTACTGCGTCCAGTTCTGGAGACCTCACTTAAAAAAGGTATTGATAAGATTGAACAAGTCCAGAGATGGGCAATAAAAATGGTGCAAGATCTGAGGGGGGGAAAAAGAGATTGGAGGAACTGAAGGGAAAGGGGGGACATGAGGGGGGACATGATTGAAACCTTTAAATATATTAAGGTTGTAAATAAGGTTCTAGAAGGCAGTATTTTCAATATTAAAAAAGCAATATGGGGGCATAGCCTTAAACAGGCAGAAGGCAAGTTCACAAGTAATATTAAAAGTATTAATTCACAGAAAAGAGTAGTGAAAGGTTGGTGCCAACTTTCTGTGGAGGTAGTGGGTCAATTAACAGTAACTGAGTTTAAACATTCTTGGGATAAACATGTCCATCATCCAACAAAAATTAAAAAAAAAGTAATTAAAAAATCTCAAAGGGCAGACTTGGACCAATAGATCTTTTTTTGCAATCGGGTTTCTATGTTTCTAAATAGAAGTGAGAAATAGTTGCTTTGTATCCATATCTAGTGGAAAAACTCAGTACCTTTCTAACAATATAACAGCCCAAGGCCCAATCTAGCATTTTGTTTCTGGTAATGGCAAACCAGATCTTTCTATGATGAAAGGCAGAAAATACAAATGTATGTGTCTCCTACCTTGATCTAACATGTAGTATTTGGAGGTATAAAAGTTCCAATGTAGAAATAAGAGTAATGGTTATCCTTGATGGCCTAATCTTTCAATGGTACTTTGATATAACCTCTGAACTGCCTGATTATGTTTTAGATTAAAAATCACTAAATTATGTTGGGTCTTGATTGATTTAATATGATAATGAAGATGTATTATAACCCATAGCCATGTTTTGTTGCTATCCAGTTGCTTCTTTTTGTGAGGTGTGAATAAAAAAATAAGATCAAGATAAAATACAACATTGAGCTACAAAATTTCTAGTGGTGGTTCTGTTTCTTTAAAAAGAAGCAGCAGCTAGGGAAGGATTAACTTTTCTATTCTGCATGATTACTACTACTACATCTGTAAAATTGGAAACAATGAACAGAACTGTGGTTCTGTTTCCTTTTAAATTAAGGCGATTGAAACAGACATTTGGAGACATGAGAAGAAAGGATACAATTTTGACAGCAATTTGTGGTAATCTACTGTATCCCACATGAATAATTTCATGTTTTGGGGCAGTGGATAAGTCAGTCATGTACTAATCTAAAGAAGTAAAAACTTACATCTCTTATGATGCCAGTTTAGCTTCATTCAGCTACATCTCTAGTTGTCCTTGCTATACCACATTAGTTGATCTCTTTGCAATAACATCCAGTGATAAATAGAAGAGATTAGCCAAAGAATCTATTTTGCCCATAATATTTTGTGAATATAATTTAATTTACTGAATTTAGCAACATTTAGAAGTAATCTTTCTTTAATGTAGTTTCATGCAATTAGATCAGAAGTAATTGTGATGCTTTTTATTTAAAAATACTTTATATAACCTCCAATAGTTTTGTAGCCATTTTTTTTGCATGGCTCTTGCCTGGATAAAAGCAATATTTGAAATGTCATGTAAGAAGTAAGAATGCCAATTTAAGTATTTCAGAATCATTTAGTGTGCTGCAGGAGGTACAACAGGAAGGCAATACATTGTAGTGTGATCACAATTTTCCACTGCCATCAGCCAAGTATTGAATTTATTCTGTCATAATGAGAAATAACCTATATCTCAATTTACAACAGTTCATTTAGCGACTTAGTCTTCAAAGTTGCAACATCACTAAAAAGTGACATGACCATTTTTTATTACCATTGCAGTATTCCCATGATCACATGATCAAAATTCAGATGCTTGGCAACTGACTCATATTTATGACAGCTGCAGTGGCTGGGGTCATGTGATCACTTTTCATGACCTTCTGACAAGCAAAATCAAAGAGGAAGCCAGATTCCCTTAAAGTTGTGTTATTAACTTAGGGATTCAACTATAGCAAGAAAGATCTAAAATGGGGCAAAACTCACTTAACTAATATCTCGGTTAGCAACACAGATTTGGGTTCATTTGTGGTCATAAGTCTAGAGCTACCTGTATTTGTTTAAAACAATTCTAATTTCTATAATTGAGATTAATATTAATCTGTTAATCTGGAATACATCATTTAAATGATTGGATTATATTCTGAAGTAATGTTTGAGTACAGAAGAAAAACTTAATAATTTTTAGATCTCAAATTTTATTTTCTGTGACTGTTTCTTAAACTTTTTATTTTCAGGATTCCTTCCCACTTTTAAAAATTATTCAAAATCCCAAAGGAGCTTTTGTTCATATTGGTTATTTTTATCAATACTTTCTGTATTAAAAATTAAAATTGACACAATCATAGAATATTTATTTATTGGATATGTAAAAGTAACAATATTAAACCTATTAGATATTATCACAAATAAAATCAAGGAAAACCCTATATATTTTTTACAAAAAATGAAAAGAATATTGTTTTTAATTTTGTAAATATCTTCAATATCTGCCAAATAATTTTGGTTTTCCATGGATCACATTTTAAATACTGCTCTATAAAAACACTTATTGATGATCTCAGAGTTTGTAAAGTTGTAGTTTAGTCTTCACTTACGTTATTTAGTAATAACATATTTAATATATCTGGGGTTTTTAAATATTCTATCTTAAGTTGGTAAAAGCATTACATTTTGCTAAGTCCTTTTACAGATAGTTTAAAGCAATGGTGAACCTTTTTTAACTGAATCATAAGCTTTGAATGGTACGAAATGGGACTATGATTAAGAACAAATGCATTTATTAAATTCAGTTAATATTATTCCCTATATGTTGAATAATTTTCCCAGTCTCTTGCATTAAAATTGCAGTATGGCTTTAACAGTTGGGGTTTAGGGCACCATATTTAGTATTAGGGTCACAGATTGTATATCATTGATTAATATGTCTTACTGATTCCAAAAGGGTTTATTTTAAATTGAGCTGCTTAGTTTAGTACTGATGCATTAGATATTAAACTATACTTGTTAAGGATTCTGTTTGCTTTTCCATTTAAAGTTGGAGACATAGATAATCCCTCATGTATTGCATATTTAAATATTAAAAGTGATTGGTTTCTTGTTTTCTCTCATCAGAAAAAATCACTCATTGAAGACCCATTTGATAATGAAGAGCATGAAAGGCATGAAGTGGAAATGCTGGCTAAGAAATTTGAAACAAAATATGTGAGCAAATATGTAGAAATTGTTGCTATTACAGGCATGAATCCTGATAATTTTTAGTTGCTTCTAACATTGGTTTAAGTAAATTTAGCTTTTTAAAGAATTTTGTTTTAATCATGATAGCACATCCACTGTCTTTGCTGTCTAATCATTCTGGTTTTATTCATTTCCCCCAGAAGGCTCTCCTGAAGGAAAAATAATCTGTTATGTCTAAACCCAATTGCTGATTTTTTCTTAAAATGGCCTAAGCTAATTTCAGTTTCTGCATTCAGTCTTAATAGAACATAGACCTGGGCCCTCTGGTCAAATGTAGGTCTTAATTTATTTCTCATGGTGAGATCCTTGCTATCTTATTTGCCAGAGAAACCAAGCAGAAAAGATTGGTGAACTTTTGATTTTCCTGTTATCCTATAATGCTTATCTGCTTTATTTTTGTGTGTGTGGGATTCCCCCCACCCCTCTAAGGTATCAATCTTATTTCGTAGGGTGGAAAGATCCACAAACATCGGAAGGACCGAGCTCAAGATCTGATAGATATGGGTTCTGGTTATGATGTAAATGATCCTTTCATTGATAATTCAGAAGCTGTAAGTAAATCTTATGCACATATTGTATCTACCTCTGAGAGCTAAAATTAAAATGTACAGTGGTATCTCAGTAGTCATTAATTGGTTCTGGGAGGCGCAATGAGTACCAAAAATGATGCATACCAAACATACTTTTCCTATAAAGGAATAATGTAGTGAGTCACCAGACAGCTGACACTGACAAGTCTAGCTTGTGCATTGAGTACCAAACAAACGATGGGTACTGGGACAAAATGTTAGGTTCCAAATGCATTGAGTCCCAAATTCTATGAGTTTCAAAGCAATTGAGTACCAAGGTACCACTGTATATCTGATATTCTGAGGTGATTTCATTCAGACATTAGGCTTTCTTTTTTCAGCTTAGAGATAGGACTACATCAAGTATTTTTGGATGATTATTTAAAGCTGTGTAATTTAAGACATTGCACTATTTACATTTGGACCCAGCATTAGGTATAGGATGGTGGAATAGTCTGGGAGTAGAATCAGGAAATGCTGCATTTGCTTTGTAAATACTTTTAATTTCAGTGCATGATTGATTGACTAACAACAATTGTGTTTTAATATTTTAGTTGATGTGATTTTTGTACTTCATCTAGTATTAAACAGTGAAAAAAGGAGTATATTTTATAATTTATAATTCAGATAACTCTTAAATTTGTTGGGGAAGCAGCATTAAAAGATGTTAAACTATAAAACAACTTATTTGATTAGCCAAAGACAGATGTCTTATACTACAATCAGCAAGATTATGTTCTCTGTAGCATAGTACACTTCATACTACTAGATGTTCATCTTTATAATACCAGTGAGATACCCCCACACCCACATACACAAACATACTTTTGCTACATCTCAAAACTTACCTAAAAAGGACAAAAATAAGGACAAAATTGCATATATTTAAATTATGTTACAAAGCTAATGTGATTATATTTGTCCACGTCCTAGTATTAATCAGTAAATGGTAGGCATTAGGAATAAATTTCAATATCATTTAAGAATTATTCTTGAAATTTCATTTTTGAAACAATATTTTCAGATACCAATTTTAGCATTAGTTAATGTCAGCACTGAAAGCCTCCTAAATGCTGTTTAGATTAATTTATAAAATATAAAAAACAAAAAAAGATATACCATATATTTTTCTATGTTGTAAATCTTTACACACTTTGATATTATTGTATTTTGAGGGTTGATACAGCACTGAATTAGAAAATCATTGCAGTAGTATATGCTTCATGTTTTTACACTAATCAGAGTTCTGACATATTCATACTAGCCTTTTGTTTAATTGCAATAAAACAACTACATTGTTTTATTGAATACATATTAGTAATCTAATTTTTAAATCTTTTATATTCTTTGTAGTATGATGAATTAGTTCCTGCATCCCTGACTACTATATATGGAGGCTTCTACATTAATACTGGAATTCTGCAATTCCGCCAAGCATCTGATTCTGAAGAGGAGGATTTTACAGGAAGCAGAAAGCATAAACCATCTAAGGTGAATAGACTCAGGGGTGTACTTTAGGTTTTCAAATTCAACCCTCTGCTCAGTGGAGGAATCCAAATGATACCTTTTCAGTTGTAGGTGCTATTAATTTTTTTAATATCAAAATTTTGCTTTTATTTATTCAGTACATTTATTTGCCAAGAGTCAATGTGACCCTTAGCTACTTACAATCGGCTTACAACCACAATTGAGTCCAAAATTTATGTTAAGAGAAACATTTGTTAAGTGAATTTTGCCCCATTTCTGACCTTTCTTGCCTCAGTTGTTAAGTGAACCACTGCATTTGATAAGTTGATAAGTGAATCTGGTTTCTCCATTGACTTTGCATGTCAGAAGGTCACAAAAGGTGATCACATGATCTTGGGATACAGCAATGGTCATAAGTATGAACTAGTGGCCAACTAGTGGCATCTGAATTTTGACCACATGACCATTGGGGATGCTGGAAAGGTCGTAACGGAAAAAAGCGGTCATAAGTAATTTTTAGTGCTGTGTAATTTTGAATGGTCACTAGATGAACTGATATAAATCGAGGATTACCTGTATTTAAGCTGTTGTATGCTTCCTCTCCCCCTTTTCCTCCCTAAATTTTTAGTTAGGTAAACTAAAAGATGGTGACGACCGCAGCATGAAGAAACGAAAGCGAAAAGAGGAAGAGTCAGAGAAGGAGAAAAAGCCTCGGAAAATTAAAGTTACTAAGCAGTTGGGGTAAGTTTGCTAGTACTTTCTTCTCACATAATAGATTTTGTTAAACTGGTAAAAATGCTATTTGCAATAGTATTTGCAATATTATTTTCATTGTGGGTTATTTAATTCAGTAGAATAAATGTAGATCAAGTGAGGGTCAGTATATTTTTCTTGACATGTTTTTTTAAAATACTGTCACTAAAACGATCAGAGTTTCTTACATTGCTGTCCCAAAACATATACAAGTATGATACTACTATTTGAATCAGTTTATTATGAGAAAGAAATGTTCACAAATTATTTTGCAGTTTTCCAGACTCGTGAGTTCTTGGATTACAGCTTGGATTGTAATTGAAAGTTAGTTACAACCAATGTTCTGAAATAATTTAACATGAAATTATATTGTATTTCTTTCACTATTTTACATTGTTTACTATTAATTGATTTAGTTTAATCTTTGTAATTTGCAATATTTCAGTATTAACTAATACAAAGTTTTTACATTTTTAATTGAGATCCAAGTTCAACATTAATTCCATTCAGTTACTTTATTGTTTTATTTGCAGGGTAATAGCATTAAATTCACACAAATCTGAAAAGAAGAAGAAAAAATTATACAAGGATTCTTTTTCATTGGCTGCTATGATCCGAAAATTTCAGAAAGAGAAAGAAGCCCTTAAAAAAGAGGAGGTTAACCTGAATCCCACAGTAGCAACTACCTGTTCTACACCCAGTAAACTTCCTATTGCTCCTGCCATTGGTGGTAATGATGTGTCTGACTTGAATCTCAGCATTACAGATCCAGTCCTTTCTATTTTTGGCAGCGCTAATGAACGTGAGCTCCTGCAGGAAGCTGAAAGTGCCCTGGAGATGCTGGGAGACATTGATTTTGATAGGTTGCTTGATGGTACCTCTGATGGAAGCCCAGTATCTGAGCCTTTAGGAGAAAATGGAAGTGTCACTCAGCCCCCCCATACTGCTGAGGTCCTGACCCTGAAACAAGTGCCTGCTCTCCCACAAGGTCTGCCAGGACATCTAGAAAAGCGTATTGAAGACCTTAGAATTGTAAGTCATTTCTTTTTACTAGGCTTTTTAAAAAAACTATTAGAATTCATGTATTTAAGGCAATCTTTGCAATCACAATACTTTGCAAACTTCAGGATATATTGAGTACATACAAACTGAAATGAATATTCAAATATTGGATTTCTGGTAGGTCTGATAATTCTTATTTGCTTTGGGAGACAGCACATTACAGTCCCTAATAGCATTCATTGCTGATCTGTATGATCTGTATCAGTATACATGCTATCAAAGATACAGGTTAACCTAATCCATCTGTTTTTGTAAGGCCAACATTTCAATAAACATACATTTTCATTTCATAGAAGCTAGTTATGTGATCTGTATTTTCCTGTTTAATTAAAATTTCTTTGAAGGATATAACATTTCATTTTGTTAGGTGTTAATCTCATTCTGTTGTGATTGATTTTTAAATACACATTAACCTATCCTGAACCATAAATATTCATGTCAACATAGCCTGAGATTTTAAAAGATATACTGTATGATATTTATATTTCATCTATCAAATGAGATTTAGGTTTTAGAAAACATCTTGTTGAATGTGAATGTGCAGGAAGTTCTTCTGTAACTTCAAATCTCAACAAATAAATGCTCTGTCTTATATATTGGCAAAAAAAATCAGAAAATAAAATACAAGCTGAATAGTCAAGGCCTTGTTGGTGATCCAAGCTCTGTAAAGGACCTTGGAATACTCATTTCTAACGATCTAAGTGCTAGAGCCCACTGTAACTACATAGCCAAAAAGGCATTAAGAGTTGTTAACCTAATCCTACGTAGCTTTTTCTCTGGTAATATCACACTACTAACTAGAGCATACAAAACATTTGCTAGACCAATACTCGAATACAGCTCATCAGTCTGGAACCCATATTACATATCTGATATTAACACAGTTGAGAAAGTCCAGAAATATTTCACAAGAAGAGTTCTCCACTCCTCTGCTTGTTGCAGAATACCTTATGCCACCAGACTTGAAATTCTTAACCTAGAAAACCTAGAACTACACCGCCTTCGGTCCGATCTAAGTATAGTATATAAAATCATACATTGCAATGTCCTGCCTCTCAATACTTCAGCTTCAACCATAACAATACAAGAGCAAACAATAGATACAAACTCAAGGTTAATCGCAACTTGATTGCAGGAAATAGACCTCAGCAACAGAGTGGTCAATGTCTGGAATACTCTACCTGACTCTGTGGTTTCTTCCCCAAACCCCAAAAACTTTAACCTTAGGCTGTCTACTATTGACCTCACCCCTTTCCTAAGAGGTCTGTAGGGGGCGTGCATAAGCGCACCAACGTGCCTACCGTCCCTGTCCTATTGTTTCTTTTATTTTTCTTATAGGTACCCATTTCATGTATTCATAACTATGTATATACTTATACCTATTATCTTGTCAGCGATTGACAAATCAAAATAAATAAAATAAAAAAATAAATATGTTTAGTCTCCTAATTGTTCTTTGTGGAAACCTTAATGCTTATGTATTAGCTAATCTAATTTTAATTGTATATTCAAACACAATTGGAAAGTTTAAGTTTTCAAAATAAAATAGAACTAGAAAGATACTAAAATTTTGTATAATATGCCAATATATTTAAATGAATCTAATTGTTATTATTACAATTATTAATGCTTAAATATATTAATTGTCAACTATAAAAGGTGTATACAAAATGTTTTAATACAAAATGCTCATGATTTAATTGGAGTAACTGCTGGAACCCTGACAATAATTTTATCTCCCAGTATTATAAATAGTGAGGAAAGACAAAAAGTACCTATAGTATTCTAGAATAAATACTTGGTAGAAACTGAAATATTTTTTCTAAGATTGTGAAAATAGAGTGCAACTTGTTAGCAGTTAAATTATTAAAATTCTGGGCTGAAGTGCATTTTTATTGTTGTCTCTAGGCTGCCAAGCTCTTTGATGAAGAAGGCAGAAAGAAATTCTTTACACAGGACATGAATAATATCTTGCTCGAGTAAGTGCCCATTTTGTTTTTCAGAAAATACTTAGTTTAGTAGAATAAATGTGTTGATTTCTAAAGTAGAGTAGATTTCTAAAGTAGTTCATAAAAATAATTAGATTATTTATTTGTTGAAGAGTATACTTGTCCCATTTAGGTTTTGTATTTTTTTATTCATAATTATATAACATTCCTACACTTGTTTAGCCATGTTTATGGTGTTGACATTAATCATATAATCCTTTAAAAAGAGTAGCAAATAAAGCAGTGTCCCTTAAAACAATCAGATTTTTTACATAGAGAAAATGTAAACTTGCTTGAGAATAAGCAATAAGGTACAAGTCTTGTCCATGTGTTCCTTATTAGCTGTGAATTTGTTTTCTGTTCAACAGTATTGAGATGCAGTTACAGGAATTGAATCCTACTTTCCGAAGTGGAGTGTATTCTCATATTGAAGCTTTTGTACCATGCAATAAGGACACATTGATAAAACGTTTGAAGAAATTGCATTTCAATGTCCAGGTAAAGCTACCCAACTGAGATACATTTTAATCAAGACACATCATAGATGGGTCAGAATTGATTCCCTATAGAATGAAGCATTACTTGCATGTCAAGGGTGTTTGTATGTGTGTGTGGTTATAAAAGGTTTGTATTCCATTGTTTTTTAAATAGACAACTTACTTTCCTAGTGTGCTGTAAACTAGATCACATAATTGCTTTGATGATTATTGTTCTATTTTGAACTACTTTTATTTTTGTATTAATTTGTGGGTTAAATTTCTAGTTCCGGGCTCTCTCACACAATTGAATCCCCATTACTTAGAAATTGCAGTCCTTTGGACAGACTTTCCAGAAGTACCTAACTTTTTTCAACTATTGCTGATTTTTAACTATTAATTTTAAAAAATATCTGAGAACTGTTGTGGTACTTTTAAAAAGGTTGACTTTAAAAAAAGATGACTCAATTGTGAATAAATTAAAATCCAATCATAATGCAATTTGGTCATAATTAAACAAGTCCATGATACTTTTTAGATTTTTTGTGACTTGTTTTTATGCTAGATCTAAGTGTATGTTTTAATTGAGGGACACTTTTTTTTAAAGTGCTATCAAGAAAATAAGTCTTTTAAATTTTCATTTAATGTATCTGATGGTCTGGAAAATTGGTCCATGAATTTCAAAATTACCTTATTTATCTATTTCAAGGGATAGGGGGGGGGAAAAAATAATTTCCTTTTTACCTTATAAAGATCCAGAAGAGGTAGGAACATTGCTGGGTGAATTTGGATGGATGGATGGATGGATAAATGGTAGACAGACAGACAGACAGAAAAAAAAAAAAATGCTATTTTTTTTCGCATTCCAAGATCACTTCCATTATAGTCTGACCATTGAATTATTTCCCACTTCTCTGGGTTTGCTTACCTAAAATCCCACCCCCTTTATTAGAGCCTTTCTCTCTCACTATAACAAATTGGGAGTCGAGTGGCACCGCTTCTTAATTAGCAGTTGTCTGTTTTATGAATGGATAAAGCATTTGCCAGGAGGCAATGTCTTTGCATTTCATACTCCAAATCCAAAGGAAGTTGGAGGAAACCAAGAGATTCTAAAAAGCAAAATATATCAGATAAATTCTAGGTACCACTCTGCATTTTTAAATGTTCAGATTTCTGTGTATGTTCTTGGGTTCTGTTTTTTGCAATACAGTTAATCCCAGCTTGGCTATAGAAGATAAATAATGAAAAACAACTCTTTTATATTGAATGCAGGACCATACTGGCTATATTAAGTTGTTTGTTATTTGCGTCATTGTCATGGTCAGAATCTTTGATCTTGAATTCTAGATTTAGTACCCTGACAGGCATGTTTATCTTTTAATTGACTTGCTGCCATAAAATTGCATTACTGTGGTTTTTATTCTATTTTATAGATACAGATTGTAATCCTTTCTAAGTGATTAAATTATACATATTTCAAATACCGTATATACTAAGTATAAGTCGACCCCAATATAAGCCGAGGCACCTAATTTTACTACAAAAACTGGGAAAACTTATTGACTCGAGTATAAGCCTAGGGTGGGAAATGCAGCAGCTACTGGTAAATTTCAAAAATAAAAATAGATACCAATAAAAACTTTCACTAGGACAGTTGAGAATAAGTTTGATGTTCACAATTTCCTCTTTGAAAGAGACCAGTAAATAGGGAACAAGAAGATGAAGAAAAGAAGTGTGTTTTTTCACACTTTTCACACTGCAGTGAACAAAAATGGCATCGTAGGAACAGGCTTATTCTCAGTCCAAAGGTTTTTTTGTGATTTCTTCCCTGATTTAAGGGAAATTTGGGAAACGATCTCACTATCATGAAAGGTTTAATTGATTCACTAACCCAAAGAAGATGATGATGACAGTGGGAGGCAGGAATCACTCTTCCCTTGCAAGAAAAAGCAAGAGCCGTTCTTATGATCTCTCTCTCGCTTTCAGTCTGCTCGGGAGGAGGAGGAGGAAACGAAGCTGAGCGGAGCCGAAGCGACCTCGGCTCGTGTTGTTTTCTGAGCCCGCGAGCCTAGAGCCTAGAGCTCAGAAAACAACGCGAGCCACCGCCACCACCTCCTCCCCTCCTCCCGAGCGGACTGAAAGCAGCTGAAAGAGCTTCTTGTCTTGGGAAACACCGGGCGCCCTTGCTGCCCCCTGAGGGAGGGCGATTCTGGGCTGCGCGATTGGGGACTTCGTGGCTTTGGGTGGGTGGGTGGGTGGGTGGGAGCGAGGACGGATGGAGTCCGTGAAGTGGGGCTTGCCTGCCCTTGCTGACTGCCTCTGCTTCCTTAGGGGCGGGAAGGGGCTCATCTGGACCAAGGGTGAGTCTCCCCCTCAGTTTCCCTGAAGGATCTTCCGTCGCTTTTGCCTTCTCCCTACATCTTCCCTCTGTTAAAAATCCCCCCCACACACACACACACTTATTTTCGGGCGGATAGATTTCGTGTCTGAGCATTCTCACATGGCGGTGGGTCTTTCCCCCTAAAAACAGTTAAAAAAAAAAAACATATCCTCATGCAAGAACTTTTCTGCTTCCGATTACCCCCATGCTTAAAAGTTGCAAAGGAAACACGGAAGCAGGGAAGCGACTGCCCAGCTCTGGAGCTCCACACCATTTTTTTTTCAGAGGGAATCTCACTCGAGTATAAGCCGAGGGTTTTTTTTTCAGCACAAAAAATGTGCTGAAAAACTCGGCTTATACTCAAGTATATACGGTAAATCAATAAATAAATGTTTTGAAAATGGCAATGTAGGCACAGCCCCTTACATCACTTAAGTTTAATTTAATTTGTTTTGCTTATCTCTTGAGAGGGTTTTTGTACTGCTAACTTTATTTTCCTTTTTCTTTTTAACAACTAATAATGTTTTTATTGTTGAATTTTTTTAAAAAAAATAATCAATTGTTTTAGAGCCATGCTAATTTTTAAAAAATCAGTTGTTTTAGAGGCAAGCTAATTCAGAAAATGAAAAACATTGAAACGTTCTTCAGGGAGAAAAGGCTAAATAGCTTCAGAGATGCAGTGTGTGAATGTATTACATTGTTTGTATCACTGTTTTAATGGTAGTATCTTCTCAGGATGATCGCTTGAAGGAACCATTGCAAAAATTGAAGTTGGCTATCAGCTGTGTCATGCCTGAACAACTATTCAAATACCAGGAAGATTGCCAGGCACATAGTCAAGCCAAGAATGCCAAGTATGTAGGCAAACCAAATAGCGCTCATTGGCCAATGTGGGGGGAGATGAAAGGGAAACTGTCCTATTTTATTAGAAAATATGAAGTTCTAGATGTGAGGAAATTATGTTTATGATTGCTATTTTCTGCGTATATTATATATAAATTTTGCTTTTTTGCAGTACATTAATTCTGGAATTATAGTGCAGCATTTATGAGATGCATACATCTCTTGCCGTAAAAAAGATACTGAATATCTGTACATGTATTCATTTGGCCTTTTTTTGGAAGCTGCTCCTATTGCTTATAATAGGTTCTATTTACCTAGATATCTAGATTTTAGATTTTAGATTTATTGTTTTGGTTTTTTCTCCCAATATGCCCTGCATGTCCAGTTAGTACTGGAGTTGTAATTGAAAATCTTCAGCACAAGTGGGGTTAAAAGTTGTTTAATTTCTGTTAGAAAAGCTGTAGCCTGAAGTTGCAACAGTGATGTTGCAACTTAAGTGGGGTCTTGCATGTAGGAAAGGAGATGCTATTAGTGATCACTATTTTATTTAGTCCTAGAGCTAATTGCTGGATCCATTTGAAATTCTTCAAGGACCATTCCATTAAAATTGCCCTCCATTTTTAAATTTTCAAGTTTTATTTATGTTCTTTTCACTGTAGGAGTAAACACTTATTAATCTGTGGTTGCAACATATCAGAAGGAATCTGATAGCATAATTTGATAGCATATCAGAAGGAATCTGATAGCATTTCTGACTAAGAAACTTGATTTAACAGCTATTTTGTTACTTGGAAAAGGTGGTACATCCTGGTTTATATTGACATACATATTAGCTGATAAATAGTAATTGTTTTTCTTTTTTATGAAACTTAATAGGTAGACGAACTTCTGGCAAATCTTGTACCACTTATTAAATAGTTTTGTAAATGTGTGATAACACCAAATTGTTTTTCAACAGCTGAATTCTTCAGTTACTTTCTATGCAGTCATACAACCAATTCTTCTTGTCTCATGAAGGTCTTTCATATTGGTAGTTTTTGACAATTCTTGTAATGAACTAAATGGAATTTGGCTCATTTCAGTATCCAAAAAATGTGTAGACATTCAGTGACTTTTAAGTTAATTGACTGCAAATACCAATTTTGGTCCAAAACATCAACTGCTACAAGAAAAAGAGTGACAGAACCTGAGGATGGAGTAAAAGAGGGCTCAGTCCCTATGTGGCCACAAGTGAACTAAATCCAACCACCCTTGAATACCATTGACCCTTTTCTAACACTAAACAGGTGTTAACCCTTTGAATAGATTCCTGTTCAAAGACAGGATAAGCAATACATCAGTTTAATTGGATCTTCACATAGAGACCTGATCGTTCCTGCCAGCCAATTGCAAATAAGCAACCAGCAGATATCTCAGTCTCTCTGGCAATGTAATGATGAGGAAACAAGCTTACCTCTGTTTCTACTCTTTACAATACTGTGCTTACTCTTTTGCTCCAGAATGCAAGCAGAAGATGAGCGAGACAAGAATGGTTCAGAAGAGGAGGATGACGAGAAACCAGGAAAGAGGATTGCAGGTCCAAGAAAAAAATTCCACTGGGATGAGACAGTGAGGTGTGATACTATGTTGTTTGATACTCCACTAGTGGTATTCTAAGTTATTATAGCACAGTGTAATAAAACTTATTTCAGATCTGTCAGGAAAAAATATATTTCTTGGACCTTTTTTCCTGAGATGGAGCACAAATGTAAATCTATAATAGCTAACGCATGCAGTTCTGGAGTGGAAATGAACTTCATGGAGAAGTAACAGAAATAAGACTTTTGATCTTGATTAATGTGAAGCTCATCTTTCTTACTAATTTACTTGTTCCTAAGTGCTATCTAATATTCACTCTGTAATTTCCCATACCTTTCACTGTGTAAGACTTTGCACACTTGGCAATATTGGCATTCTTGTCCCAGAATCTTTACTTTATTTGGATTATGTAAAGGTCTGTCCTCAGTATTTGATTTGTCTTGGCTCCTATGTGGGTGATTATCAGAAGAGAAGCTAAAAGGAGTGTCAAAGAAATGGAAATAATTTTGCTTATAGGCTAGAAATCTGAAATGTGCAGTGGTATTTGCTTTACATTTTCCACCAGCTTTATGGGTATGAGAAGGAAGAATTTTTCTCCAGTGCAGATTTGCTTATCTTCATTTCTTAAACCCAATTCTATGTTTAAATTGCTCTTACAGTTTCAAGTAACAAATTCTCTGTTGTGGGAAATTAGTATTTACTGGTTGCAGTGTTCTTGGGTAAGAAACATCCAAGAAATGGAAATGCCTGTTTTAAGTTGTAGAAAATTTTCATCTTCCCTCTTCAACTCTGTATTGGAATGGAATGGAATGGAATGGAATACTTGATTTGATCAAGTGTGATTAGACACATAAGGAATTTTTCTCCAGTGCAGATTTGCTTATCTTCATTTCTTAAACCCAATTCTATGTTTAAATTGCTCTTACAGTTTCAAGTAACAAATTCTCAGTTGTGGGAAATTAGTATTTACTGGTTGCAGTGTTCTTGGGTAAGAAACATCCAAGAAATGGAAATGCCTATTTTAAGTTGTAGAAAAGATAAGCCAGAGTACAAGAAACTGAAAAACCAGTTGTATTATATCATGCAGAATACTATGGTTAACTAAAAGTTATTTTTGAATAATCCTATTTTTAGAGAAAATGTGAAAGGTAAATGAATAACTTTGACAAGTGATGCTTGATGTATTGAAGACAGCCAAGTTTATTTCAACAGGACTTTGCTGTGTAACCTTGTCAAGATAAAGCTGGATTGTTATGAGCTAGAGCCAAATAAAAGTCAATCTGCAGAAGATTACCTCAAGACATTTATGGAAACAGAGGTGAAGCCTCTTTGGCCAAAAGGTTGGATGCAAGTTAGGTATGATATCTATTTAAGACAAATATTCTTATTCAGTTTTTATGATACATGATGAATTAAATTTTGTCAGAATTCAAGCATATGCTATTTTTAGATACTGGTTATAACACATTTTCTGAAATAGTGTATATGAAATCATTAATTAGTCCTAGAGTTTCCAAATTAGTGTTTGTAGGCCTTAGAGTAATATCTTGATGCCTGTGGTGCTCCTATTTATTCTCTTTTCTTTTTAATCTGGTAATGTTACATTGCTGGGAAAGTGCAAAGATGATCCATCCATCAGCAAATGGAACTTGCTAATTGCACCCCATAGTGCTTAAACCTACAAAATAAATGTAAGGCATTGCTTTCTGGAAAATCTAAAGTGTACATGGCCACTAAATAAATAATGATATTTTTTTATATTGCAAGGGGCGGGGGAGAAGTCCAGGGAATATCTTGTTGATTAGTTTGTTATCATTTAATTGTAGTAAAACATAACCCTGTTTATGGTGGGCCTACATATTTTTAAGACATGTTTTTAAGACATGATTCAACACTGAGTTGAATCTGATTTACCCATCAAATGCAAATAAATCTGGATTTATACAGCTATTCACAATGTAGGATGTGTAAGAAAGTTGTATTTTTAAAACATGAGCAGAAACTTTTTGGTGCCTGAAAGCTACACAACACTTGGACAAGATCAAATGTCCCAGTGAATGTGTTGGGACTCCATTTAGTCTTCAAGGGCAATGCCTTGTAAAGCTCATTTTATTAATTCTGTCTGGAGATAATTAAGATAAAGATGACTGTTGTCAGAGTTTCATACTTCAAAAATTTACAAGGCATTCAGGGTTATGTCTTCATCTATGGATCCAAGTATAACCATGAATTGAAGAGAAACTCCATAATTGTAGCCCTGGTCCTCCCCAGCTATGACTGCTGGACAGTCACTCTGCTCTAATGCTGTCAACATCAACATTGGGAATGAGATGAACCCCTGTAATACAGTGCCTCCAACCAGCCATAGGTGGTCCAAGACACTAACGTGATCAGTGTCAAAACCAGCTAAGGTCTAACAGAATACAGTTACACTCTTGCTGTCCAATACACAAGAGCAGCCTATTGCTGTTTATGTCCCATACCTGGATTTAAGTCCTATCTGAAAATGACTCAGCTAATTAATTTCACCCAGGATTCTTTGCCAGGATTCCCATAAACTTCTCCATGACGTTCCATAAAAATGGGAGGTTGAAGATTAGGCTGAAGCCATCTAATATGGTGAAGTTGGAGATATTGTTTTTCACCATAAGCATTCCAGCATAATGATTTCATAGGATCTCTGATCCGGGACAGATTGTTAGAGTGCATTCTTTTTCTAGCTTAGCAATCTCTATGTTCTCTGTCTCCTAATGAATCTTATGGAAGCTACTATATTGCTAGAATTAAGAATTAAGATTATTGGGGTTTGCCATTTTAAACTTTAATAATAGTTTAAACTTATCCATTTAATTATTTAATTCATAGCAGCTTATTTTTGGTATAAATAAGAAATTTGGTGTAGACAAGAAGATTATTTTAACTGATTTGCAGTATGGTGAAATATGCACAGTTGCTTTGAAACACTAAATGATGTTCTACCTAACTTAACCAGCCAGAGTAATGGAGAATTTATGGTAGTCTCAGACTCGGATAAAATTGTATTTTAAAAATCTTTATTGTGGTAATCAGTGCAAGGACAACTATTATTTCAGTGTGTAACATAATGTTGCATTAAAAATAGACCTAAAGAACTAAATTTAGAATTTGGGGTGGAAAACTACTATTAAAATAACAACAAAGTTAGAGACTGTCTTTGGTCATACTATTCTGTTTGTAGTATATACTATTGCCCAAATGTAGCAAGGTCTAAAGTATTTATGCCCGAATGGCTTTTTATGGACTAACAGAGCTGCTCATTTGGAAGATTGAAAACCAAAAAGCTTCCTTCTCCAGAAACAATGTGGCCTGATAAGGTTAAGATAGTTCATTCATTGCCCGACAACAGGAACAGCTTTTTTTTTTTTTTTAAGAAAATAGGCAAAAGAGTACCTGTTCTTTTATACCTCCTCTTCTAGGAATGGTAGAAAAAAGCTGAATAGTTTGATTCAAATGTTGCTGAAATGGATAATATAATATGTGAGTGTACTTGATAAGCCCTGTCTTTAATATCACTTACTCTGTATTGGCTTTTTGTAGGAAGGAAACCTATGTGCATAGCAGTATTAAGTATTGATTTCCTTGTTAGCCAGAATCTTACATTGGGAACTAAAATAATACTTCTGCAGACATTTGAATTGATCCTAAATGCCTGCAAGAAAGCCAATGTCACTAGAGCAAAATTAAGAGAATCATTTATTTCAGTAATGCCTGAACAAGGCTTCAGTTTTTAAAAAAATGAATTCTAAAGATTATAGCACAGGGTAGAAAGTGGTTGTTAAAAGGTAGAGAGCAATACTGATGCAGGAACAACTGGGAACTTGCAAAATCTGTTAAAAAACTTAAGTAACTTGAAGCAACTTTAATTTTACTCAACTATTTTAATGTGCATTATTATTTAGAATCACAAGAATCGCAGGAATAATTAACTACCCTTTTATTTCCCTTCAGTGCATGGGAAGTGTCAGTCTATGCAAGAAGAGCAGATTGCTGTTATTTATGTTCATGAAGTCTATGATAAGGACTGGCATGTTAGAATACAAAAAATATTAAGTGCAAGGGACTCTGTAGCCCAAATAATTATTTTGATTAGTTCTTTTATTTATAACAAGACAGTCTAATGCCAGCATACTAGCAATATGAATATGTGAACACATTTAAAGTGGTTTAAATTGAAAATGTCATCTTGGTGTAATATTATAAATAATGATCAATTTATGAAACGTCATAGCTTCTATTTGCTTTGTTTTCTTGACTACTTCAGGAAAGTCAACCCAAATACATATAATTCAGTCTATTAATTACTAATCTTTCTTACTGCCTTGTTTCAATTGTTTGTAGCTTGATTGGGACAAATGTGGTTCTAGTTTATACACATGTAATCTTAACAACCCTTTTGAGGATTTAGAAATTACAAATACTGAATTTAAAAAATTGATTGATCAGTTGTATAATCGCTGGCCAAAAGTTTTATTCAAGAGTGATTAGGTTACAATAACACAATCTTTAATCAACTATTAATATATATTTAGTGTGGAATTATATATTTGGCTCTTTATGAATACTGAAACTTGTTTTTAGCCTTAAAGAGATTAGACTGAAAAGATAAATACAAGTCACAAAACTTTAGTCAAGGTAAGAAAATATAAAAGGCTTGGAGGTAGGTGGATAAGAATGAGCAGCTTACATATGAGAGTGTTCTAAGGTTTGAGATCTTTCTTTTTAGTGAGTTTACAAAAATATATAACTAGCTATTATTAGGATAATAGAAACATAGTTGAACATGGCCATTTGGATCAGTGGGTGATTGCTCCAGGTGTGTTTGTACTATACAATCCCCCCTCTGCCCGTACATGCTTCATATCCTGCTTAGACAAGGATCCAAATAAAGTATTCCTGATAAATGTTTTTATAACTTCTATCTGAATATGTCCAGCAGCTTAGAGCTACTATCTCTTCTTAATCCTTAATAGACATTTTACAATTTCTACCTTCTCTCACAATCACTTTTTTAAACATTTAATAGCAGTTTATCTTTTTATAACTTAAATCTATTAAATATTCTGGAATATAGACTAGGTCTTGGTATCCTTTTGACATTATCTCTGTTCAGTCTTCTCCAAACATAAATTGGAGGCAGGGTTGTGTGCATTTCTTTACACAACTTCTGGTTTGTTGGAACTCTTCTCAAAGAATAGCATTCAGAACTGAAACAATACTTGGGTTTCACCTATACAAAGTAAAATAAAACTACTGTTTTCTGTAATTTGTAAATTAAAATATTCTTGAAATATCTTAAAATTATATTCCCCCCTCATTTTTTTGCATTTATATCATATTATTAATTTGCATTCAGTTTGTAATCAACCAGTCTTTGAAGATCTTTTTGAATGGGAAAAAAACCCTCTGAAATTTCATCCAATTTAAGCTACTTTTTGTAGCTTTTCAAGATCCTAGTTTTGAAACATCAATTACTTTTTACAAATATTTCCTTCATTTAGAAAGTGTAGGATCTTCCTGGGCATACTTTGTGTATGTGTGTTGCGCGCTCCTTTGAATTGGTGTTGACTCTTGGCAATTGCCTGAACAAGTCCCTTCATTTTTCTTGGCAAATTATCGTTGCCTCCATCCTATGGTTGAGAGAGAGTGATTGACCCAAGGTCACTCAGTTGCCTTTATGCCCAAGGCAGGAATATAACATGTTATTCCAGTTTCTAGCATGATACCTTAACCACTACACCAAACTGGTTTTCACTGTTACACTTATTGGTCTGATTTTGGGGTCCTTTAATTCCTTTTGATGATAGGTAGAACATTTGCTTTTCTGCAGTCCTCTGGCACCTCAGCAGGGTGGTTGAGCCCTCAAACAAGCTTTTTCAGTAAGCTAGAATGGGGATCATCATGTCCTGGAAATGTTAGCTTATTTGAAATAAAGAGGTATTTCCCTACCCCCCCAACATGAAGCACATGATTTCATGTTGGGGAGAACTGAGATGAAAATACAGTGCCTTTGATTTATTATCTGTTGCTATTTTTGCCACTTTCACTGATTGATTGATTATATGTTGTCAAGTATTTTCAACTCCTAGCAATAACATAGATTTTCTAGCCTTTATTCCTTCAAGTCTCCCAGTGGTACATTTATCACCACCATAACTAAGTCCATTAATCATGCTACTCTTCTTCACTTTCCTTCATGTTTCCCAGCGAGAAGGATCTTCCTATTAGGTGTCCAATGTACAGGTGGTCTTTGCTTAATAGCAGTCACTTAGCAGCCATTCAAAGTTAATGATGGGCTTCCTCAGCTACTTAAAAACCCGTTTTCAAAAGTCTTGATTGCTGCAATCTTTCCCATAGTCACATGACCTCATTTTGGGCTACTGTCAGTCAGTTTGCATTTGCAGTTGCTTGCGGTGTCCCATGGACACATGACAATTATTTTTGGCATTTTTGCTAGTTTGTGGTTCCCAATTTCCAGCAAATAACTCCAATGGGGAAAATTGACTTGTTTAACAACTGCAGACCACTTAATGATCACCATTAACCACCTGATTTTATGGTCTTTTTGTGCTGCCCTGCTTCCCCTACACACATGCATGTATAGCAAGAGTTCTATACACCGCCGCCCCCAACAGGTCCTCAGAAAGCACTCCTGTTGTGCAGGTCCAGATTCTAAGCTCAGCACAAGAATCACAGGGTAACCCAGTCCAACAGACACACACGAAGTCTGCAATTCAAACAGGTTAGGATACATGGCACAAGCACACAAGGCATGGAACTGGGCACATTGCTTCAGCAACGCTCAAGACCTCAGGGTGGGATTTAGGCAACGCTGATGCAGCCCTTCATAAGAGAAAATTGCCTCTTCACAAGTAATCTAGCTGACTGGCGTTGTGCTTGTCTCCTCTCTTCTCTACCTGTCCTTAGATCAGGAGGAAGTGTGGACTCCACCTCTTTCTCATTGCTAATGGGCAGCAGCTGCTCCTGGTCCTTGTCTGGAACTTCCTGGCCAACTTGCTGCAGCTGTGGCTCCCCTAGCTCAACCTCAGCCTGCCATTTGTTTGATCAACCCAGCTGAGGCTGCTCTAGTAGGCTAGCACTCTCCGAGCCCTGATTCTGACCAACATTTGGCTCTGTGCTTTCTTCTGCTGACTCACTCACCCCTGTCCTCTGAACTCACGTTCAGAGAGGTGACCAGTGGGGATCCATGACACTTTATGACTATAATTCCAGGCTCAATTACTCTCATATATTGAGGACTACCTATAGGGTAACCTGGTCAGTTGTGCTTTGTGTGAGAACAACGGATTGATTTGTTCAGCAATCCATTAGTTTATTTTCTTGACTGTCCACAATATTCTCAAGAGTCTTCTCCAATACCAAAGTTCAAAGGCATCATTACTGTTCATATCCTCCTTCTTTAAAGTCCAACGTTCACTTCCATAAAACATCATAGGGAATACCATGACTTGCATGATTTTGATCTTTGTAGGTATAGATACATTGTGGAATTTGAATATATTTTTCAAGGCCTTCATGGCTGGCTGCTCTTCTGCTGGTACTAGCCTGCAGAAGAAGCCTGACTGCTTCTTCTTTTACCATTGATTGATCCTAGTAGGCAAAAGCTGTCCATCATGTTGTTATCTTTAATTCTACGGTGACTCTTGAATAGATATGGGATATTGGTGGGATATAGGCTTTTCAAACAGTATGTTGATTGTACTTGGGGCAGGGGAAGGTGCTTTATTTCTATTACTCAAAAATCCACAAAAACTGTATTTTTCTATTATACAAGAGGTTCTATATGTAGAGAGGATTGGAAGAAGAAGGGGAAGAGAATTTTTAAAAATAAATTTTATTTTATTCAGAAAATTAAGGTAAAATACAAACTTCAAAAAGGGAAAAAAAATACAAAAACAAATCAAAGATAGAAAAAACATTAAAAAAGAAAAAAGTGCATTAAAAAAGACAAAAACACATAGATATATTATCCCCCCTAATTGAATACCGACAAATATATATATAATATAGCCAGTTTGACCTGTCATCTATAAAGAGACAAAGTAGTTAACAGATGAACCAACAGCAAAGTTAAACTTTAACACTTTCTGTTAGCAATCTGTTGTTGTATTTAACTCGTAGAAAGCCTACAGTCACTACAGTCATTATCTCTAATTTCTCCAGAATCAAATACCTTCATCTGATTCTTAATAATAAAACTTGTCCTTAAGATTTTGGTTGAAAACTTCCCAACAATTGTGTCTTATTCCCCCAAATTATAAACCTCTGTTGTCAATCCATTCCAAGTCCAAATCGTTTTCCAATTAGATTTAGTAAGTCAATTACCCAATCACCATCAATCTGGAAATTGCAGTCCTCAAGATTCTTCTTCCCAGGAGGGTCTACAGTAATTCAAGATTCATCTAGGGGCTTTCCTAGGTGTTCCCATTCAGATCTAGGGAGGACTGCCAAAGAACTGATTTTAGCAAAAAAAAATCAGCTGTTCATTGGCAGAAGAAACAAATCCCCCAGGCACTCATCATGCCATCTTGGGGGAAGCGGGAAGAGCATATTTTCTGCAAATGATATTAAAACTTTTGAGAGAGAAAAAATGACTTTGTTCCCAGTGGATATCTGGTTTGTGAGTTTGTAGCCAATTTTTGCCCATTGCTATCAGGATATTTAAAAAGCTGAAATTTCCGGTTGTGCTTCCGTTGTGTCGGAGTGGAATCCACAATCGTGTGTGGTTTCACTCTGTGCTTGCTTGTTGGAAGGTCCTGATTGGGACCAGAACCACCCTGGAGGGGTGGTGAAGAAAGCGGAGACCACCTGGAGGGTCGAGGGGAGCCGCATCTCCCCTCCCTGGCAAGGTAAACCCCATCCGAAGACAAGTTGTAGCGGTGTTTAAAAACAGCCACCATGAAGACAGGAAGCAGTCTGTGAAACTAAGACTGTTCTGGAGCGGTGAAGCTGTGAGCAGTGTGTGAACCTGGTAAAATACATGGAAATTAAGGTACCCCGGAATTAAGAAACAAATAAGTTTTTATGAAAGATTGTAGAAGTGACGACCAGAGAGAGAGTGAACAAAATTGGAAACTTCTGAAATTGGCTTTGGACTTTGAAAAGAATTAATTGGGAGGTGGAAAATTCAGAGGAAAATATTGGATTATAAAAGACTTGGAAATTTAACTGGATAATTATTTGTATTTTGGCACTATATAGGCATAATTAAATGCTGGAATTGAATGTGTTAAAAAGAAATAATAGCTAATAATTGGAATAATTAGTGAAATTAATATCAGCTTTAAAAAAAGGAAAAAGTGAAAAGAAAGGGTGGAACGTGGAAACAGAACTGAGAATGCCACCTAATGGTAAAGGGAAAATTTCAATGACTCTTTGAAAAGTACTTGGTCTTTTTAAAAGTGGAATTTGAAAGGAAATAAAAGGAATTCCATTATAATAAAATAAAAACCCTGAAAAATTAAATACTAGAATATTACAAGGAAAAAAAGATATGTGAAGAAATTGCCCTGGGATTGTTTCGTGACTTTGGGAAAAAGTTGGAAAAGAAATTAACAGAAGAAACCTAGAAACAAAGATTTATGGACACTGACTGTTGAAATTAAATATAAAAGATGCTAATTATAATAAACTACTGGACAATTGGATTGGACATAAATACTAAAGAAAGAGGGGGAGAAGAAGAAGTGTACAAAATGGGAGGATTAGTGTGGAAATAAAAATGGAACGACAAAATATGAAGGAAAAGATGGAAATGTGCAGTATTATACTACAAAAATTAGAAATGGCGATGCAGATTGAAGAAGAACAAAGAGAACCAGAGGGAGAGGAGTTAAATAAAGAGGAAACCAGCCTTAAAGAACAAGTGGAACAACGAACATTAAAACAGGAAAAAAAAAAGCTAAAAACTTGAGGTTTGATGTGATAATTAAAGGGGAAATAGTTTGGAAAATTAAAGGAAAAGGAAACAGCAGAAGAGGGAATTACAGAGGAAAAATCAAGAGAGGGAGAGGGATAAAATAAATAACTGGAATAAGAAATGGAGAGAAATGATAAAGGAAAAAAGGAGAATTAAGAGAAATGACCAGAAAATGATGAGAAGCAAAAAGCAAACAAAAATGAAAAGAAATTATATAGTCAGGAGGGTGAAAGACAATGGGTAGAAGAAAAACAGGAAAGAGGATTCTGCAAGGTAATGTGTGGTGATATAAAAGAACATGGATTTAAAAATAGAAAAGAATGGAACTGATTTTTTTTCTAAGGATTATTGTTAAATCAGATATAGATTCAATTGAAATAGATATGGAAATGGGAATTTATTATAAGTATATTAATTGATATTTAATAAAGTGATGAATAAAGTTAAAATGAACTATGAGAATTGTAATGGAAAGACTATTATCAGTTTCTAAAATTAATTGAATAGAGTAATATTTTTGAAATAAATAGATGATTTAGAATGTAATTAAGAAAAAGAATACCATGCGGAATCTGACAGACAGACAGACAGACAGACAGACAGACATACATATATGAGATATTTAGTAAGGATATTGTTATTAATGTAGAATGTGATAATTAAAAAATGACTATACTATGGTAAAGTTTTATAAGGATTTAAAGAGAATAAATTGAGGGAGTGTATAAGGCAAAGGGGTGGCAAACTCGAATTGACAATTAAAGGGGACAACTTTTGGATTATTAGAATTAGAATGGACCCTATTGAACAATGAATGGAATAATAGTATGATAAAATTGCAAATGTGACAGATAAAAGTAAATATGTGTAATGAATATAGAAATGAAATAAGAATTTTAGATAATATTGTAAAACAAGATAGAATATTTAAGGAAAACTGAAATAAGTTATGATATGAATTGGAATTGGATAAAATAAGTGTAATGAATATAAGAATATTTGAGAATATTTAAAGGAAAATGGAATAAGTAATAATACAATATGAAATTGAATACGAAAGATGAATACGTAACTATAGTCATGTTTTTATTGAAATGTAAAAACCTGGAACCATATTGTTCACCAAGAGATGTTTTTTAAAATATAAAAATAAAAAATTCATGGGGAAAAAAAGGATATAAAAAAGCTGTGATATACAGTAGTAAAAATTCTACATAATAATTTATTGTGGGATAGTATGTTGCAAAATGGGACCAACCCAAAGAGGTTGACTGTCAGTCATTTCCATTAGCATTGATCTTTCTCGCAACTGTTTAGGTAAATCAAAATGACACACTCTAGTTTTATCCATGAAATTCGTAATTGCACCTAGTCCAAAAGAGCTGAAAGTTGTATTTCTGGGGCTTTTGGGGTGTGAAGACTAACTGTTGACCTTCAGAACTCTTTTTAATTGTTGAAACATTTGGAAGATAGCTTACAAAGTTTTTGAAAGATGAGGCTCTGGAGTAATTCAGATATTTACTTGTGAGGTGACACACATTTCCGCAAGTCTGACTTTTTATAGTCAACTCAGATTATGGAACTTTAGCAGTACAAACCATAGCTAGTTGTGCTAGAGCTCCCTAATAAAAACACAAAGCAAGAGCTCATTTTCTTTTTATCTCTGCTGCAGACAAAGATCTCACTGTTCCTATTTATACAGGTGGCACGGTTGGAGTTTGAGGAGACAACAGGGTGGTGGTGGAGGGATAGAGGTTATGAAAGTCTGTAAAAATGTCTTGATTGTACTCCTTATGCTTCAATTCCTTCTGCTCTCTGCCAATCAGCATGTAATACTGAAATTGCTCTTCTAAATTTTCTAAAGTACCCTGTCTTACTAATCTATTCTTCAGTTTATCAGAAAGTCCTTCTCAAAACTGGTTGATCAAGGCAAAATACTTCCAGTGTCCATCTTTGACATACAACTAAAAATCAACTACCTACTCATGAACGTGATTATTTTCTTGCTTCAGCTTGTAATTCTCCCAATTTGTGATGCCTCTTCTGGCCGCAATATCAAAAGCAGCTCTAAATCTTTGCATGAAATTCTGGTAGTTATCTAAGACTGCATCATTGCTCTCAATGAGCGGAATTGCCCATCAGGCTGCTCCTTCCTTCAACAGGCTGAGAACGAAGGCTACTTTACTCCGATCAGTTGGAAATTCTACTGGTCTCTTCACCATGAATAATTCACATTGAATAGTGAAAGTCAGGAATAGTGATCCTGTGCCCCACTGAACTTCTCCAGCAGACTTCCAGGAGATCAAAGTAACTGTGGCTATGGGGCAACTTGTGGGGCCACTTCCAGCTGAGGTAAGCTTTGTCCCAGATGTTGTGCTCGCTGTATCATGGCACTGTGCAGGTTCATTATTTCTATATCTAGCTGGTGTTGATGCTGCAATAATGCCTTGGCCATGTTGCGCAGACAAGTCGCTTCAAGGATCTGTTGTCATATTCCAGGTCTTGAAGGCAAGTTCTGATGCCTCTCTGTTGAAAGCCAATATTGTTGTCAATGCTTTGAGGTAGACAAAATAAAAGAGGAGCAGCATCGATTTCAGGAATGCTCTATTGTGCTAGGATACAATAACAATCCTGAAAGCAAATAAATCTTACACCAAATAAAATCAAAGTGTTTTGAATTTCTTTCTCATGCTTTCTTTTGCAAGACTGAATAGTCTTTTCTAAACTCTCCCTCTCTTAATAGTTTGTTGATCCCTTCCCCTTTCTCAGGGCCATTTACATTCCATCATATTGTTATGTCGTACAATATCTATGAAAATAATTCTCAATTCACTTTTGCAAATTTATTTTTTCAGCCAACAGTGCAGCATTATTTGCATATAGATGTACACATTTATATTATCAGACAATCTGTTATTACCACCAGCTTATTATCAAAGCATTCAATATACATTTATCCATACATTCTTTTCATCATGCCAGACTCTCAATCAATAGCAATAGCACTTAGACCTATATGCCACTTTATAGTACTTTACAGCCCTTGCTAAGCAGTTTACAGAGTCAGCATATTGCTCCCAACAATTTGGATCCTCATTTTACCCACCTTGGAAGGATGGAAGGCCGAGTCAACCTTGAGCCTAGTGAGATTTGAACTGCCAAAATGCGGGCAGTCAGCAGAAGTAGCCTGAAGTACTGCACTCTAACCACTGCACTACCGTGGCTCAGTGCTAGATCTGTATGGGTGAGCTTGCAAATGTGGTTTATATCATAAAGATCTGATTTACATGGAGATGTAACCCGTTTGAAATTTTCCTGCCAGGTTTCTAGCTGCTCCAGTAGCTTTGAAACAGTAATTGGGAAGGAGGTAAAGTGGTAACTGTTTGTGAAAGTTAGTGACTAGAAGCACTTCCCCAGAGCTGGCCAAGTGAATACCTGTATGATACATTGGGCTTTAGGGAAAAGATGAGTGCCTCTTCGGTACCATCTGCTTCAGTGACCTCCAATATGTCTGCCCAAGCTTCTGGATCTTTTGGACAGTTTGGTGGTAAAATTCTCTGGAGTGCAATCTCTATTTTCTATAGAAGAATCATCTGTAGAGAAGTCATCTCTTCTGTAGAGACCACAGACTTATTGCAGAAGATTTTGGGTCCAGCATGCAAATTGATGGCCACACATTAAACCTGGTGTTTACCTCAGAACTGACTAAATGTAATCTGAGTATGGAGAACATTGTCTTTACTCATTTTCATATGATTTTCCAGCTAAGAAATACATTATCCACTCAACTAATCTCTACATGGTTGGTAAACCAGTTAAAATAGATTACCCCAAATATTAATGAATTCTCTGAGGGTGCGTGGATAATTTCCAAGCATTCTTGCAATCAGTTATGTGATGTCCCTTGCCAATCTCAGGAATATGGATGAGTGTTGGATGAGATTGCCCTTAAGCAGCCTCTCCTTCCTCACAAAGGGTTACTTGATTTACTGGGGAGCTGAAGGAGGTGGAGACACACCTAGAGCAACAGTTAAAACAATGAAGACAGTATGTGGTTGATGATAGTTGGTTCCTACATTGAGGAATATATTACATCATTAAAAGTGATGAACTGGATTTATTTCTTCACTCTTATTGTGATTGCAGTGGCTATGTCCAAGATTATCCTTTCCCTTTTAGGGAGAATTGGAGGGAGGACTTTCAGCAGTCTCTTGTGATTTGTTTACAGTTGTTTTGTAGGTAAAATTGCTTGTATTCACCAGGAACAAAACTCCACTGGATATTCCAGTGAGATACTTTGAGAGCTGCATATCTTCCCTTGTATCTGGGTTTCTTTGGCCTGATTGCCATTCTTCTTTTTTTTAGGCAAGTGTTTAGTGAAGTTGGTGAAGCATCAGTTACAAATTGTCCTAGAAGAATCAGGCATGAATATGGTTTGGAAACGGTGCTGGTCACCCCAGTGGATTACCTCTGTTGAGACATGGATGGAGAGAGAGTATGTCTTGTTAAACTTCTCAATGACCACAACCAAATACCACTGGTTATGGTATATTTCTGACTGCCTATAACAATTAAGGTTTGAAGCACTGCTTGGTAATCAGCCCATTTTTCCCTAAGTGAGTGGTTCCAGTCAGCATGTAAAGACAAAGAATGATAATGTATGTGGTTGCTCCAATTTTGGTTAGTGCACTAATTGCAGGCCTTTTTAGACTGGGAAACTTGGTAACAGTGATTCATGTCCTAATCAACTTTTGTATTGTTACTTTGTGTAATATACTCTATATGGGGCCCGCCTTAAAAAACTTAATAAGCTTCAGCTGAACCAAGATGCACCAGCCTATCTGCTAATTGAAGTTAGCCATGTTACACCTATGTATTACAGTTACAGCATTGATTGCTAGTTGGCATCCTTCCTCATAGCTTCCTCCTGCGGGCCAGATGTGTCATGTGCTGGTCATGCCCATGCCCAGTTTAGCAAAGAGGAAAAAAGTCCCGATACTTCATGTGACGCTGTTGTGGCGTGAGTTTGACACCCCTGTTGTTGAGGATTTTTTTTCTTCCACAGAGCATTTGTGTGCCATTGATGTCAGGGTTGCCAAATTAGTTAGCTATCATAATGTGGTATTTTTAAATGTATTGCTTATTCTGTTGGATTTTAACAACTGTGAGTCTATGAACTAGATGGTATTTGTGCTAACAAATAAAACCATTATATTAATATTGTCACACACTGAAATTCTGTTAAGACTTAGGCACTGCTGATCCAATTCTTTCTATTCTTGGTTTTGGATATTTTTTCCATTGCATGTGCTACTTGTTTGTAATTTCTGCACATATTTTCAATAATAATCAAGGATAAGAACTCTCAAAGCAACTTCAATTTCTTTTCTTTTCTTTCTTCATTGTTAAGGTGTCTTTCAGATCATTGTCTTGCTGAAATATCCAGCTTCTCTTCAGCTTGTTTCCTCACTGATTGTGGGAATTTGTAAATAACTGTACATAAATAATGTGTAATTTCAGATTTGCAGAAAGTTGTATTTCATTTTGTGCCATATAGAAGTTGTGTCAACTTCAATAAATATACAATTTGACAGGGGATCTAGCAGTTTATGTACAATTGTAGATGTCGTAGCACTGAAACAAAATAATGTCATGTTTCAAAGTAAGACTATACAAATTGCCCTCGTTTACAAATCCTTTGCTAATAAATAGCTAACATTCAAGCACTAAGATAGGCTAAGAGCCAAGTGTGCAAGTACATGCATGCCTCAGAAATATATACAAGAGAGCAGGGTCTTGCTTGAGAGCCAGATGACTAGAAAACTTAATCCAGAGTAAAAAACTTAACATGGGTTCAGAAACATTTAATCTACAACAGTCCCAAGAGTCAAATGCCAGGGAGGTTACTGAGCTAGTTAAGGTCAAGAAGCTGAGATTCAAGAGGCAGATCTAAATCCAATGGCATAGAAAATCAGAACCATATTTTGTGAATTCCCAGCAAACAGGCCAACCTGGTGATTGTTCTTCATTGACCCAGATGTAAGTGTGACTCATTTATGGACATTTGTGACTTTGCTTCTAAAGGAGTTGCATTGCTTAGCTTTCCAAAGCATCCAATAATCTTGGCATATTATCTGCCAAGATTAGTTTCAGTTGATTGTTTGGCAACTCCAGTGGATGACAACTTGTTGAATCAGGCCCCTCGGTGTAGGACTCCTTTGAGATTCTATAAAACTGGAGTAATGATGGCACTGGCCCATTTTGTTTCTCCATTGATCCTTAGATCAAAAGGGGCTTCAATGGGATTGACAGTGATGGATTTTGGAAAATCCAGGCCATTTAGGAATCTACTAAATTTGATGCTTGAGCAGACCATCTTGGTGTCCGACACACTGATAAGGGGAAATGATGCCTTGAAATGCAATTTCTTGCATGATGGCCTGAATATGATAGCAGGGAGTTGTAACTCCCCTAATAGCCCTCTTGACCCAGAACAAAAACTAAAGTGAAGATATACCCTATTAACTAAATGACAATTTGGAATAAAGTCATGGCCATGAAATTCTGAGTTGACCATATTAGAAGAACCTTATTATGAATGCTCTTTGAGGCCTTCAGATGTGCTGAAAAAACGACAATCCTCAGTTGTATGGTTTGGAATAGGAGCATAATAGCTTTGGCTGCTTTCTGGTTATATGTGTGATGTAAAGAAAAACAAATTCAAAAGTAGCATATCAAGGAACAAAGTTAAATCATGGTATTTGTAGTAGAATCTTCACAATATTCCTTATGCCCAAGGGTTGACCTATTAAACAACATTCCTAACACTTCAAAAAATAATGATATTTGTGATTATCCATTACGTACTTTTGATGAGAAAATTTTAGATGAAACAATAGAAAATAGAATTTTGAAGATAATACTATTTAACCACAAAGAATGAAGCATTAGTCTCTTCTCTATTACATCCGTCCTAAGACTGGTGTCATTAGGCCTTCTATTGGTATGTACCGATATGTTCTTTAAAGCTAGTTGCTATTTGTGATTCAGTACTTTTTTTAGAAAAACTAAATATATATCATATATGGTGCCTTATATCATTTTACAGTAATCCAAACAAGTATGTGTATTTGCAGTTCATTATATATTCATATCTGCCCTTCTATTGCAATTTAGACATTTGAATCCCCTTACAAATCATAGTTAAACATTATTGTTTTGCCATACCTACTTTTGGGGAGATTCTGCAATACTTAAATTTATAATAATTAAAATCAATGACATTAATTAATGATATTCTAGGCCAGTGCTTTTCAAATGAATTGTTCAAATGGGAAGCCTGCAGATAATTGTAAATACATACAATAATAAATAAACTTGTGGTATATTACTATTGTTGCTATTCAGGCAACAGTTCTTCTGCTTCTCAAACAAGTTAGAGATCTTTTTCACTGATTAATATTTTTCTAAGATTGATCTTGATTGAACAGTTTACAGTGCTGGCTTTCATGGCAATGCTCCAGTGAGAATCATGATTTCTTGGATTGTTCTGGAAATTTGCAAAATTACAAAAACTTATTGGGCAAGTTGTATTGCATTATTCAACAAAAATGCTTGAGTTGTTTGATGTTTGACTCACTGCAGCTGAATAGTCAAAGTCCTTTGTGAGGAGATGGGTGCTAATATCTGCTACTCAAAATTTTCAGGCTTGAGAAGAGAAATTTTTGGTTGAAAGGATATTAAACTTGCAGGATTGTTTGATAATAATTAAATGAATCTTAAAATGCTATGCAAGGCAGGCGTATTTGGGCTCTTAAGTGTTGAATTGTAAGATGTATTAATTTGATCTTTCCACTGTGTAACTAGAGTATAGTTCAAAAATATTAGCTTTGTGGAAGACAATCCGCCAACCTTGGATCAAATTTATAGTTATTGAGGGGATATTTTATGTAATTACTGTTTTGCAGATAAAAATATTTTCACCATTTGTGATTTTATGAATTATGGTTGCCGTTTAGGATTTTATGTAATTGAGCTTCACAGAATCTTTGGGATGACATACAGATGTAACAAATTAATAAAGACAAATTTAGGAGGCCAAAAACGGGGGGCTGATGGGTGGGCGGGGTTTTAGCAATATTCATTCCATGAGATGCACAGACATTTCCACCCTCTTTTGGGAGACAAAAAAGCATGTCTTATGGAACAAAAGGTAATAATTTTTATATTGCAGCCTGTTTCATGTCATCTGATTTAATTATTGTTTGTCATCTATAGATATTTATAACTGATTGTTTTTATGGTTTGCTTGCTGCAGCCACCTGCTGTGGCCTATATTGAAGAAGGATATCAAGTTGTAATTTTTGAGTATATTTGTCTTCAGCCATCTTCTTAAGGTGTATACATAAATAAGTTCATAAAATTATTTGTGAGAAACAATTGATACATTTAATAAATTATAATTATTTCTTCTCCACATATCTCTCTACAGGATGCTATTTAAAGAAAGCCGAAGTGTTCATAATCATCTCACATCTGCTCCGTGAGTATAACATCAATATATATACGTTTCCTGTTAATCTAAAATTCTTTAATCATGTTTGTCTTAGAATTTCATAATAATTTATGTTTATTACAGTTGTTCTTATTGTTTGGGTTGTTATTGGTAATAGAAATTCAAAATTCTAATGTATTATGGATTATTATTGACATTTCTAAAAACATGAATTTTGCAAACATATATATTTATTAATATATTTTATTAAACTTATGAAATTATGCTTTAATATGAAAACAGCTTCTGGAGCAAGTAGTTAGCTAATAATTTAATATTAAACATATAACATTGCTACTCAGTTGTCAGAAATTAATATTTATTTTTTTACATTTTAAAAATAATAAATACCCACTTGTCAGAGGATTTCCAAACATTACATGATACTATATTTCAAACAATTGCTTTTAGATATTTATGCATATTCTTACTCCCAGTTATATTTGTGGAGGGTGTGTGTGTGCTGCTGTAGAGCTGTTTTATATGAAAAACAGACATATAAAGTTTCTAGTGTTTTGCTCTTTTCATGCTGTAATTACTCAAAATCCAGCAAGTAATCTTTCTGTGAAAGACTTAGTTTACCTGTTTGGATATTCCCAATGATATCATCAAAACTATGGAATGAACTTTTAGGGAAAGGCCATTAATCTCCAGTGCATGTACTGTTTCACCTGAAGGTTATCTTGCCTTGTTTTCAGAAGCATTTGCAATTATTCTGGAAATGATTCTGGGTGTAATCCGGTATAATGCTTGTTCAAAGTGGCACCACTTCTGGAAGAGTCACCTGCTAAAAATCCTGAATTTAAATAAGCAATAAAATTAACTAGCAATAAAATTATAGCAGTAAATTTTCAATTGGAACTAGTGCTTGAATAAAAATTGCAGATATTCTCATAATTAGCTTTGTGCTGTCCTCTTTAGGGCAAAGAAGAAGGTGATTCTGGCACCTAAACCCAAAGGAAAGGTAATTAATTAATTACTTATAAATGAAGATATTCTAAATAAAGAAGCATGAAGTATTTTATTGTAGCTGCTTTGCTTGATTGCTGTGGGGCACCCAAGTCATTGGTAGTTGGGTAGTATACAAGAATAATAAATTATTATGGTCATTTGCACAGTCAGCCAGATGTTCAGGTAGGATTTGGCATTTTTGTTTACCTATTGAGTCCTTTCCAAGGATCTAGGATGGCTATACAATAATCAACTCTACCAGAATATTTATAGCTTTATGATTTTCTATATGCTGACAAGTGCACGGTGGCTTTTTTTTTTACAAAAAAAGAATTATTATCTGTTCACAACAATATGAAGTCATATCTTCCAGTTCTTTTGCTGGTGTTGGCCTTCATGCCTCAAGTTCTTCTCAATATAAATTATATTGAACTAATCTACACTTAGATTTTCAGTGTAAGATTATGAAAGCTTAATAATTCAAGTCCTAACCTAAAAATTATTAAGGTAGCCTCTAAGAATATAGGCAGTTCCAATAAAAGTTATTTTTTTGTAAAATTAGAATATTGAGATTAATAAATGCTATATTTCCAGAGTCCTTTAAGTATTTCTCCAAGGGCTCCAATCACAATATAACAACAGATTTCTTTTTCCATAAGCTTTCAAATTCAATCTGCAATCTTTTTGCAGTATTGAATATTTTGCAATCCATCTTTCAGTAACTTTTATGTAGGGATGTTATGAACAAGATGCCTGTCTGTTTGGATTTTAACACACAAGAAATTAACTCACTCATTTTCCAGAACTTTCTCAAGTTGATGGTCAAGTTGATGGTCGAAGTCCGAACCTCTGGCAAAGCTTCTAATAAATAATTCTGGCAACTCAGTCAGGATACTGCTTGTCATTTTGTAAAATTTTGCTACAACTATAATCAAATGGTCAATTATTTCATCTTTTTACTACAGGGGAATATTTACCATTGTTTGTTACATTATAATTTTTGTTATCTTGCAATTAATTGCCAAAGCATGTTTTTGAGCCACTAAAATGAAGCCTTTGGTTTCTTTCTTTAACACTGCTGTACTTAGCCAACCCATGTTGGTTTGGATCACCATTTCCTTCTATATTCTTTAAGTATTAGCCATGCTTTGGCTTGTACTTCCAATTAACAAATTGGTTTTCAATTGTTTCTTTTCTATATTCAGCATTCACCATTGTTTTTTTCAAGAAGCTTTCCTTGATTGACTGACTACCTTCAGAAAGAGTTCTTAGGAGCATGGTGGCTCACATGGTTAGGACAGTGGGATGGAGGTTAGCAAGCCCGTCTTCAAGACCTGAGCGCAGCCATGAGGCAGGGTTGAGGGCATCTCCCAGGCAACAGTGATGTTACTGGATAAACCTTTCAACCAGGAAGTGCCTCAGTGCTTCTGACACAAGTGCAAACAAGCGGGGTTCTTGGTTTTTCTTAATGTAGTCATTCAGGTCATGCTTTTCTTCCTCTGCAATTTGTTTTATTTTTAATGTCCTCTATCCCTTTCATCTCTTGGCAAACACAAGCTGATTAATATCACTTTTTGGGAATAAAGTATGATGCATTGTCATTAATTTTCTTGTCTTCCAAGCCAAGTTATCCAGTCCCACCTGAGTCCACTCATCTATTTCTGCTGTATATTGACGAGACTACCCGGATATTGTTTTTAATGATGTTTCCATCATTTAATTTTGATTTCAAAATTTTCCAAACTCATTTGATACATTTGATAGGAATATTTTTCTTTTGATTTGATTCTGTAATAAATTGGAAGCTTCCAAAATTCGCCAATATATGTGGCCTTCTATGCTACTGCCTTTTTAAAATCTTCATTGTTAAACAGTATCTTCAACAGTTTTTCATGCCTTTATGTCTATGGTTACACATTTATTGATTCCAAATCACACAGTTAGCCAGATATTTAAAATGGATTTGGCATTTTTTCTACCTATCAAGTTCTTCCAAAGGACCTGGGTAAGCAGATGTTGTTTGATGATGCTAAAGATATTGTCTCAGGATGCAAACTACTCTGCGTAAAGCTGCCTTTTGCAATTTGTTGATGGTGATTTTGTCAGTGCCAATAGTGTTCAACTGGTGTCCAGATGTTTTGGGATTTTGTTATTTTCTCCAGTTCTTTCTCTTCTGTTGTCTCCAGGTACTTCAATTTCCATTTTTCTGACTTTTTTGTCTTTCCTGTCAACAGTTGTTAAGTGGCAAGTGCTTGTCTGTTAGAATTTTAAATCCCAGCACAGTTTAGCTTCTTCCTTTGCCTGTTTTTGTGGTACCGCAAGTTGTTGCTTGCAGGCAAGTGGTATTTCTTGCAGATATTCCAGTGTACCATTGTCACTACTTTGTCATACCATTGTCTGTGTGCTCTTCTTACAGCTGGTAACTAAGTGGTCTTACTCTTTCTTCAACTTCTTTGCAAAGGTGGTACTTGTTGTCTGTGGCTACCTTCTGCCTCTGTATTCAAATTTTTAAAGCCTTGCTTAATAATTAGCCCCTCAGTCTCTCTCTTCAACATTTCTGCTCTTACCACTGCCAGGTCTTGTTGTTATCTCTTTTGCCTGCTTTTTTATGTACTGGCCATGTAATATTTTGCCTTGCCTATCTTTTTTAATCTTCATATGGTCTTTCTTGTAGACCAGTTTGGTCTCTCCAGTACTCAGTAAGCCTTCATGGTGTATTAACTATAGTGCACATTCTTCACTGTCCTTTATATATCCTTCCAATGCTCTTTTTTCTTCTTCAACTGTCTGGTATTTTTACAAGATTCCATGCCCACCTATGTTCTTTGGTAAGCAGAAACTATCTACACTAATGTGTGGACGACTCATGCATGAATCATGTCATTATTTTTCTGGGCTACCTATCCAGAGTTTTTAGTTCTACTTGTGTTCAGTCCATTATTCTAACTGTATGTATCCAATGACTGAAACTGCCTAGATGCTAGTTGGCTAGTGCAACTTTTGTTACAGAATTTGAAGCAGTGAACACAATTGCAATTAGTATTCAAAAATAAGTGATTATGGTTGTTCTGTTTAAACTGGATAGAATACTATAATAAAGCTTTACAGATGAAGCAAATTAGGAAAAATCTATACTCAAGCAATAATATGGACAAAATGATGTCATGAACATTCTGGAAAAAAGTGCTGTTATTTTAATTGGAGTGATAATTTAAGATCTAGAGTCCAAACCCATATGATTGTAGCAGGTTTGTGTTTTCAAAAGAGGTGCCTAAAGCCGAAAATTGCTACCACCATATCGATTTGTACAATGTAAGGTAAACAGAGAAGGACATGAATTAAAAAGTCAAAGAGACATATAGTAGATTCTAAGCCATTTCCCCATTGCCAATTTTCCTCTGGTGCAGGCATTTCTATTCCAATTATGTTATTTTTTTGCAAAATTCTTCTCAGTTCATGAAAAAAACATTTTAGAGGATGAATTGTGGGGTTAAGATTGAACAGAGGCTTTGGAATTGGGATGGATAATCTACAGCCCTCCAAATGTTGCTGAACTATCATTACCAATACTCTTCACCATTGGCCATAGTGGCTAGGGTTATTGGGTAATATAGTTTAGCAACATGTGGCAAGTCGTAGGTTTTTCTTTTTTGGTTCACAACTGCACCATTTTAAATTTTACTCCACTAGATTTAGAATATTACGTATACCTAAAGTAAAATGTCATTTTGCTACTTCCATGCCATTTGGTCTTTAATTTTATCTGTTGCTATTTTATTGTAATGGATATTCCATGTAAATAACATGAAAACTGCATATGTATAATATTAAAAAATGTGAATCATTATTATCATTGAAATAAAATCAGCTCATACTGATCAAGCCATATACTTGCTTTAACTTATTTTTAAGATTTGCTTTTTGCCTGAGAAAGAAAGATTTTTCTACCTTGGAATAAGGCATATCCAACAGATCTCAGATTTTAAGATCTGAGAAAGATTTTAAAATATAATATGCTGTTTTCTTTTTCTTTCTTTCTTCTCTCCATAGAATCAGCTTTATAAAGAGCTGTTTCCGATAAAGGATAATACTTGTAGCTGACAATAGAAATAAGGAATCCTTGGTGCTCTTTGAACTTGGTTGTTTTCTTGCAGATGTTTCATTACACAAACTAGTTAACATCATCAGTGCTAGTAGAATTCAAAACTAAATTCTTTTTTCTCACTTTCTTTTTACACTAGGACTCTAGTCCAAAGAAGGAGCAGAGAGTATGTCCCCCTTTTGCTTCAGCTTGTGTTCCTGCTTCAAGTACTAGCACACCTATCAATGCTGTAACCAGTTGTGTTCCAGCTCCAGAGACAATTTGCCTAGATGACTCCCTGGATGAAGATTTGTCATTTAATCCTCCTTCACTGGATTCTGTTTCTGATGCTCTGGCTGCTATTAATAATGGGGTGAAGAGTTCTTCTGTTGTGTCCCCTGTAGACACATCTGTTTCAAGACCTCGGGCAGGGCTAAGAGAAGAGAAGTTAGCAAGCATAATGAGCAAATTACCACTGTCATCCTCAAAAAAAATAGAGGCTGTTCAAACACAACATTCATCAAGTCTTATAGCTGGACATACAGGACCAGTACCAAAGAAATCCCAGGATTTGCTTCAGACTGGTATCTCTTCAGGCCTTATTGCTGGATCTACAATTCAAAATCCCAAGGTTTCCTTGGAACCATTGCCAGCCAAGCTTCTGCAGCAAGGGTTACAGCGGTCAAGTCAAATACAAGCTGCTTCTTCCCAGACCCATATTTCTTCCTCGTGTAAAGGGCAAGCTACAGTTTCTCCTACTTCACAAAGGCCAAAAGATACAGTTATGCTTGTAACCTCTTCAGAGGTCCAAAGCTGTGGCTCCTCAACAATGCAAGTAGCAAAAGTTCATCAGCAGCCCACTGCTCAACAAAAATATGTGTCTCCTCTGCAAGTTACTATTAGTAAATCTCAAACCAATCCTGTGGTAAAATTAAGTAGCAATCCCAAACTTTCCTGTTCTTCCCCAGTAACCAAGACTTCAGATAAATCAGTAGTATACCGCCTTCCTTTGTCTAGTGCCACCTCTGGGAGTTCTCAAATGGTTCACCCACTTGTGTCTCGGGCAACATCCTGTACCTCTACCTCTAGTAATTATTTGGCCAAGGCCATGGTATCACATGTTTCTGCCCAGGGTTTCAAGCCTCCTTTCTCCATGGTTGCCTCTCCTAAACCAGCTGTCTCTCCCAAACCCTCAGCACCCAAGCCTTCTATAACATCCAAACCTACTGCATCTCTTAAACTACCCTCATCTAAGTCCAGCTCTACAACCAAGCCCACATCATCATCTAGTTCTTCCAGTCCAAGTACACTAATATCCCAGAACAGTCACTCCAACAACAATTCCCTTCATAAACAGTCCAGTGGAGTAAGTGTCAACCGACAATCTTCCACAATTAATTTACTTTCCTCTAACCGAACCTCAGGCTTTCAACCAGCAAAGAATCCTCAAGCCCCTTCTAAATTATCCAGTTCCTCCGCCTCTGGAACTGCTGGCAAAAATAACATGAGTGGAGTTGGATTGAATGTACCTATCAATAGTGGAAGCCGCTTAAATGCAAGTGGGGCTAGTAGGACTAATCCCTCTGGAGTAGCAGGAAGTGGAGCACAGGGTGCTAATAAACAGTTATCAACTCCACATAGACCATCTTCTGCCTCAGGGTCTACAGTTATACCAGCCAGTGTACAGGTATGTACTGAATCTGAAACTGAGCTTAAGATATAAAATATTGTACATATGGACTATTAAATTGTGAACTGTAGTAATGAATGCAAATGTGTGTGGATTTAGAAAGAAGTCCACTCTGTGATAGGATTTTACTTCAAGGAAAATATTGGAAATATTGAACCCTGTCAAAAACTGTCTGTTTTGATGCAGTTACACATTTAAGCTGTAGTTTGTTAAACAAGTTACAGTGGCCAGGTTCATACATAACTGGCCTATAATGAGTGAGTTTGTATATAACATTAAGGCAAAAAAAAATTAAAAACCACTAAGGATTACTCATAAATACAAAGCAGGGTTATGTTTACCAATAGGAGTTCCTATAACTACTAGAAGATGGAATTTATTATAAATCAACTTTATTTATAGTATTTTATGATAATTGCCTAGGATTTAATACATAAAGACAAAAATTGCTAGTATATTTGTATCTTAAGACTTTTTTACTGTGACTGTTATAAACACTATGCAGAGTAAATTACTAGAAAAGCAAAAAAAAATAATCCAATAATTTAGATGGATGAATTACTTTATTTGCAGAATAATCCTAACCCCTTGAAAATTAGAGTTGCTTGAGAAAAGTTGTTTGGTTAGTAAATCTATCACTTTTTTGTGATGCTTAAACTGAGCTTTTCTTTTCTTTTCTTTTCTTTTTTCTTTTCTTTGTTCTTTTCTCTTTTCTTTTCTTTTCTTCCCTGTCTAGTTAACCACTTCTTGCCTCATTCCTATCTAGTTTCCTTATCTTTGTTTTACTTTCTTTCATTTTCTTGGAGCTATTCCTCCACTTCAACCAAACTCTCTTTAATATTTTTCCTTTCTATGTTTCTGGGGGCCATTTAAAGGAATGTATGTGTTTTTCTTTGGGTGTGTAAATAGGGTGTTTGAGTTTTGAGTAAAAATAAAAACACTCTTGAGTCAAACTTGACTCAGTAAATAAATATACAAACATGCAACCTTTTGACAATATTATGGAAATGATCTGCCACTCCCTTCACAAAAAATGTTATACTCAGTTGACCAACATTTCCTTTGTTGAATAATGACATTTAGCATAGTTAATGTCAAGTTTTATACCAGGACAGAACAATAAATCTCAGATCTCCAGATAATTAACCCTTTAGCAATTGGCTTAAACTTGGCAGAAGTCTCTCAGGTATGACAGTTGAAGTAGAATATTGTAGACAAGAATTAGTGTAGTTAATGTATGCAACAATGATTTGTCCTTTGCAGTGTGAAATCAAAGCTTTTATATGGGTGTGTACTCTAGAATTTAAACTAGACTTTTTCCTCCTGCCTTCCGAGTTCATGAATTGGACATAGGGGAAATATTTTTATGTGTAGCGCGCTCTCTCTTTCAGCCCTTATGACACTTCCTGTCTATTTTCATCTTCCTATTCCCTCTGAAATTAAACCCTTTCTTGGTCAATATCTGGCTGACAGATATTGTGCCCATCTTCTGATTCTTCAACACTTTGAAGTATATGAGATTTCCAATCCCTCCTCCTATGAGTTTAACTAGAAGGGAAGTAGAATTTCCATTTCTTCTTTGGTTGCAGCTGTCAAGATCCCCCTCTTTTAAATGCTTGCATTTCCCCTCCCCCATTCATTCAGCTGAACACCTCAGTTTATCACATAGTAACTGATTATTCATGTCTTGTTTCTTGAAAAAAGACTCATAGCTTGACTAAAGTAGCTTTTCCGTGGCAGACTAGATTGAATCTATATAGGAATCAAAACACCTTCTCTTTGTTTATCCAAGATTTGCTAAGTTTTCTCTTCTTCTCACAGTCAAAGGGGATATTTCGTAACTCTTTTCAAGCCTACGGGAGGATAGAAAGCCTATGTTGACCCAAAGAAGATATTTTGTTTAAAGTGTTGGCAGTGACTGAGCAATTAAGTTCTAATCTACTCTTAGCTGTGGAATTTCTCACCAGTGACTTTGGATACAGTTCTCCCAATCTCCCCAAAAAGGAAAGGACAAGGAGTTCCCTGAAGGTTGTCTATCTAACCCTGCACTTATGAACCCTGTTTTTGCTGAATTTGATCAGTCAAGGAAAGACTTTCTGTTCTGCCCTTAGGAGTCTGAGACTTAGGACTAGCTAGATATCAAGGAAGGGGCACTGACGTTTTCTGGGTGGAGAATGGAGATTGGAGGGTCATAAGGTAAGAAATATTCTAGCTTACATGATAAAATAATCCAACACTAGAAATTCAAAAGTGCATTTGTCTAGCTTAGCAGAGAGGCTACGTTTCTGAAACCACCGAAGACCTCTATGCACTTGATCAATGTAGAGAGCAGGATCCTCTGAGTAAATCAATACATTTCTAGATGCAGAATTAAAGCTCCCCCCCTTTGCCCCCCAAAAAACCTATGAGAAATGTGGTTCATAATTTTCATGAAGATCAGTGGCTCATTAACCAGTCTAAAGGCCACTGTAAAATTCACATTTTATTCTATTTATTCTATGCTCACAGTGGTGAGAATAGAGTAGAATAGAATAGAATAGAGAACAGAAGAGAAGAAATGTGATGGCACAAGGGATAAAACTGCCTTTGTGTCTAGTTGTCTATGCATGCAATGCCCTTTTGCAGCGTCCCGAGGGAAGAAGTTGAAACAGTTTATGTCCAAGATGTGAGGTGTCTGTAGATATTTCTCAGCACTCATTCTGACCTGCTGATTATTCAGATCTTCTGTGGAAGGCAGGCTGGTTGCAGTTGTTCTTTCTGTAGTCCTAAGTATCATTTAGAGTTTGTACCTGTCCTGTTTGGTTGCTGTACCAAACCAACAGTTATAGAAATACATATGATAGATTTAATAATTCCTCTGTAAAAGTATTTTCACAGCTTCTGGGCAGTCTGAACTTCCTGGGTTGACCTAGGAAGTACATTCTTTGTAGTGTTTTTCTAATGATGGTTCTAGTGTTAAATGTCCATTTCACATTCTTGGAGATTACAGAACCCCAAAACCTGAAAGATTCTCTGCTGATACTGGGGTGTCGAATATAGTAAGACGGGTCCCCAACCCCTGGGCTGTGGCCTGCTACCAGGCTTGTTGGGAGTTGGGCTGCCAAAGTGGCAGGCGAGCATGCAAAGCTTCATTTGCACATGTGTCATGCCCCTGTGTCAGACTGACTCCGAGGGAGAGGAGGAACACCGACAGGGAGTGGAAGTGTGGCTCCAGAGGTTGTGGAGGAGGCTGGGGAAGGGCAGAGGCTGGCTGGGCAGTCAGAGGAAGACCCAGGCCCATCCCCTCTCCATCCTAGGGCACACAGGGATGAGAGGATAAAGGAGAGATGTGAATGGCATGGTCTACGGGGGAGGAAAGGTCCTTGATCCTTTTCATGGGCTGCAGTTGTGAGAACTGGTTAAAGGGACAGACATGCGTATGGGCTAGTGCTGGAAACAAAGTGTGGAAATATCTCCAGTCTGTCGTTCCTTTCTGAGTTTGGCATCCTTCCCAATGTGTGTTCCGATATCTATGGACGTCTTCAAGCCCTTATCTTGCCTGGTTCCCTTAATTGCTTCAGTGTGGTTTGTGTTGTTTTTACTCTTTATAATTTATAGGCATTTTTAGTTTAAATGGCATTTCCCCCTTTTCGTAACTGCTTGTGGGGGAGTTTTTTTTTCTCCAGTCAAGGATATTTGGAGCTTTGAAGCAAAGTGAAGGAATAAAAGGGGCTTCACCTGTTTTTGTGACTGCTTATTTTGTATCCCACCCTGGGTCATCACAACATGCATGGAATTTAGGTTGTGTGCGTGAAACCATTCTATCCTGCCATCAAAGCCGCTGCCAAAACTGGTTACAGAACCAAAAAGAGATGGTAGAATAGAAGGGCTACTCCTGAAATCCACTCTCATCTCTACAGTTTTAAGCATGTTCAGCTCCAGGTAGTTCTAGCTTTAACACAGGGCCAGTTCCCATTTATATGCAGACTCCACTGTCTCAGATGAGGTGAGTGATTGCTTTATCATCTGCAAACTTCAGTACTTTTAACAGAGGAATCCCCCTAGAAATGCAATAATTGGTATAAAGCAGAAAAAGCAAGATGTAGTGCAGTTCCATCATCTGCAGGTCTGTATTTGCTCAGTAGGCAAGCTGCAGAGTCTAACAGTGGATCTGTGATGACTTTCAGGTGGGTTAGCGCTACAGAGAAACTGGCTTGTAGTCATTTAAGCCTCAGTCAAGATGAATGAGGAAAACCCTCCTGGAGCATAAAAAGGTTTACAATTGATGAATGGTTTCTCTAAGTCCACACCACAAAATTTATTTAGTACTGTGACATTCTCACAGCAGCAGGTATTAACATACACAAAGATTCTCCCTCCTCTTTTTTATTGGATCTCTGTAACCCAATCTGCCCTTTGAATCTAAAACCTTATGTTTCAATTGCTTCCCTCATATCCTGGACACAAACTGGTTCAACTCTTTCCTTCAGGACGCATTGTATGCCAAAACAATTAGATACAGGGACAGTTTTTCCCCTCATGCCATCACTTTGCTAAACACCTAATTCCCACAGCATTAGCACTGTTTTATGTCTAAGGATAGTTGCCCATATTGTATGGCTGTAGTATTATTATCCTTCCCATTTTCTTTACTACTTATTATGGTTATGATTATTCTGTTGCTTTGCATGTGCACTAAGAACTTTTGCAGTGGAGACAAATTCCTTGTGTGTCTAATCATACAGTACTAATAAACTGTTCCGTTCTGTTCTATTCTCGATAGTGTCACTGAGCCAAGTTTTTGTAAAGCAGAGAACAGCTGAGTTAAAAAAATTAGAGTTCCTATTTAGAGGAAAAAGTTCATCCATTGACAAACCTACATTCATTATTGAATGTAGATTTGTTAGGTGAAGCAATGGGAGTGAAATCCTAACCCTCCTCCTCAGTTTCACACCGGCATGCTTCTTCTTCTCTTTCGCTTCCTTTATATTCTCCAGCTACTAAGAGAACTGTTGTTTCTCTGATCATAATATCCACCTAACTTCTGTGTTTGCAGAAACTGGAGGAAACAGAGGAAGAATAGTCTTAGAAAGTTGTCTGATGTTCAGAAGTTCATTTTTGGTGTATGTGATCCATAATGAGTTACAGAAAATAAAAAAGAATGTCAAAAACACTAGAGAGTATTTAATTAAGGCTGCCATTAGTGGCACCATCTTGAGGAACTTGAATGAATCCTGAAGATTTATTTTGACAGTGAAAGGCAGTTTAATACGCATGACCATTTTTCATACAAATCAGATTGTTTACCCCTCTCAATTTTATTTTGATAAAATATGCTTTCTTCAAACACACTAAGGGTTAGAAAATGAGGTAAAAAGGTAGTAACCCCAAATAGTTGCTGGGTTCAAGAATCAGTAATATGACCTCACGTAGAGAGCTATTTTTCCTAATAGGAAAAGTTAGGATTACTCATCAGCTAAGCAAAGTTTAAGCTACTAGGTCTGTGATGGCGAACCTATGGCACGCATGCCAGAGGTGGCACTCAGAGCATGTGGGCATGTGTGCTGTCGCCAGCTGCTCTTCTGGTTTCTGGCGTGTGCTGGCCAGCTGCTCTTGGTGCGCTCCAGAGCACCGGAAACACAAAGACCAGCTGGCCGGTGCACCTGCACACTGGCGGGTCTTCAGGTAGTACAGTCTGCAAGCAAATTTGCAGCTTTAGGTAGTACAGTCCGGAAGCATGAGCACCAGCCAGCTGGTCTTCAGTTTCTGGTGCTCCGGCATGCGCACTTATGCGTACACATCATGCACATTCCGGTTTGGGCACTCAGTGCTGAAAAGGTTCACCATCACTGTACTACGTGCTGTGTTGGCTGCTGTTGTGGGAGAACTGATACACCAAAGTGGCCTCAACCTTTTTAACTTTCTGGAGGTCCCTCAAAACCAGATTGGGTCAGCAGGCCTGGGGGCCTCAGGGAGACTGGAGAAATAACTGACATGTTTAATTGACATGTTTTTCAATTCTATTTTAGTTTTGTGCTTTCTATAATTTTAAAGTTTTTAATGTTAATAATAGTATCGATACGTTGTATATATGTTTTTGACTTTGTTGTACACTGCCCAGAGTCATTGATTATGAGATGGGTGGTTATATAACTGTGAAAAATAAATCAGCGTAGCTTTCAACAGTCTTCCTTTGGAAAGCTTCTCCTAGGGTAAGAGCCCAAAGGGAGAAGACTATAGCTAATAACCAGAGTGGGAGCAGTGTATTGTGGGAGAAAGGTTCAGATGAAAGCTAATGGATTAAGGGTCATTGTTTATTATAGTTGGTGAGTATATGTGGAGTGGATGAGCAAGAATGGGATTTTAATTCCATTTGACCCTTTTTTATGCGTGGTTGGTAGGCTTTGGATCTAAACAAACAATAAAATGAAAAAGATTTATAACATGCTTCTAAGCAGGGCCCAATCCAACCACAGTAAAAATTAACTTTAAAGTATCAATAGTCAAAACTACACAAACAAGCTACATATAACATGTTTTATTTATTTACTTATGAAAATAAAATATGTACTCAACAATAAAACCCTAAATCTATAAACCTGGCTTCCCTACTGTCTTAGGGGGATTGTCAAAATTAGTGGGATTGTCAAAAACAAACAAACCCATAACCATACCATCTTAACTACCAACCATGATTGTCAACATCTGTTCACAACTGTTTTTGCCACTCAGTCTATTACATAAGTTTCACACACTTTAAAATGTTGGTAGAGGCAATAAAACATCACGGCGTTTTATAGGCAAAGGAAGTGATTTTCACAGGAATCAACTACTTTACAGAAGACAGGGCACTAACTGTTAAAGGAAGGGCAGTTTGGTCCCATTCCAAGTACCTCTGCCACCTTTTGGGGTTCTGATTACAGGACTGCTAATGACCTTGTTATCCAACTATTGCTAATAAATGCCAGGCCAAATTGCTATGTGTTCACATCCATTTTTGGTAGATCAGAAACTTTGTTGGGTACAGATATTGCTCAGCCATGTTTGGGTACCACAGCAGCTATGACTAGTTGGTTCTAGAATTTTCAAGACTTATCTTGCTGGATGATTTCAGTTCCAATGCACTGGAAGTTAGCTCCAGTTCTATTCAGGATTTCATAGACTCCATGGTGATAATGGCCTTCTTTCAGCTGCTTTATGCTATGACACGTATGAATGACATGGTATTAAACATATTAGATATGGTATGTGATGTTCTGATGACTAGAATTTATGGACTCCCAATTTCTAGCCTGGACCCTTAACCACTACACCAGACTAGCTTTCAGTGATAGAAGTAAAAAAGAGTTAGACTTTATTCCATGAAATGGTGGTAATTGTAACTTTCCAGAAACAGTCCCTTATTCAGCAATAAGCCTTACCTGGTATATAACTGTCACAAAAATTCACGTGTAATCTTTATTATGGAGAAGAATACTTTTTTACAGATTTGTGCCATGTGGAGCAAAGAAGCCAACGTTTTATAAGCCTGTGTTCCAGAGCTTTTTCTCCCAACTTTCCAAAGCAATGCTTGGTGTGGTTTTGATGGCCTTAGGTGCCAGCTGAACTATAATTATATAATGTTTCTGTATAACTGGGGAACCAGTGGTTGCCACCTCACTAGTCTTAGTTTTCACATTTGCATTTTCAGTTATATTTATTGCATGAAAAAAGAGCCAACCAACATTTGCTATCCCTTAAATTATAACATGAATTAAGGAAGAAATAAATAAACTTTGCTATAAAATATAGTTTCTAAGAATGTGAGAGTAGATAATGCTTAAATACCTTTGGTATGCTTTTAGTTGCTTCCAAAAGACTTTTAAAACATTTTAAAAATAACATCTATCTATGTAGTCAACAACAGGTGCATCATTACTGGCAAATGCTTCACCTTTGACTCTCATGGCATCACCATTGTCTGTAACCAGTCAGAATGTGACATCTACTCCATTGACTCCTTTTGGGATGCTGGGGAGTCTTGTTCCAGTGACTATGCCTTTTCAGTTTCCATTGGAGCTTCTTAGCTTTGGAACAGACACGGCTGGAGTGACAACCACCTCGGGATCTACCTCAGCAGCTTTCCACCATAGTATAACTCAGAGTAAGTAAAACTTTTTTTTTTTACTATTTGTCGGTAAATACTTCTTTATCAATGGCAAATTCTTTGAATTGTCTGCATTTGTTGGGAAATTAGTTTGTTGTTTATGCCTATAATTATTTCTCATTGTTTTCTTGGTGGCTTAATTGTCTCAGTTGTGATGTTGCTGTTAGAAGGTGTTAGATGTCTTGGCTAGATGATTGGGTTGACTGTGCAAAAGCACCCAAACATGCTTTTTCAAGAGGCAACTGGACTTTCTCATTTTTCTTTGAAGACATTTCACTTCTTATCCAAGAAGCTTCTTCAGCTCTGACTGGATGGTGGGCAATGGAAGGATTTATACTCCTTGCAGACAGCTGGTCATTTGCATTCTTTTAGCAGGTTGTTAAGATCACCTGGAAGTTTATCTATGTCATCAAGGTCACCTGAATGATGCAAATTGGTGTGGAGCCATCTTGGAACTGTTGAAAGGACTGTGTTGTAGATTGGAGATAGATGATGCCGCATCCCTCCACCTCTGTTGAGAGAGGCCTGTTCAATTTTGACATAGATGGCCTCTTTAACCCCTCTTTCAAACCAGCTATCCTCTCTGCATAGCACAGCATAGGTAAACAAACACATCAGGACTAGATTCAGCAGTCCATTTGCATTTAAAAGACACAGGCCACTCTTTTGAAGACAACAAAGTCCATATTGTGGACATTTTCCCATATATGCCTTACATTAGGTACTTTATCTCTCTGTGATTCTTCTCCATAGTACCCTTAATGCTTTGGAACATCAACACCATTTCTCTTGAAATCTCACTCCTTTCCCGTGATGGAGTATCTTGTCTTAATTTAATAAGTCGCACTCTTACTCGAGTCCAAAAACAATATATTCCAGTCCAATGTTAGTCCTCAGCAAGTTCAATAATCATAGTTCTTTACATCTCAGGATTATTAATCAAGTCCATTTCAATAGTCCAGGAAGCTTTCGCAAATCAAAAATCACTTTGCTTTACTTAAAAGTCTTCTATAATAGAATCTTCAGTGATTATAAAATAACTAGGTATAGAACAGTCAATATTACCACAGTCCTCCAGATGAATTTTGTTAATTTTCTCATTTAAAAAAAATCTAAACTTGTAAGGGTCTGGTATATTCCATTCACCAGTTGATGGTGCCCTCAGCTTAGCTTTCAGCGTTGTTTCAAATCTTAATGATTTAATTAATCCAAATTTAGTTCAATTTATGGAAGCAAAGACAGCTATTCAAATAGATTCAAGTGGAGAGTCCAGCATTTTATAATCTCTTTCCAAAACAATGCCTACCCAATTTAAGAGTCCAATTTTCTATGTTTTCAAAACTTTTATCTCCTTAATTCCTCTTTTGGGTCTAGGATTTTTCTGTCTATGGTAGTTCATTGCTTTAAAAGATAGTTCTAAGAGTCTTTTCCTGGATTTTCCTCCTTTTTTTCTTTAAAGTTAGGGTCTAAATAAAAAAGGAATCTTCTTATCCATCTCCAGTCACTGTTCATCTGCACTGCTCTTGCACATTTTTGTTGCCTCAGCGTCCCAAAGGCAACCATTGATGCTAGCTCTTCTGCAGGCATAATAGGTCCAAAGAAGCCCAGTCCATCAGGGAGGTGCTGCTATCCCATACTGAGCATTATGGGTCTTTTTTCATCATCTACAGGGTACTTTTAGTCCTTCGGAGCCCTCAACAGGGAGCTGGCATGGGAGCTGAAACCGCTCTACATGTCTTTCCTTTTAAATTTGTCTCAAATTTTCTTCATTTTTTTCTTTCACAGCATTTTAGTTAATGTAAATTCATGCATATCATTGATATATTTATTGGATATCTATAGTTTTAATATCAAATACAGAACAGACTTAAAGTAGCTGGAATAGAGCATAAGAAGTCTGCTCCATACAGGCCAGAACATAATGCTTTTATTGAAAGAAGAGGCCAAACACTACAGGCAATGGTTAGAACAATGTTAAATGATTCTGGGTTACCTGATTCTTTGTGGGGAGGCTACAATGTGTGCTAATAACATATTGAACAACGTTGTTAATACAACAACAGGTGAAATACCATTTACCAGGTGGCATGGCAGGAAACCTGACCTAAGTTACCTGCACACATTTGGTGCACCAGCATGGGTGCATATTCCTGCACAACTCAGAAAAAAAAGGGCAACATAGAGCTAAAAGATTTTTCTTCGTTGGTTATCAGGCAAACCATAGGGCATATAGATTTTGGGAGAAAGGCACATCTAAAGTGTTATGTAGTGCTAGTGCCCAATTTCTAGAACATGAAGGATGGGAGAAATTAGAACAGGATGCCAATAAAGATGTAATTATTGAATCCTATAGAAATCCCATTAGTTATCCCTGTAACTTTAAAAATAAAGTAAAGAGACAAATACAGGATGAAATAGTGCCCATAAAGGAAGAAACAGATTCAATAGCTGAACAGGATGAGGAAGATGAACAGGTAGTAGTTCAACAAAGTCCTCCTGTAAGCCCTGTAATTCCCAGAAGAACTACACGTGTATCTAGACCGCCTGATAGGTACCAGGCTAACACAGTGTGTCAGATTAATCAAGTTCCTAATTCTGTAGAAGAAATTAAAAAGTATCCTAATAAGGAAAAAGAAAGTTGGTATGCAGCAATGAATAAGGAACTGAATTCATTACGAGATATGAAGGTGTATGAAAATGCAAAATTACCTGTAGGTAAGAAATCCATTGGCTGCAAATGGATATTTAAGGTAAAAACAGATAAGGATGGTAATTTAATCCATAAGGCAAGGTTAGTAGCCCAAGGTTTTAGGCAGAATGCTAATGACTACGATGAGGTGTTTGCACCTAGTCTTAAGGCAGCAACCTTGAGGGCAGCTTTAGTGTGGGCAGCTAGTAAAAACTATATAGTTAACCATCTAGATGTGGAAACTGCTTACTTCCGCCCCATTAAAACATATTATTTATATGAAAAAACCTGTTGGTATTAAAAGTGAAAATAAGGATAATAATGATTGTTGGTTGTTAAAGAAAAGTCTCTATGGTCTTAAACAATCAGGCTATGAATGGAACCAGTATATTGTAAAGGAACTAGACAATATAGGATTTAAAGCTGGTTTAGCCGATCCATGTCTGTTTAAGAGGGAGACAAATGGGAAAGTATCATTATTATTACTATTCACAGATGACATTGCTTTGATAACTGAAACTAATGATGAAGCAAATAAAATAATAGCATCATTAGGAAAGAGAATAAAGATCAAGCAATTAGGGAGATAAAGAAGTATCTCGGTTTGAATATAAAGAAAACACGGAAAGGTTTTAAGATATCTCAGGAAGATAAGATAAGCAAATTGCTAAAAGATTACAAGATGGAGCTTTGTAAGCCAGCTAAGACTCCAGTGAGTCAGGAGTTTAGCAACACTGATGAACAAAGCCCTGAGTTTGATAAGGTGATTTATCAATCTTTAATTGGTAGTTTGAGTTATATTAGTAATTGGTCTAGACCAGATATATCGTACTGCGTGAATCAGTTGGCTAGATTCAATTATGCACCATGTGAAAGACACTGGAATGCAGCTAAGAGGATATTAAGATATCTTAAAAAGACAATGAATTATTCATTGTATTTAGAACCAAAGGGTGATTTAATTCTAAGTGCATATGCAGATGCTAGCTTTGCATCAGAAAGAGACACTAGAAAGTCGACTTCAGGAACAGCCATAATGCTGGGTAAGACATTAATAGGCTGGAAGTCAATAAGACAACAGCATATAAGTTTGTCTACTATGGAGGCAGAATTCTCCTGTTTATCATTGTTATGTACAGAGTTAATAATGTATAAACAAATGTTAATTGATATAGGTATAACTGTAGATTATCCTATAATTATACATGAAGATAATCAGGCAGCAATTCAAATGGCCACAAATATTGGAGTAAAAACAAGGAGCAAGCATACAGATCTAAGATACCTAAACGTGAGACAATCTGTAAGAAGTAAGATGATTCAGCTAGAGTACTGTATGTCGGAGGACAATTTAGCTGATAATTTTACTAAAGCCCAAGGTGCCAGTAAGCACCAGGAGAGTTGTGAAAAATATGGGATAAGATTGTAAGGTATTATATATTTATTTCACCCAAAAGGGGAGTATGTTAGGTATAACATTGATACCAAATATGGTTTGGGTGAATAAATATATAAAACTTAGATATCATGGTTTAAGTGCTTATCACTTTAAGTACAATGCAGCAGGCAATTAGCCGATTAAGGGTGCGGTTAGAAGTTACAATATAAGGAAGCATTAGAAGCTGGAAAGCTGTCTGCTGTCTGTAACTGTGTGCTGCTGCGACTAACTGTGTTTTGCTGTGACTAACTGTGATTACTGACTGTGAGTGCCTGAGACTGAACTGTTATTGTTTGCTACTGTTTGCTGATTACTGCGTAATTCTACTGAATATCCAGCGTTTGTTTCTCTGGAGAGTGAAACCGGAGGAGGAGAAGATATCTTTATCGGCTGATAAAGATATTGCAAGGACTCTTAACTTGGACTGTAATAGTGAGTCTTACTGGATGGAAATACTGTGAATGACTTAATGGACTGAATGACAATGCTTAAATTCTAACTGGATTAAAAACTATTTAAACTACAAACAGTGTTTGTATTCAGTGTGTGTATACTCTGGGGCCCTTCCACTCTCGTTTGGCTTCCTGGTTTGACTACTGCTGCAATACTCTTCTAGGGGTTAATTCCCAAACCCTAACACCTATAATTATTTCTCATTGTTTTCTTGGTGGCTTAATTGTCTCAGTTGTGATGTTGCTGTTAGAAGGTGTTAGATGTCTTGGCTAGATGATTGGGTTGACTGTGCAAAAGCACCCAAACATGCTTTTTTCAAGAGGCAACTGGACTTTCTCATTTTTCTTTGAAGACATTTCACTTCTTATCCAAGAAGCTTCTTCAGCTCTGACTGGATGGTGGGCAATGGAAGGATTTATACTCCTTGCAGACAGCTGGTCATTTGCATTCTTTTAGCAGGTTGTTAAGATCACCTGGAAGTTTATCTATGTCATCAAGGTCACCTGAATGATGCAAATTGGTGTGGAGCCATCTTGGAACTGTTGAAAGGACTGTGTTGTAGATTGGAGATAGATGATGCCGCATCCCTCCACCTCTGTTGAGAGAGGCCTGTTCAATTTTGACATAGATGGCCTCTTTAACCCCTCTTTCAAACCAGCTATCCTCTCTGCATAGCACAGCATAGGTAAACAAACACATCAGGACTAGATTCAGCAGTCCATTTGCATTTAAAAGACACAGGCCACTCTTTTGAAGACAACAAAGTCCATATTGTGGACATTTTCCCATATATGCCTTACATTAGGTACTTTATCTCTCTGTGATTCTTCTCCACAGTACCCTTAATGCTTTGGAACATCAACACCATTTCTCTTGAAATCTCACTCCTTTCCCCATGATGGAGTATCTTGTCTTAATTTAATAAGTCGCACTCTTACTCGAGTCCAAAAACAATATATTCCAGTCCAATGTTAGTCCTCAGCAAGTTCAATAATCATAGTTCTTTACATCTCAGGATTATTAATCAAGTCCATTTCAATAGTCCAGGAAGCTTTCGCAAATCAAAAATCACTTTGCTTTACTTAAAAGTCTTCTATAATAGAATCTTCAGTGATTATAAAATAACTAGGTATAGAACAGTCAATATTACCACAGTCCTCCAGATGAATTTTGTTAATTTTCTCATTTAAAAAAAAATCTAAACTTGTAAAGGTCTGGTATATTCCATTCACCAGTTGATGGTGCCCTCAGCTTAGTTTTCAGCGTTGTTTCAAATCTTAATGATTTAATTAATCCAAATTTAGTTCAATTTATGGAAGCAAAGACAGCTATTCAAATAGATTCAAGTGGAGAGTCCAGCATTTTATAATCTCTTTCCAAAACAATGCCTACCCAAAAACTGAGGATGCCAAACTCTTGAGTAGAAATCCTGGGAAAGGTGTCAGAATAACAGAATAACACTTAGAAGGGACCTTGGGGGGAACCCTATACCATTTCAGAGAAATGACTGTCCAGTCTTTTCTTAAAAACTTCCGGTGATTGAGCACCCAGAACTTCTGGAGGCAGGCAGTTCCACTGGTTAATTGTTCTCACTCACAGGAAGTTTCTCCTTAGTTTTAGGTTCCTTCTCTCTGTTCAGTTTCCATCCATTGCTTCTTGTTTGCATTCTGCTTCTTTGGAAAATACATTGTCCCCCTTTCCTTGTGGCAGCCCCTTAAAAGCTTGTTGCCTATCCCACTCTTGAGTAAAGCATGTGAGCCATTTCCTCCTTTCAATGGTCCATGAAAGTATATCTTTCGTGTGCAGATAATAAAGTCAAAAAAGGTGAACAACATTTTTACAGAACTATAGATAAGTTGAGGCTGGGTGACAAGGAATGGCTGGGAGGGGAGGGGCCAGGTGAGGCACCCATTGATGTGAGTGACATTGAGTTGGCCACGCCCACCCAGTCACATGACCACCAAGCACACGCACACAGTCACATGACCAAGTCACACCCACTCAGTCACATGACCATCAAGCTACGCCCACCCAATCACATGACCACCAAGCCACACCCACCAAATAAACCACGCCCACGGAACCGGTAGTAAAAAAAATTTGAATCCCACCACTGTCCTTAGGCATCCAGTATTGTAAGCTTCATTTCCACTTTGACAATTTTAAGGTTTTCATACTTTTCACATTCTATATTGTGACTGTGAAGAACATGTATTTCTGTTCAATTCAATTGACATCATCAGTGACCAATCTTGTAGTTTTGGACTGGCAAGATAATGATTGGCTTAAAGTCATCCACTTGAATTTGTAAATCCCAAATTTCAGTACTACACCATTAAACAACTAAACTTACTGTCTACAGAGAGGCACCGAAAACTATGATCATGTTAATTTTATGATTATATATGTGTGTGTTTTTTCCTTTTGTGTGCCATGACAGATTTATTGAAGGGTTTACAGTCAGGAGCTCAGCATTCAGCAGCACTGTCTCATACATCTCTGCCTGCTCATTTGCAGCAAGCTTATTCAGGTAAGAAAACACATTTTCTCACTTTCCTAAAGAGAAGCCAGCTGTCTCACAATACGGTTTCTACAGTGATAAAAATTTCTTAAGATCAGTTTTGACAATGCAACAACTTTCTCAATGGCATGGTGGGATTCCCTTTACTCAGTGTGAATCTCTTAGAGATGCTGTAATTTACAAGTCTAATTTGACTTGAGCATTCTCAGGTGCAGTTGTCAATCTTCCAGTTAAGAAATTACCATTTTAGAATGCTTTAAAGGAAGCAGACTATTTGGATCCCTTTAGTCACGGTTCCAGTTGGGCTTGGAATGAAAACAGTGTTTGTTGTACTGATTATTTACCTTTGTTGGGCCCTAGATGGAAAATATGTATTTCTTCTGATCCTATTACACATTGATGGGCTTCGGTACCATTGACTATGGTATCCTAATTTTGGGGGATTGGAGATGTTATTTTATGTTGTTCCATTCCTTCCTAAACAAATCAGTTGTGGAGGAAAAAAGATTGATCTGATGGCCTCTTACATGCACAGCAAAGATGAATTGATTACCTGTCAAAGCAGCAAGCAGTGGTGGAGGGCAGGCACGCGATCTGGACGCGCCTTGTGAGCCGCAGGAAAGCCAAGAGTCAATGGGCTGGAGCAGCAGGCGGCCATGGGAGGTTTGTCTTCATACAGCACCAGCAGCAGATGAAGGCAGAGGTGCAGGGGGAAGGCAAACGATCTGGACGCGCCGCACAGGCCACGGGAAAGCCTAGAGTTGGTGGGCTGGAATAGGTGGGCAGCCATGGGAGAGTCATCTTTGCTTCTCTCAGCTTGTCTGCGGCCTGTGTAGTGTGTCAGGATTGCCTGCCTTCCACCCTGAACCTCTGCCTCTGCCTGCTGCTTGGACAGGGAATCATCTCACTTGCGCTGCACAGGTTGCGCAGCCCAGAGTCCACCGACCAAAGGATCGGTGAGCTGCAGCTACTGTCAGATACCATTGGTCCCCGCGCTCTTGCCGCCTCTTTTGCGGGATTACCCTGAAATGGTGTTTCCCCCAAAATAAGCCCTGATGCTTATTTCAGAGCCTCCAAAAATATAAGACCAGGTCTTATTTTTGGGGAAACACAGTAGTGGGAAGAGAGAAAGGCCTTGAAGGTCAGGAGGAAGAGATGCTAGGAAGGTAATTATCAGATAAAAGGGTCTTGAGCTCAGGTGAAGAAAATAATGTGAGAAAAAAAAATTCCTCTCTAGTTCTCACAGAGCTAGAGGGAAAGAGGAAGCAGATCAGATTTGCAAGATTTTTTTTACTGCATCTGTTGCAGTAAGAGTAATGCTTGCTTGACATTAATTTTTGAGCCTGATCTACCCTATAGAACAGACAGACACTTTACATGAGATTGCCTCTAAAAATGACTTTGAAAAAGGCAGCAATCTCCCTGTTAACTGGCAGTAGAAGTCAGAAACACATTGTACCTGTGCTGTGGTCCCTGGTTTAATTTTCTGTAAGTTTCTATGTACAATTTAATTAATTAAAAATTAAGCTTTTTAATCTACAAAGCTTAACACCAAGTTACCTTAAGAAAACTTTCTCCAGATAGAGTTGCCCAGATAATATCTACATTCTGCAGTTCTTTAGTTTTATAAAGTTGGGGGGGGACTGCAATTAGGAGAAGTTGTTTCTCTTTCATGACCTCCACATTATGAAATACACTTCCCATAAAAGCTGGATTCCCTTTGGTATTCAAAAGTAAATTAACTTAAGTATTTAAATGATACTATCATGGGATCTTTTAAATCAGGGGTGTCAAACTCAAATTCATCGGGGGCCGCATCAGCAGTTTGGTCCCCATCAAAGGGCCGGTTGTATCTGTAGGTCTACGTGTCCACTCTTTATTATCATAAATTAATGTCACTGCATTCAATTATTACTGTTTTTTGTAATAATGTAAGTAATAACTAGCTCTGAAAGCAGAAACATAGTCAGAATAATGACAAGTAGATATTCAAATGTACAATTATTGTACAATGTATTGAAAAAATGTTTTTTGGTAACAAACATTAATTTTTTTTTAAACATACAAATATTGCCAAACACTGTTTATTAAACATATGGAAAACACAAGGCATTACTTTTTTTTTAACTTTACTGACTAGATGGCTGACATCGTTTTCCTAAGGTCAGTCCATCGATGTTTGGCGTTAGGTCTTGTGCTGTAGCAATCCGCAAAACAGCATGGAGGTTATCATCAGTGATGCGTGATCTGAGCTTGGTCTTGTTCAGATTCATGACTGAAAACATCTGTTCACATAGATAAGTGCTCCCAAACATGGACAGAACACGTGCAGCTTGAAGTCGGAGCTGTGGCATCAAAGCAGGGGAGGAGACGGTAAAAGTCGCGACTGTCGCATCCTGGAACTTCGCTTTCAGGCTGCTGTTGGACTGCCCCCTTTTATAGTGCCCAGCCATCTGTCCCCTCCATTTACTTTACTTACCTTTTACTTCTTTCTTTCTTTTACTTCTTTCTTCTTGCTCCTCTCCGCGGCGTCCGCGCTCCTCTGATCCCTGGAGATGTCGGGCGGACGTCACGTGATGACGTCACGTCCGACACCCAGGAGCAGTGCGGGGCAGGAAGAAGTCGGGCCAGGTCCCGGAAGGTAAGTAAATTTTTTTTTTTTAACTTGAGCCATTTTTAAATGAATTTACTCCGTGCAGGCACGGAGTAAATTCATTGAAAAAAAAAAAGGGGGAGGCTGCAAGGCTGGCGGCGGCACCGCGGGCCATCAGACGAGGTCTGGCGGGCCGGATTTGGCCCGCGGGCCTTGTGTTTGACACCCCTGTTTTAAATGTTTCTTCAATTTAGCTGGGCTGATGATTGATTGTGGCTATCTATGTGCTTGCTTGTTTATACTTCAGGCTTTTTTTTTAACCAAGGATATTTATTTTCTATATTTTGTGTACCATCAAAAGTTGTATGATTGCAGTGATAGGAGAAATTTAATAAATCATCATTTCTCTTTTATGAATTGTTTTCTCTTTTTCATCTTCAATTCTAGATGGCCAAAGCAAAGTGGATGCTAAGTTACAGAGGAAACCCCAGTGATGTTCTGCTAAGTAAGAGAGTAAATGTGGTTCTACTTTGCTGATGGAGAATGACCAGTTGGGAAAGTGCTTACATGGACACAGAGCTGCTGTTTCTGTCAATGTTTACATATTCTGATCCTAAGCACTGTGGTGAGGACAAAAAAAAATACTTGATCAAAGAGAGAAGAAAAAGGAGGAAAGTGTTCTTATTAAAAAAAACTCACAGTTTGATTTTGTTTTCAGGACAGTTCTCAAAGCCTTTTATCCCAATTGTCTCAGAAAGGGTTGGCCAAACAGGTTCAGTTGTCAAACCTACAGCAACCCCAAACCTTTTTGCAGGCTGATGTCTGATGAAGGAACTATGAAAGGAAACTAAAGTAAACATCTGTATCCACCATGCAAGTAAGGCCATCCATCCTGTTCAGCCATGTGGAGGCTTCAGGAAAGTCTACAAGCTATAACAGTTAGAAACATTCTCTGCAAGTTTGAATAAGGTGAAGTATAGAGGAGAAAAAGTGTTTTATATCAGCCTAAAAGGAAGTACGCATTTTCTCTACCCAAAATCAAGGCTGCTTGTTTGCTCTTTGAAGAGCCTGAAAATTATACTTAATTTGCTTTGGCTAATATTTTCCCTAGATACTGTAACTGATCAGGACAGAGAATTTTCTATTTCAGATAAAGATTTAAAAAATGGAGAGTGTTTTGTAATTGCACATTTCAGTGGAACTTAAAATCTTCCTTTTAGTATCAAAAATTCAGATATAAGATTAGCATGAATTGGCTTTATCAGAGCATACCTTTGTTTTCAGTATCTTTGATGGAAGGTTTATTTTATCACTTTAGATTTGCTGAACCATTTCAGAGTTGCCTTATTTTTCATATATTGATAGAATGTAGAAATATTCCGTTTCTCTCCTTTGGGAAGATAGTTTCCGATTCTTCTTCCTCTTCTATTAGCTTTGAGAAGATATGTGCTGTATTGATTCTTTACAGCTTTTAAGTAAGACCTTTTATCAGAACTGTTCAAAGCTCTCTCCAAAGAGTATAGTTGAGGTGCCTTCTGTTTAGGCTTTAACATTCTTATTCCCAGTATTCTTTAAATTTGCTAAGCTGGGAGATACTTGATTTGTTGTTGCTTGAACATACAACTTGTAGGCTGGCTTTGATTTTGAAACCATTATGTTAAAAGTCTAGGAAAGAAATGTAGGAACTGCTTTATATTGCACTCAATTAATTAATGCAGAAGAAATGTATTTGAGGATGTAATTCTGGGAGAAAAAGTCAAAACAATGTCACATTATGTTGTAAACATTTCAATGGAGGTCAAATCTAGAAATCATAGTTTAATCCCCAAACCAAAGTCTTTTCTTTAATTTAAATCTGATATTTTATTTTTTAGTAAGAGTTGGGTTTTTTTAAACATTTCTGGCGATATGGTCATCATCCAGCAGAAATATGTACATATGCCAGCATGTTTTGCTGGAGGCTTCTTTGATTCCAACTACAATCTCTAATGCTGCTCTAAAAGGAAACCACATTTTAAAAAGACAACTAGCTGTGTCTGTTGATCAACATTAATTCCTACAGTAGGAAACTCAGTAATATCTATGGCTTCCTATAAAATTCTACTTCTTATGTGCATATAGTTTTACTGTATGGTGGCCAAGATAATTCTTCTGCTGTTTTGTGACAGACATGTATTTAGTTATTAAGTTTACAGAGATATGTTATTTCATCTTACAAAGCCAGGTAGCTAATCTTACTGATTCAGATTACTTATCATATTTGTAAAACATGTGTATATTTAAATAATATATAATATAAACATAGTAACTGAATGTTGGGTTGACCCTATTAATTTTTAAAAAAAAACTTGCACAAAATACGGATTAAAAATAGAGTCAAATCAATCTGGAATAGAAGGTAAACAAAGGGCTTTTAAAAAACATAACTGATAGTTTCATAGAAGAAACTACAAAGTTCAGAATGTTTTTTGCATTCACAAAGCCTTCCTTTTCCCTTCAATATTAATTGGTTAGTTTTATCTTCTTGATTGATTTACTTTCATTTCAAAGGTAAGCAAAATGTTCTCCATGAGCATATCCTACAAATAGCCAAATATACAGTTCTTACTGAAGATTTACTGTTACATAAGTTGTTTCCTTGTGGCAAATTCAGATTTGTGTATTTAAGCATGTACACACACACGCACATATAAATAAAAAAAATACCTTTGGAAGAAAAGACTTAAAATAAAAAATATATTTGAAACAATGCTTTTAAAATATCATAAAAATGAAATTCTCTTTAAAGAAAGAGGCATACTAGGACCCTGACATTCCATATTGCATTATGAAAACTAAATATTAAGTAGTTAATAACTTTTAGATTTAGTTTTCCCTGATATACAAAGTGATAGAAAGTGTGAAAGGTAAAACTATTTTTCTCTTTTAGAAACAATACACAGTACAGAATAGAATTAGTCAGAGTTATATGTTTCTGATTCTGTTTTCCCATAAATTTAAAGCAAAACATGGTGGCAGAAAACGGTTTATGTTAAAAGAGTTTGAAAATTTTCTCATAAATCCAAATAACACAAGTGGTTTTCTTGTTGCTCATCAATATTTCTCATGTAGAATTTAATCAAAGCACATTAATTGATTTGAATTTATTATTCTTATTACATGGCATGCAATTGGGGCCTCTCTGTTTTGCTAAATATATGAAGAGACTTCAGCTCTTTTCAGTTTAATAGCAAACTGGAGTATCTGGAGACATAATGCTATGAAAAAAGTGATAGAAGACAATTGCTCCTGATGTTCTCAATAAAACAAGAATTTTATGATTAGAATAAATCTAATAAAACGATACCTCCATGAGCTTCTCTACAATGGACATAAGGACATAAAGAAGATAATCAGAATTGAAAAGAGTAGATAGAATATTAGTGCCATTACAATGCAAGTGAGATATACTTCCTGCACAGCAATTTTTAATTTAGGTATTTTTAACAGCCTAGTTTGTCTTAAAATGTATTTGGAGAGTTAAATAGCTCTTATGTTAAATCTGTTCAGTATTCACAAGCAATAAAAGGTAAAGCTTTCATTTCTGAATTTAAATTGTTTTTGAGACTTAGGGCTAAAATAATGATCATACACTGAGCCTCAAATATAAGCAATAATTTTGACATACAGGTTTTGAATTTTAGAATCATTTAAATTATGTGTTTCTTGTCCCAATGGGGACAGTTAGCAATTCCTTAGGTTATCTTGGATCTTTATGAAGTATGGAGAAAGGATATAAACAATGAACAAAGAAATGTCTTAACAATGCATACTTTCATCCCCAAGGTAATATATGATGGCTTAAAATCATTCCTTTTTCAGCCTTTTATATTGTCTTGTCTCCAGCAAAACAGATGGGAATGTTGAGTCAAAATCTCAGGTGTGGGTGCTGTGGGTTTGACATCTGTTTCCATGAAATAATGGTTTAATTTATTCAGTAGGCTATGAATGGGGCAGGTAATCATGGTTTGCTTCTTCAAACTCTTAGCTGACTAATCCAGCCTCCATTTAGCCTCTCCATTTGATCCAAAGCAGTTGATATAAAAATAATTCGCAAATCCCAAGCTACCATCAGTTACATTGAATCATAATCAGATGATAGTTTCTTAGGACTCACAGTTATTTACTATGTTTGCTGCTACATTCATTAAAATATTTTTGATTATATTTATAAATACATTTAAATCTAGTTTACACAGTGATTTTTAGAACTGTTTGCCCAGAAAAAAATTAGGATGTTAGTTTTTTGGAATGTTGACAAGTGATATAATTATACTCTTATTTTTGAACTTTTCAGAATAGTAGTACAGGAAAAAAAATCATGTTAAATTTTGGAAAGTTTTTTTACCTAACTATTTGCATAATTTGTTATGTTAGGAGTTCACAGAACACTTTTTATTTTCCAAACACTTTACACCAAGATTAGAATAATAAATAGATATCATAAAATGTTTATGCAATTATAATTGTATGCCATTTAGGAGATACTTACTTGATACAGGCTTTTGGTTAAGTGCCTTTTCTTTTTGTTCCCTCTTATCCCCACAAAGTATATTCCGAGGTCCTAAAGTGTTTGGAGGTATTTGGAAAGTCCTTGATCCTGCCCAAATGACTTTATGTTGTTAAAATAACTTTACTCTTCTGTAATTAGTGTTCAGTACATGTAATGTTGTGACTGCTGTTGCATAACTCTCATTCTTATGTGCTTGTTCTTTGCACACAGCAATATTTTCCTTATGTTAAATTTGTTTTTGTAGTATTAATGTTTACTTCTGAAAATGAACTTTGGCACAATTTAGAAACAGTGTATTTGAGCAACTGTAATGAAGTGGTTGGTAGTACACTAAGCCATTTCCACTGGAGTTTCAGATTGTAATTTAAAATATCAGTCTAATAATCATGTTAAACCAGCCATTCTAAAATTTGGCATTTTCCCCTGTGACAGAGAAAGAGCAGAATATTTCTTCACATTAAAAATGTTATAAATAATTTATATTTGAATGGTTACAGACTAGTAGACAATAAAATATTTTATATTTCTGCAATAAAAATATTTTCATATGGCCTCTGATGCCTAAGATGCTTCACCCTAGGAAGCTGCCTGTTGATGGTGACAGTAATTTAATCTTCTAAATTAAAATTTTAGTTTTCCATGCACCTAATACAGTGAGAGCTTCTTTGCATTGCTCAGATACATATATTTAGATACATTGTAAAACAAAATTTTGCTTTAAGTAACAAATTGGCTAAATCAAAGAATAGCAGTATACTTTTAAACAAAAAAAAAACACAGCAAGATTTCCCTGTTTTTTTCCAAAGTCTATGACAAATGTAAGAATGCAACCCACCAATCAAAATAAGTATTCATATATTTTAAAATTTTATTGTATTTATAAAACTTTTCACTTTTTAAAACTACCATATATTATTATTAAGGTTCTACTGATCTTTAAAACAAAGTTGCATTTTATTTCAAATCAATTCTGAATGGATGGTTGAATACTCAAAATAATATTGAATTCTGCTAGAAATTAAAGAACTATCTTTTGTTCAGATAAAGCAATTTGGTATGATTGAGGAATATAAAGTATTTTATGTAATTAGTTAACATGTTTCTAATTGCAGTAACAGATAAGAGGAGGTTGAATTTCCTGCAAGAGTCTAAAAAAACTTCCTTATAGAAAGAAAATTCTTACTAGGAAGAAAGGGATCAGTTGTCATGCTGAAGTCTATTGTAAACTATATTTGGTTTTCAAAATTGAGTTTTTACAACTTTGAACCATTTGTTCCTAATTTTTAAGAATTATTTTCTGAATGTATTTCTCAGGACACTATTGCTTAGTTTTTTATGTATATATACGCCTTTTAACAATCTTTAGAAGTTGGAGAAACTTGTGTTGACACTTGAAGAAATCACTTAGAATAATCCATTTAGATATGAATTTGATCTAGGCTTAAGTATCTGGAAAAATGACTGGCAGAAGTGAATGCCTCTATAACAATCATTTCAGATACCACAAATAATATAGATAAACTGTAGGATAAACTGTAATATGAAGAGCTGAGAAGGAATATCTGATGACCTAGAAAAATCTTCTGCCAGCCCTCTTGCAGATACCTAAATCTGAATCCATCCCCATATTTAGATAATTAGCAATGTTGTCTTTTAATTGAATTATATTTTGTTGAGCCATGTCAGAAAACTAGGATTCTCTGGGGCAATTTTTGTTCAATGAAATATGTTTGTTCTATGTAACAAACACATTTCTGGAGCTTTGTATCCCAATATAATACTTTAATCTTTGCAGTGCTCCTGAAACAATATAAGTAATGTACACCTTGTGTTATAAAATTTTGCCTTTTACAATACATTAGACATTTAAATTTGGTGTGGTAAAAGGGAAAATATTTGATTATCTCATCACACATTGGAATAGTTGAGAAAAGTCAGCTAATTTAAAAGTAAAGATTGTAGGCAGAGCTCTCAGACCTTAAAGTCTTTAGTACAGTAGCATTTTATGTTCAGCACTGCCTTTCTCTGTAATGCTTTATTTTGATTTTAGTAGTCAGTAAAATTGCTTATTACAAAACTCCATGTTTAGTATTACAGATATTTCCCCCTGGCTATTGTTATTATCTACCCAAAGAAACATGACAAAGCTTTTTGAATGTGTGTAGTATGAAAATATTTTTGTAAAAGTGAAATTAAATTTTAAATAGCAGGAACATTTTCACCAGTACAGTGATAGGGTTCTGAGAGACTAGGAGGTTTTCAAAATCTGATGGTGATATCCTTTTACTAACTATAATCAAAGATGCAGATGTGGAATAAAGAACAATCTCATATTTGAAATTAGTAAATCTGTAAGTAAATAAATATTTCACCTGTACAAAGAGAGGACAATTAGTTAATTAGATCATTCACATAGATTCTTCTTTAGAGAAGTGGTCTGAATATATAGCTTCTTTGGCGCCTTTCAGCAGTTGATTGAAGAATCCAGAGGATTAAATATCATGTTGTGGAAGCTGCTGCACTTTTTTGCATGTATTTTCAGTCAAGAACATTTGCTTAAAATAAATTTAATTTAAATTGGTGAGCAGTGTTACAAATTGCATCCATCTCTCAAACATGTTTTAATCATATTCTGTACCTAAGTATCACAATTTAAAAATAAAAACATAAAGTTAGGATTTTCTATACTGTAAGATAAATTCTGCAGTTGGACATTGATGTGATTATAAATATGAAACATTGAGCTGAACTTGTCATTCTAGAAAAGAACATGCTTTTCATAAATTGATTCTAACAATAGTGCAGGTTTCAAGTTTAAAAAAATCTAGAAATTCTATTTTAGTATTTTTCTCCTGATGGAAACAATATTTCTGAATAATTTCTCAATATTCAGCAAAAAAGCTTAAAAAAATACCTGGTTAGCCATACAAAACAAGGAGATGTCCTTATTGACAAAATTGATCCACTGATACTTGGGAACATGGTTATAGATTTTCTATAGACTTATTTAAGGTACCTATTTTTATCAAGTTAGTGGTGCTATAATTATCCATGTCTAGGAAACATATCTGAAGCAGTTATTCTGTTCTGTGTATAGCTTGGCTCTATCTTTGAACCTAAGTATTTCTAAAATTAGTGGAAGGTTTGAGCCATGTGGGAAGAATATTTGTCTTCCTTGTGACATGTTTTCCATGCAACAAATATGTAGCTGCTCTCAATAAGAGGGCTTGTATAATTATACACATTTAGTTACTTGTGCCAACTGCTTTTTGGCTTATTTTTTACAGAAATGTATTCTACCAACCTGAAAGATTTAAAAGAATGAATTGATCTTTTTCTCCTATTTCAATTATTCCAAACACAATATTTGAATTATTTTTTCCATAATAATCTCAGGACCTGAAAGATTGTAACATAGTGTGTCTTAAAAGATGTACTGCACCAGCCATGAATATTGTAAATAACCCTTTCATTCTCCTTTTTATAAATATCTGTTTTAAAGTATGTTAGGCTCTTTATCAGAAGACCTGGTGCCTGCTTACTTTCCACGTAAAACTGGAGTACAGAAAAAGGGAAGCTGCTGCCACAAAAAGCCTATGCCAGTTCTGAATGTATATTCAGGTCCTTTCCAGTTTCAAAATAGAGTTAAATTAACTGGGAAACAAATGCTTTCCTCTTCGTACATTTTATCATATCATGGGCCTGGAAACTAAAATGGTGAATAGCATATTGCTCCAAAAACTCATGGGTTGAGTTTTATAGAAGAGTGGTTTTTCTTCAGTGGTTTTCCTGCTTCTATAATCCAGGAATTACTGTCTCAATTTCACTTTTTCAAACAGGGTGTGGATTATTCTTTTGGCTGGAGACTGAGAATCCATCTATAGTTAATTAGCAGATATTTGATCAGAAGTGATCAGTTTGAACGTTCAAACTGAGAGTAGATGTGCCTGTCTTTAAATGTGACAGGAGTTTCATGAGTGTTTTTCTTTTGTACGTGTCATGTGTCTGTGCTGTATTAAATAAAGAGGAATGTACATACACACTGTGTGGTTGGTATATTATAAACTTTTTTGCATATGTTAATTTGGTAATGTGCAAGATATCTAGAAAACAAACATGCTTATTTTTCAAAAATGTAATTAAACAATTTACAGCAAAAATTAATATAATTTGTTTCCAAAATAACCAAAATAAATCCACAAAGTTAAAAAAAAAAAAAAAAAGAGCCACAGCCTATATGATGACTAATGAATTGACCATAGGTATGGTGGAAAATAGGTAAGTGGGAACAAGCAAATGTCTTGTAGCTTTTAACGATAGCTGGAAGTTTCTCACAGCACCCCTCAAGAATAGCTGGCTGAGGAATTCTGGGAGTTGAAGCCCACAAGTCTTAAAGTTGCCAAGTTTGGGGACCCCTGTTCTAGTGACTCTAGTAACTTATAGCTGTTAACCAAATAGGTAACCTATTTTTAACAGGCATGACTTCATAATGCCATTTCTATCTCATCTCTAATCCACTCTACAGGCAACCCAAACTTCTCTTTAGCTGCTCCACTGCTAAAGTGTTTCTCATCTTCCAACTCCCTGTTGATCACTTCGGGCTTCTGTCATAATTCCCTCTCTTCTCCAATTGCAAGAACTGCACTCTGGCCATTTCAGCTTTGGCTGCAAGCAACTCCATATGTTTGGCTTTACAGACACATTTGCTTGCCTATTGCTTCACTAGAAAGCACCATTTAAGCAATGCATGGGCTCCATGTTTTCATTGGGTACCAATCTTCTGGAAGAAGAAAATACCTGTTCTTTAAACAAGAGTTTAACAGTCCCACAAAAGAAAAAAAAATTACTGAGGAAGTTACTGGCAGTTTGGTCAATTTAGCCTCATAGTAACATTCCAGAGCATTATGTTGCTGCTTGTGTAGCAAAAAGTGTGTTACAGATTTTCAGTTGCTTTAAAATATCTCACAGAGAGACACCCAGTCAAGATACAAGAAGTTTAGGATACAAGAATGTCACCCAGTTTAGGATACAAGAATGTCAGCCTTTAGCATGACTTGGCATTTCTCTGGCAAAAGTTAAAAACATTCCTCTGGGAGCATCCTGTTAAGAGATTTGCATGCTGACTTCACTTGTCAGTTAACCTTTTAACTAACTCATGCAGAAGCTGTGAAACACTGAAAATGTTCTTGCCTTAACAACCTACGAAATAATTTGATTATAAAGTGATAATAATCCAGTTGTTAAGGCTTCTATTACTTTTTCCAGATATTTTTCAATACATTGCACTCTGGGAGCCTCCTGCTTTCTGTTTATGTTGGTTGCCAAATAGTTGACAATCCACAGGTCAAGATGTAGGAGATTTTCCTGCAAGCACAGTTCTGTTCCATTTCACCAATTTCTCAGATGGCATCTTCAAGACCAGCATTCCCCTGAAAAAAACAAAAACCATCATATCTCAGGTGACAGATGTCGGGATGAGAAAGAGGAATGTTGTCAGCTTGCTTTCCTGTCACTTTATGCCACTCACTGCCCCACCACTGTCAGGCAGACAATTTTTGAACAAGGGCATTTCAGTCCTTTGAAGGCCTAGCATTCCTATGTGAAAACCTCTATTAAATGTTGATTTACACATTTTAGTGAGAAACTTGGTTTCAATCTTGCACACATATACTCGGAATTCCCCAATTCTGCTCTGCCATACATTATGGAGAACAATTGGTGGCGTTTTTTCCAGCTGGAAATGCTGCATTAGAGGATAAAAAGCTAAAGAAGGCACTAATCCTATATTAAATCTACAGTATAAAGAACCACCACTCATGGGCATTGTGACTGAAGCGCATTAAGACATAGCTGTAGCAGACAGCATAACGTGTATCACTACCTTTTTGCAGTCTTAACTAGAATGAATTTAAACGTCTGGCTGTTTTAATATGAACTACAGACCAATACATAAAGGGAGAGGGGATGGAACCTCTACCAGGAAGAGGAAGAAATGATTATAGTCAGTTTTTCTCAAACTAACCCACTTCATAGGGTTGTTATGGAGAAAATAGCTGGAATATTAGGAATGTTCGTCGCTTCAATTACATATAAAAAGGTGGGATTAACTAATAATACATGTAGAGTACACACACCAGATGTTGAAAACTCGGACAGAAGATAGACTGTATACCATGCCTAGGAAAGTGTTGGTGTTACCAGGTAAATATTCAAATGTAGCAAATATGAGGATATTTCTGAAAGGCATTTACAAATGAAACAAAAGAACAAGCATTATTCTATTACAATTCCTCCTCGAACGTCGATTCCTAATTATATGCAAATCGGTACCTGAACAAAATTGAGAAGTTAATATTCTGCCCTAACATCCACTGTGAAAGTGGAAGATGCAGGTGGTTTGTTAGAAAGTTTTGAATCCAGTTGCATATGGGTCTTCTAGTGTATTGTGCATTGCATAAATATTTATGGCTTGATTTCGGAGGTTTAAATCATAGTGCTACTAGCCATGAATCTATAACATGATCGGAAGGGGTGGGACTAATATGCGAAGGATTGTGATATTAACTAGATGATTGGAAGAAGTTGGCTTGTGTTAGCCCCAGTGGCCTAATGGATAAGGCATTGGCCTCCTAAGCCAGGGATTGTGGGTTCGAGTCCCATCTGGGGTGGTTTGTGTATTTTGATCTTATGTCCGTTTTTTTCTAAGAAGTTGCTGATCCATACCAAAATCTTGCTTCAGAATGCGAAAGTACGGTGAAAATCATAGTGGCGCCCAGACATTAAATAATGCTGGGGCTCACTAAAAACAATCCTCTGTGAAGAGTTCCTTCTCTATATGATACCCTATAGTTAATAGAGCGGGGAAAATGTATTTTAAAACAACCACATCGCTAATTGGAGCACTGAATATAATTAGCTCAGTGTAAAATGTATTTCGTTGGTCGTTTTAAGGGTATATTTTCCTTATTACAAGATGTCTATCAACATAATAGTGTATATTTATCTTTTACTAAAATCTCGCATGTAGGCATGTTAGGAACGACTTACACAGCGGCCCCCGCAGATGTATCAAAAATACGACTTCCAGAATAGCGAGTCGCGGAAAGCTCCTCTAACGGGGCGGCACGAAGCCGTTCGAGGGCCAAATAAAGCTGGGAATTGCTTTGAAAGAAAAGGCTCAAAGCTTTGGTTGCCTTTCTGCTGCTTTCAAATGGATCTGAAATTCGTCGATATATTCTAATTATTTAATGCTTTGCTTTCCATTATATCATTATTCCTGACTAATGGATGAGATGAAGCGCCGGCACCTGGACTGATAGCAACTACGTTACAAATATGCCAAGAGCAGAAGATTAGATACCTATCAGGTCTAAGCTGCAGACGGGAGCTCAAGTTTTCCGCTTCCATAGAGCTGCTCTGAAACACGACCAGGAAAGACCCGGTGGGTCTTGTAAACTTTTCTTTTTGATTGGGCGTTGGGTGAAAGAGAGGCCCTCTGATTGGCTGCATATTACTTTCCAATAGCGGCAGCAAAATGGCGTCTCTCGGGTCTCCGCTTCGCACTTTCCGTGGTTTACTGAGGGAGCTCCGTTATGCTTTAGGAAGGAGCGATGTCTCTTACCGAAACAAGGCAGCATATCGTTACTTGAAGGAAGCTTTCCGCTACCACCGGGTATGTATATTCCGGTGTTGGTACTCGAAATCTTCCGACCTTTGCGTTAATAACGGCTTGCTTCTTTTGCCTTCAAATGTAGCGTTTTTCTTTGGGCTTTAGTTCTGCTTTGGGCACTGGCGAAGCTATGGTAGCCCTAATAGTAGGCACCTGGGTTTTATGCAGGCATTAACTAAAAAGCTAATATTCATGATACTGTTAAAGTTAACGATTAAAGCGTACGATAGCAACTTTTTGTGAAGAAGTTTCAAGCCATTTCATGAAAACACTTGCTACACGTTCGCTTCTGCTCCCCCATTCCAATGTTCCATGTGAATTTCAAGATACTAAACGCATTACATCGTTTTAACATAATGCAATACAGTGGGGTCTCCAAAATTAGAAACTTTTAAGACTTGTGCACTTCAACTCCCAGGATTTCCCACCCAGCCTGAAGCTGCTAGATTTGGAGACCCCTGCATTACAGAATGGCAGCTGAGGACCATAGCAAATGGAATGATGATTGGGCTATAGGCAGAGGTCGCACTTGTGTGTTCTGACTCGTGGAACATTACACTGCAGAAGAGTGGAAAAGCTGCTGAGAAAGGCAAGTTGGAAGGATTTTTTTTTTTAAAAAAAAAACACCTTACCTTCCATCTTGGTCACATGAAATTATAATGTCCCAAAGGTGCTTTTTCAAGAGGAACTGGACTTTCTAGTTTTTTGTTTTTTGTTTTTGAAGACGTTTTGCTTCTCACCCAAGAAGAAGCTTCTTGGATGAGAAGTGAAACATCTTTTTTTAAAAAAAACATAAGTCCAGTTGCCTCTTGAAAAAGCACCTTTGGGACAACCATGACCTGGATGACTGGGAATCTCCATAGACATGAAATTATAATTCAGACCACATGGGGAAAATCTACTTACAAAGTACGATTGTGTTATCCCTTAGGATAGGATTCTATTTTAAAAAATGAATAAAAATATAATCGAACATTTTCTTCCTTAGGTTTTAATTTTCTATGTGGAACAGTGATTTACTTGTATATGCTATCATTGTGCTACCACTGTAATAAATTCTAGCAGATTTATTTGGACACACACATATTGGTTCAAGTGTAAGCTAAAAATGTATTTATCTGAATTGAAAACTACAGTAGATGCAAACAATACCGTTTCTTATGCATGTCTTTTCTCTGACTCCAGGTAACCAGTGAAAAACTCTGCAAAGCCCAGCATGACTTACATTTTCAGGCTGCTACTTATCTCTGTCTTCTGCATAGTATTCGGGAACACTTAGTACTACATAAGGAATATCATGGCAAAGGAGAACGATCAACAGACATAGTGGCAGGACTTGTAGGATTTAAACTGCCACAACAGCCTGGAGGAAAGGGATGGGAACCATAAATGTGGTTTAACTATTTCATAAAAAATTTGAGCTGTTTCTCCCCCCCCAAAAAATGGTCTGTTTAAATAAAAATGCTTGTATGACATACAGAATTTCTAGCTTGATATATATTGTCCTTGTTTCATTTACACTACAATATATTACACTTATCACTTGTGTAGATTCCATTAATAAGATAATTTTCCAGGATTGTGACACGCTAAACCAACTGTCACCAACTGGTGGGCCACAGCCCACTGGTGGTCTGCAAGAGCACCCCCCCAAAGCAATTAATCCAGGCTGCGCATTAACACAAGGCTGTGCCGCCCACATGGCCTGCGGGAATACTCCCCACCTACTCCTTACCCAGCAAGCTTGCCTGCTAAATTGCTATTTTTCCTTTTTCCAATCATCAGCTGTTCTGCTGTGCTGGGAGATTTAGATTAGCTAGAAAGCAGGAAACAGTTGGATTTCTTGCTTTCTGGCTATGTTTAGATCTTCAGCTTTGCTTTTAAGCAGAGCCGAAACTTCCTCAGTACTGAAGCTTCTATTATTCAGTATAGGTAGCTGATGGCAGAAAGATAGATCTCTGAATGAATCTGAGATTCTGTGAGCAACTCAATCTGCCTGCCTGCTTTGCTTGATTTGGGTAAAAGTTGATCTTTTTTATAAAAAATTCAATATATAAGTATATTTACATACAAGTCATGCTAAGCCAGTCACATGACCACCAAGCCACACCCACAAATTAGGCCACACCCACAGAACCAGTTAAGAAATTTGAATCTCACCCCTGCCTCTGTGTGTGTGTGTGTGTGTGTGTGTGTGTGTAAGAGAAAGAGGTTAGATCAGATCTCTCTCATTCTCTCCCACCAATGTCAGCAAGCCACTGTCAGTCAAATTCATATTAGTGGTCCCCGGGATTTAAAATTACGAGTTTGGTGCTCCCTGAGGTCCAAAAGATTAGCAACCCCTGCACTAAACCACTCATTCAGTAACTGTTCAAGGTTTCAATTGATCTGCTAAGTTCAGCCATCAGAATGTCCCCACAATCATCTGATAGCAATTTGGGCACTTAATATCTGGCTCAGTTACAATATTGCAGCATTCAAAGGTCATTATTTGCAACCTTATTTGCTTGCTTCCAACAAGCAAAGTCAATGGGAAAGCCAATGATTTTCTTAAAAATGACAATTACTAGTGTTGGAATTGCTATTGCTAAACTACATGATCACATGACATTGCACTTTGCAACAGCATTGTTTAGCAACAGCAATTCCAATCCCAATTGCTGTTATTAACTGAAGTCTATATCTTAATAAGTGCAGTATTTTAACAACAAAAATCTTGCTACGAAATAGTGTCACAAAAAGGATCACAGAACCACATCTCCACCTGAGATGGCACCAGGGTTCTCTGATCATCTGACTTGCCACATTTTTGTCACCAGAGCTGTATCACCATCTGATTTATTATTAACATTTACAGTGCCTTGTCATGCAAAACTCAGTTTGAACCACTTAAGGATTGTGGATAATTAAAGGTTATGTATAATGAAAAGTACATTATGATTATTATCCTTAAAGAGAATTATCAAACTCAATTTCATCATGAAATACCTAACCTAGAATTCAAAAGATTTTCTGCAAACCATTTTTGCCACATTAACAATGTAACAGTGTTTAACAGTACAGGAAAATTTTCTGTAAAGTATTTAATTTTTCTGTGGAAGACTAAAATTGCTCCGGCAATGATAAGCAAATTGGAACCCACTGAATACATTCTTTCCAGCTCATTTTATAGAGACACTAAACAAATTGTCTCTAGTGGATCATCATTTCCTTACTAGACTCTGCAATGTCTTGAAAATAGCCCATGTTAAACTATAACAACAGTTTGAACAAAAAAGGGGAACTTAAAACTAAACAAGAACTGAATAGTCAAGGGATTGATTTGGCATGATGGCCACATGTGCAAATATAATCAAGATATGAGAAAGATGCTAAAATATATAAAGAACCAACAGAACTCAATCAGATATTAACAGGGACAGGTGAAAAACTAATTTTAAAAAATTATAACTTTATTGAGAATTAAAATGGAAGAAGAGCAAGTAAAGGAAACAATAATAGTATGGGCCAAAAAAATTGTAATAGTATTAGAGTTAGATAAATGGCAGAAATTGTGGGATAGGAATTATAAATTAACAATGTCAATTGCATATAAAGAAAATTAATATAAAATATTTCATAGATGGCATTTTCAGCCAGCAAGATTGACAAAGATGTTTAAGGTTATGTCTGCTAAGTGTTGAAAACGTAATCAGACACACCGGGTTCATACTATCACATGTGGTGGACATGCCCAAAGGCAAAAAAAAATTGGCTACACATGGTTAGAAAAAATAATAAAGCAACACATAGATCTAAAGCCAGAAATATTTTCAGTATTCTACCTGAAAAATATAATAAACATAATTAACTTTACATGAGTTATCTGCAGCTAGAATTGTGTTTGCATAACAATGGAAAAATGAAGAAATCCCTACAGATGAAAATATTATAAAAATATTAGAATGTGCTGAAATGGATAGATTAACACTCAAAATTAAGAAGAAACCGAATACTTTTTAACATGGGATTTGTTTTATCAATGGTTAACTAGCAGAAACAGAAATTAGAAACTTAAAAGCATAAGGAAATGATTAACTATTGAAGGTTTATTAAAATGGATAAGTAAATACATGATTGTCATTAATGTTATTGAATATTATACTATTTCTCAAAAACTACTACTCAGACAACACACTGTTCATATAAACATTGAATTTGTATGTTTAATATTAAAGGAAAAATTATAAAAAAGAAGTCTTCACTTCACTGTCTAGTACATCTTGGAATCTGTTTTAATACTTTTCACAAACAGATGCTATCATTCTATGTCACTTTCAAAGAGCGCAATGGTTCCACCCTTAAAACTGCCTGTTAACTCATTCAATCCTGCATTATACAATAATATTTATATTCATGTGTGAGATTTTATTTCAGGTATTGAGAGTTTATGAGGTCCAAAGATGTTGCTTAGAAGCAAAGAAATCTGCACTCAAGTCCACCCTCAGCCAGGGATTGGTACAGTATTTGTGGGAGTTTGGGTTGGACCTCCCGTTTTTAGGCAAGACCCCCTTCCCATCAGGCCCCCTTAGGTCGGTAAGTTGATGACAAGAACATTGGGATTAAGAGTCTCTGGTTCAAGTAGCAGCTCTATGTACCAACTCTTTGCTTTTGGAGTGAAGAGACCTGGGTTCAAGTCCCCTCAGCCTCTTTTTAGCCTAATCTTCAGGGTTGTTCTGAGAAAAAACAGGTGGAAGAAATGCTGTGGACATCACCTTGAGATGAAGAAAAGTGGGAAAGGAGAAGAAAAAGAAAGAGGAGGGAGGGAGTTAGAAAGGAAGGATATGGGAATGAGAGAAGGAAGAGTTAGGAAGGAAGGACCGACATGGGAATGAGAGAAGTAAGTAAGTTAGGAAGTAAGTTAGGAAGGATGGATATTGGAATGAGGGGAGGAAGGGCGGGAGGGAGGGTTAGGGAGGGAGAGAGGGAGAGAGAGAGGTGTCATTGCTTGGTCTTGGAGGACTGTCTTAATATCCTCTTGATGACTGGAGAGCAACTGATTGGTGATAAAATCCGGGTTGATGCAATGGCCGCACTGCCAAAAGACATCTTTCATACAATCAGCTGCAACAAACTTTTAAACTCACCAAGGTAAACTTCTTCGGTTTCTTTTGAAGTGACCACATCTGGTTTCATGTACTGAGCGCAGCCGGCTAGACACATAAAATAAGAAAGTTGATGAGAGTTAGTAGAGAAGGCTAAATCAACTGCTTTGATTAAAGAAAAAAAAAAACCACCACAATTTGTTTCTACTTGGAACAGTCACTTTGGGACTTTACAGGATGGTTACAGGAGTTGGGTATTTTTCAATCTAGTGAAAGGAAGACAAGGGGTGATATGATAGCAGTCTTCCAATATTTCAATCAATCAATCAAATCAACCAACCAACCAATCAATCAGAGCTGGAAGGGACCATGGAGGTCTTCTAATCCAACCCCTTGCTCAAGCATATAGCATTTCAGACAAGTAGCTGTCCAGACTTTTCTTAAAAGCTTCCAGTGATGGAGCACTCATAACTTCTGAAGGCAAACTGTTCCACTGGTTAATTGTTCTTAACTCCATGTTATTTCTCTCCTTGATTAGTTTCCATCCATTGTTTCTTGTCTTGCTTTTTGGTGCTTTGGAAAATAAGTTGACTCCCTCTTCTTTGTGGCAGACCCTCAGATACTGGAACACTGCTATCATGTCCTGTCCACCCACAGCCCTTCTTTTCTCTAGACTGGCCATACCCAAATCCTGCAACTGTTCTTCGTATGTTTTGTATCCAGGCCCTTGATTATCCTAGTTGCCCTTCTTTGCACTTTTTCCAAAGTCTCAACATCTTTTTTGTAATGTGGGGACCAAAACTGGATTCAGCATTCCAGGTGTGGCCTTACTAAGGCTTTATGAAGCGATAGTAATATGTTACATGATTTTGATTTTATGCCTCTGTTTATGCAACCAAGGGTTGCATTAGTTTTTTAATTTGTATTTGAGGAGCTACCACAAAGAAGAGAGGAGTCAATCTATTCTCCAAAGCACCTGAAGGCAGGACAAGAAACAATGGATGGAAACTGTTCAAGGAGAGAAGCAACCTGGAACTGAGGAGAAATACCTTGACAGAAGAATTAATCAGTGGAATGGCTTTCCTTCAGAAGTTGTGGGAGCTCCATCACTGGAGCTTTCAAGAAGAGACCGGACAACCATTTGTCTGAAATGGTATAGGGACTCTTGCTTGAGCAAGGGGTTGGACTAGAAACCTCTACCGTCCCTTCCAACTCAAGCATTTTATGTTCGATGACACTCCAATCAGCCATAATCTTGAAAAAAGCAGTGTTGAATCCAGTTAATACTTCAATGGGAGGCCACATGGGCCTTGAAAACATTTCCAGACTGAAAACCACTGCTGTGTGGTTGCTTATAAAACAGAGAGGGATGACCACATACAGGTCAGGTAGTCCTCGACTTATAATAGTTCATTTAGTGATCATTCAAAGTTACAATGGCACTGAAAAAGGTGACTTATGACTGTTTTCACACTTACAGCCGTTGCCGCAACCCCATAATCAAAATTCGGACGCTTGGCAAACTGACTCATATTTATGACGGTTGCAGTGTCTTGGGGTCATATGATCACTTTTTGCAACCTTCACATGAGCAAAATCCAAGGGGAAGCAAGATTCACTTAACAACCACTTGACTAACTTATGAACTGATACCCTTAAGAAATGTGGCAGGAAATGTAAAACGGGACAGAACTCACTTAATAACTGTCTCGCTTAGCCACATAAATTGTTGGGCTCAGTTGTGGTTATGTCGAGGACCACCTGTATAAGGGGGATATTATTATTATTTAAATAAATTAGGCCAATGAGGGTGGGTGGGAAGGAGATATGAAGTGGAAATCATAGCAAGGAAGAAGGGTTATGAAAATCAGGAGGGCTGGCGGTGTCGGTTGTTCAGATCAGCATCAGGAACCTGATAGCAATTATGGAGAAGCAGATTAACAGAATAACAGAGTTGGAAGGGACCTTGTAGGTCATCTAACATCCCCCCCCCCCCAAGCCGACCCTAAACCATTTCTGACAGATGGCAGTCCAATCTCTTCTTGAAAGCTCCTAGTGATGAAGCTCCCACAACTTCTGAAGGCAACTTCTGTTCCATTGGTTGATTGTTCTCACTGTCAAAAAATTTCTCTTTATTTCCACATTGAATCTCTCCTTGATCAGTTTTTACCCATTAGTCCTTTTTATAGTGTGGCAACCAAAACTGGATGCAGTACTCTAGGTGTGGTCTTACTAAGGCTTTATAGAGTGGTATTAGTACCTCACTTGATCTTGACTGTATCCCTCTGTTAATGCAATTTAGGATTGCATTAGCGTTTTTTGGCTGCCACTGCACACTGCTAGCTCATATTTAACTGGTGGTCTACTAAGACACCAAGATCCCTCTCATAGTTACTGCTATTAAGAAGTCTGGTTTCACCTGGTCTATATGGGTACTTTTGGTTTTTCTTGCCCAAGTTTAAAATTTTACTTTTCTCTACATTGAATTTCATTTTGTTAGATAGGGTCCAGTGTTCAAGTCTGTTGAGATCCATCTGGATCTTGAGCCTATCTTCTTGGGTGTTGGCTATTCCTGCCAGCTTAGTATCATCTGCAAATTTGGTAAGTTCCTCTTCTATAGCCACACAGTATGAGAGCAGCTTCCAATTTGATGCAATATTGCTTAATTCTGCACTTTTTGATTATAATGGTCAGCGTGCATGGCATTAGGCTGCCTGTCTGTCTTGGTTTTTCATCCCCTTCTTCCAGAGTTTGTATTTGTGATTACCAATTAAGAGGGCAGCTGCCTTTCCATAGGATGCGTACCCGCTCTTCAAGAAATCCACCATCTGAACCAGCATTTCAGGAAGGTTTTGCTTGCATTTATTTATCTGGGGAAAACAAGGCAACAAACAAGCCAATAAACTATATAGCTTCCTATTTTACAAAGGAGCCGCTTTCTTAGTAAAGTTTCTAGTCCTCATGTCCTCAATAACAAAGCCTTCAGTAACATACATATTATATTTTACTATATTGTATTGTATTGTACTATGCTAAACTATATTATTATTATACTGTATACTATACTATACTAAATGACATTATTATTATACTGTACTATTATACAATACAATGCAATTATATTGTATTGGATAGTTATATTATATTGTACATTATATTGTATTGGATAGTTTAGTTTAGTTTAGTTTAGTTTAGTTTAGTATATTAGACTATAGTATAGTGCAGCGGCCACCAACCGGTGGGCTGCAGCCCACTGGTGGGCCGTGAGAAAATTTTGGTGGGCCGCAGAGAAATCTCACCCCCAGAGCACCCCCCCAAAGCAATTAATCCAGGCTGCGCAGAAACACAAGGCTGTGCCGCCCACATGGCCCGCAGGAACCCTCCCCACTCACTCACTCCTTACCCAGCAAACTTGCCTGCTAAATTACTATTTTTCCTTTTTCTGACCATCATCTGTTCTGCTGTGCCAGGAGATTTAGATTAGCTAGGAAGCAGGAAATGGTTGGATTTCTTGCTTTCTAGCTAAGCACAGCCGAACCTCCCTTAGGACTGAAGGTTTGCTTGCAAGCAAATTCAGTGCAGACTCACGACAAGCAAATTTGAGAGACTGAGCTAGCCGATGGAAGATAGATAGATCAGTGAATGATTCTGCCTGCTTTGCCTGATTTTGGGAAAAAGTTGCTCTTTTTTATAAAAAATTCAATATGTACATACATGGTGTGTTGTAAGTTAATTTTATGAGTTTGCTTGCAAGCAAATTTTATGTGACAGACTGAGCTAGCCAATGGCAGATAGATAGATTTCTGAATGAATCTGTGATTCTGTGAACAACTCAATCTGCCTGCCTGCTTTGCCTAATTTTGGGTAAAAGTTGCTCTTTTTTTACAAAAAAAATAATCAATATTTATATAAATATTTATAATATTTACATACAAGCCATGCCCAGCCAGTCACATGACCACCAAGCCACACCCACAAATTAGGCCACACCCGCAGAACCAGTTAGTGGTCTATGTGGGATCTAAAATTATGAGTTGGGTGGTCCCTGAGGTCCAAAAGATTGGCGACCCCTGGTATAGTGTACAACACACACACATTTATATTATTAAAGACAGTTTTATCCAAATTAAAATCATAAAGGAAAATAGTAGATACGAAAAAGGAAAATAGAAAAAGGAAAGAAATAGAAAGAGGATAAAGAAATGACTTCTGAACTTATAAATGCATTTATATTTTCCCACCCACCTCCACTCTCAAGTTACACCATAATTTCCCTTTTCCACACTCTGCCATTTCTAATCCTCAAAACCACAAATCAGCAAGGTTTTTAGTCCTCATGGTTGCATGGAACCTCTGCTGTTCCTGAGAGAGCAAAAACCCAAGAAGAATCCCTCTAGTCAGTTTATTCTAGTGGTTAAATCATCAGGCCACAAACCAGGAGCTGGTGAGTTCTAGTCCTGCCTTTGGCATGAAAGCCACCTGGGTGACTTTGAGCCAATCATTAGAAGACAGAGAGTTCTAGTCCTGCCTTAGGCATGAAAGCTGGCTTGGTGACTTTGTTCCCATTCCTCTCACCCAGTGCAACCTACTTCACTGGGTTGTTGTGAAAAAAATTAGAGAAAAAGAAGTAGAAGTAGTAATAGTAGTAGTAGTAGTAGTAGTAGTGATGTCCACTATCTTGAATTATTTATAAAAATAAAGGCAGGACAAAAAATAATTAAATGGTTAATATACTCTAATCTGGAACAAAACAAGCCATCTTGGCTCATACTTACAATGATGGAGCAGATGTTAGAATACATGCTGTGGAGATTTGGATATATTTTGTAATCAAACAGATTGCTGGGGATGTTCCCCAAGTTCATGAAGCAGACACAGGAGTTGAGGGTATTCCTGGAGACCTGGGCCTACGGAGGAAAGATGGAGTCAGATAATCTGGTTATGATACTGTACATGTTCTACAGAGAAAACCCAGCCTTCTCCTAGCTCAGGAGATAGGAAAGTTAATAAACTATCCCAGGACTAAGATATGACAGGGCAAGGGGGCAGTGATGATCACAGTGTCTCCATCCTGAAAGGGGACATCTCTCGACATCTGCCATAGGATGACAAGACACACATAAAGACTGAACTATGCACCCTGACTAAAGTACTGACAGCCAACGGCTTCCACAAAAGCAAAATCACCGGCTTGATCCACAAAAACACACTGAGACATAATAGAGACCCAGAAGATGAACAGACCTATGGAACAGATCTCCTGCCCTACATAAGAGGTACTACAGACAAAATCAGTAAGATACTACACAGGCATCACATCAAGACTGCCTTCAAAACAGACAGAAAAATAGCAGCCATCCTTAGAAACCCCAAAGATAAAATTGACCTGGAAAACCAAGGCATATACAAAGTCCCCTGTGCATCATGCCTGGCCACATACATTGGACAGACCAATAGAAGAATAAGTACCCACCTGGATGAACACAAAAATGGAGTAAAAAAGCTGGAACACACTTCCTCACTAGTCCAACACATGAAAGCCACAGGTCATAGCATCAACTTCAATGGCACCAAAACCCTAGCCACTATAGAAAACCCCAGCCACAGAGTTATCAGAGAAGCCATAGAGATTGAAAAAAGACCTGAAAGCATGAATAAAAAAGATGATTCCACCAGACTGTCAATTATTTGGAAGCCTGCACTCACAAACAAAAAAATCTCCACACCACTAGCCAGGCAAACACCTGGGCACAAACAGATCCCCCCTGATACCTCCAGCTCAAACACACCCCACCAGGCACCCAGACGAAACCTAGCTTCCTAACAAATGATAGCCGTCCATTTACTCGGAGCCAAGCTGCACTAAAAGCCTCCAATACAGGAACACAATGTTGCCAGCCAATCAAGACACAAAAAAGACAGAAGATATTAGAAACACCAATCAAGCAGAACACAGCAAACTCCAAGACCAATAAACACAGACCAAGACTCCCAACCAATCAGGATGAAGAAAAAACCATTCTGGCACAGCAGTAGGCTAGCCCCAAATTTAAAACTGAAACGGCTGTGAAAGTCTGACTCACAGACAAACACAATACAGAAGCCTGATGATGGCAGATGAGATTCTGCCGAAACGTTGCTACAACTTTAAAAGCACAACTATAATGACGTGGGAAAATACCCGAACAAAGCTGAATACTATACACACACACACACACACACACACACACACTTTTTTAAAAAAGCTGCTCTGATGAGGAAGCCCACAGATGTTTCTACCTTCAGTGGAAACATCTGTGGGCTTACGCCAAATTTTGTTCCAATTTCAGCCCCCATCAGTTTGCCCACTGCTTCCATTCAACCAGGGCAAGCCTGCTCTTGATGGAGAGACCTCCGAGGGGTGACTCTTCTATTCAGCCCTTCCCACTTCCATCAGCCGTGTGTGCCTACCTCTAGATAAAAAAAAAAAGAGAGAGGCTGATTGACAGTTTACCGCAATTGGTGTGATTGATGTGCTCTTTCGCCTCCCAGTGGTGTCAGTAACAGTATCTTCAACCTGCAGCCTTTTCAGGAAGGGTCTCATAATTTTCATGCTGGCTTAAGGGTTTGCAACTAGCACCCTCTATATCTCCCTTGTGCTTCTGCAGAAGCGGAAAAATAGATTTGGAAAAAAATCAGATTCCTTCCCAATTTCAGAAAAGACTGCCAGTCCAGATATATTAACCCCCCTCCCCAACAGAAGAAAGGCTTAGAAAACTGATGGAGCTTGCAGTGATGGCTAAATTAACTGCTGTAATCCAAGAAAAGAAATATACAAGTAATTCTCAATTTATAACCAAGAAAGTTAAAAATCCAAGAAAGTCCAGTTGTCTTTTGGAAAAGCACCTTGGGGACAACCATGACCTGGATGGTTGAGACAACTAATCTACGAACCCCTCAGAATTAAAATCACTGCACAGCCAACCAATGATGGCACCGACCCTCAACCAACCCACCATAGCCCCCCAACCATCATGTGACATCCCCATCACAAGACCTTCACCTGTGACCCACACACGACCCATCACAAGATCCCCACCTCACACAACCCTCATCTGACATGACCTCTCCCCTACAAGACCCATCCCAAGCTCATCTGATGTGAGCCATACCTAACCCATCACAAGACCTGTCATTAGACTCTTGCCTGATGTGACCCTCACCTGACATGACCTCTCCATCACAAGACCCATCACAAGATCCTCACCTGATGTGACCCTCATCTGACCCATCACCTGATCTTTCACAAGTTTCTCATCTGATATAACCCACACCTGACTCTTCACAAGATCAACTGATATAACCCACACCTGATCCATCACAAGACCCTCACCTGACACGACCCTCACCTGACATGACCTCCCCATAAGACCCAACACAAGATCCTCACCTGATGTGACCTGCACCTGACCCATCACAAGATCCTCACCTGATATGACTTTCCCATCACAAGACCTATTGACCACACAAAACAACGCCAACACTGGCATTTTCTAAACTCTGCCGAAGATGTTATCTAGCCTGGTAATGAAATGTTTGGAAACCAATCCACAAGCTCAGAGAACCAACCCTCATCCTCCACCCAAGCTATAGATATTCACCACAATCACAAATGATTGAGAATTTCCATAGACTAAAAGAAAACAGGAGGCACATCTCCTTCAGGTTCTTACCCATCAGTCCACTGGGCACCTCAGTAGAATGTCCAACACACTGATCACATGTTTTGTGGCCAGGTAACACACCGATTTCAGTGTCTCTTCTTTGGTGGTCAGTTCACAAATGTTCAGAAGACACAGGTAAATTTCCCTGAGGATCATGGGCAGCTAACGGCAAAACAGAGATCAGAGGGTTGAGATTCAGCATTGGTCTCCACTGGAGATGCTGTGGAGTTGATGATTCCCTCCTATTAGGGGAAAAAAATGTCAAAGTTTGCCTTACATTTTCAAAAAAATCCACCTGATTTGTCCAGCCCCATGTGATATTTTATTTATTTATTTATTTTTGGAGATTTATATTGCCACCTATTCACACATGATGATTCAAGGTGGCTTACAAACATATAAAAACATCACATAAAACTAATAAAAGAATAACGTATAATAAATAAAATAATGCCCACCCCACCCCACCCTGGTGACAATAACTCACACAAGCCATTTAATGGGCTCCATCCCACTTTGTATTCTCCATGCCCTCTGGCAGAACCAGGTCTTCAGTGCCTTCCAGAAGAGTGCTAGAGCGGGAGCCATTCTAATCTCTGGGGGAAGGATGTTCCAGAGAAAGGGAGCCACCACGGAGAAGGCCCTTCTTCTGGGTCCCACCAGGTGTATCTCCTCAGGGCCATGATGGGAAACCTATGGCACATGTGCCGGAAGTGGCACACAGAGCCATCTCTCCGGACCCGCCAGGCATTGCCCGTTGCTCTTCCAGGGTCTTCACGCATGCAGGAGTGCTGGAAACCAGAAGAGCAGTCCCCGCCATGCATGCACTGGGAAGCTGAGCTTCACATGCACATGTGCACCAGAAACCGGAAGACCAAGTGGTTTCCAGTGCTCCCGCGCACCAGGGAGCTGCTCTTCCAGTTTCTGGTGCTCCCCCACATACACATGTGCACTCTTGTTTTGGCACTTGGTGCCGAAAAGATTTGCCAACACTGCCCTAGGGGATGGGACCTACAGAATTCCCTGCCTCCCCATTCTGATGGGTCAGGTAGATTTGACCAGCAAGAGACGGTCCCTCAGATAACCTGGTCTCAAGCCATGAAGGGCTTTAAAGGTGACAACCAGCACCTTGAATTGGACCCAGAGCAAATCGGCAATCAACGCAGCTCCCGCAGGAGAGGTGTGATACAAGTCTGCACAAAACCATGCGGGCAGCTGCATTTTGCACCAACTGGAGCTTCCAGCTGCTCTTCAAGGTGGGAAATGACTAGAACATGAGTGATTGTGAGTAGGGATTGCTGGTCCAGAAAAGGGCTTAACTGGCACACAACCCACAGTTGCGCAAAGGCCCTCCTGGCCACAACCGCCACCTGCTCTTCAGGTAGGAGTTGCGAGTACAGGAGAACCCCCAGATTATGCACAGGGTTGTTTGGGGTAGTGCCACCCCATCCAAGATCAAAGGGGGCAAAAACCCCAAACCCAGAGCCACTCAGTCTGGACCAGGGTCACCAATCTTTTGGACCTCAGGGACCACCAAACTGATAATTTTAAATCCCGCGGATCAGAGACCCTGGGAAAATCCAAAAAGAAGTCTGCAGGAAAATTCCCCACTCTGTTTTCCTACCGATCGATTGTTCTTTATTTGGGATCGCAGGATACCATCTCCATCTTTGTTCTCGGGGGGAGAGAGAGGAGGGAGAGAGAGAGAGGAGAGAGAGAGAGAGAGAGAGACTGACTGACTTTTGGCTTCATGCAAGGAAAGCAGCAGAAGCAGCAGAAGTCCTTCTTTCTCTCCCCCAAACTCTGCCAGAAATGAATCTTTGTGATCTTAGAATCAGAGAATCACTGAATCTTAATCATAAAATCTTAAAATCATACATTTTAGAAACAGAATCTTAAAAATGTAGAATCATAGAATTATAGAATCATAGAATCTTAGAATCATACATTTTAGAATAATAGAAACTTAGAATCATACATTTTAAAATCATAGAATAATAGGATCTTAGAATCAATCACTGAATCTTAGAATCATAAAATCTTAAAATCATACATTTTAGAAACAGAATCTAAAAACGTAGAATCATAGAATTATAGAATCATACATTTTAGAATCACAGAATCTTAGAATCATACATTTTAGAATCATAGAATCATAGGATCAGAGAATCTTAGAATCAGAGAATCGCTGAATCTTAGAATCATAAAATCTTAAAATCATACATTTTAGAAACAGAATCTTTAAAACATAGAATAATAGAATTATAGAATCTTAGAATCATACATTTTAGAATCATAGAATCTTAGAATGTTATAATCATTGAATCTTGGAATTATGGCATCTTCAAACCATAGAATCCTAGAATCTTAGAATTATAGAATCCTAGCATCATAGAACCCTAGAATCACAGAACCACAGTGCTGGAAGAGATTGTGGAGATCTTCTCCTCCAACCCCCAGCTCAAGCAAGACTTCTTATATCATCCTGGTCACATCCCAAAGGTGCTTTTTTCAAAAGGCAAATAGACTTTTTTTTTTCTTTTAAAATATTTCACTTCTCATCCCAAACTGTAACTTACGCTGAAATTTCAATGTTCCGAAACAAACTTCAGGAGGTGACTGGTGCTCTTAATGACACCCTCTCTCGTGACTCTTGGAATATTCAATCCAGGTATTCATGTGCTGCGAGGAAAAAAAAGGAAAAGGAAGAAAGGAAGAATTTGTGATTCACAGTTTGAAGATCCACAGAATTTCCCAGGATTTGTTCTCAGGAACAAAACAAGTTTGAGACATTTCTCAGTTAGGTCTATTCTAGACTCAAAACCAGATTGAAGATTTAATTTTAATTGAAGATTTCTGGAATACAGCTAGTTGTACAAGAGTTCATTTAGATCCCTGGTGGCACAATGGTTAGAATGCAGTATTGCAGGTTAATTCTGCCGACTGCCAGCAGTTCAATCCTGACCGTCTCAAGGTTGACTCAGCCTTCCATCCTTCTGAGGTCAGTAAAATGAGGATCCAGATTGTTGGGGGCATTTAGAGGGTTGCAAAGCACTATGAATTGGTATATAAGTCTAAGTGCTTAGTGACTGTTCAAAGTTACAATGGCACTGAAAAAGGAAGTTATGATTGTTCTTCACACTTACGACCGTTGCAGCATCTCCATGGTCATGTGATCAAAATTTGAACTCTTGGCAAATGACTTGTTTTTATGACAGTTGCAGTATCCAGGGTCATGGGCTCACCTTTTGCGACCTTCTGACAAGCCATTTAGCGCTGTTGTAACTTCAAACGGTCACTAAATGAATGGCAGTAAGTCAAGGACTGCCTGTATAGATAGTCCTCAACTTATGACCAGAATTTGTGGTGCTTAGCAAGGTGGTAATTAAGCAACTTGTGCCTGGCTTTATGACCTTTTTTTACCATGGTTAAATGAACCCGTGATTTTTCAGTGAGTAATGCAGTCATTAGTCGAATCTCGTCCCAAGACTTTGGCGGAAGCCAGTTGGGCAGGTCACAAATGGCTATCAGGTGACCCCCAGGATGCTACAACCATCACAGATACAGAATGTCCTCAACTTACAACCACAACAGAACCCAAAATTTCTGTTGCTAAGTTGAATCCTGTCATGCCCACGTTGGAGCCTGAATCCGGGGAGGATGAGTTGGAACTGTGGCTGATGGAGACTAAGGGGGCAGCTTCGTTGGCTTTGGAGGAATGTGGAGAGCAGCTGGGGTACCAACCAGCCCCAGAATTTTGTGGACCTTTGTGCCTGCTGCACAAGGCTGCACAGCCAGCTTTCGATCCCTTTGAAAAAGGCCAAGAAAGAGGGGTCTTTCCTTACCTCTGAGGGCAAGATGTTCCCTAATACAATGGCAGTAGTAGAAAAGACCCTCTTCCTAGACCCCGCCAGTCAAAATTCTTTGACTGAGGTGGTCTGCACTATAACTTCCCTGCCTGATGAAGAACGGTTGCAGGAACTGGGTATAGCTAGTCTAGAGAAAAGGACTGGGGCGGGGGGAATATGATAGCAATCTTCCAGTATTTGAGGGACTGCCACAAAGAGGAGAGGGTCAACTTATTTTACAAAGCATCAGAAGGCAGGATGAGAAACAACAGATGGAAGTTATTCAAGGAGAGAAGCAACCTGGAATTAAGAAGAAATTTCCGAACAGTGAGAACAATTAACCAGTGGAACAGCTCGCCACCAGAAGTTGTCAGTGCTCCAACAGTGGTGGTTTTTAAAAAGAGACCGGACATTCATGTGTCTGGTATGGTGTAGGGTCTCCACTTGAACTTGAACTAGAAGACCTCCAAAGTCCCTTCATGGGCTACCCTTTCATAGGTAGCCCAGCCCTCTAGCATATATACATGGATATAAAGGCAGGACGGCGTCTGGCGAACATCTTCTCCCCTGGGCTAGGTTGATCCTCTGAGCCCTTTCCCTCTCATACACCCTTGGCAAAGGAGTGGGATCTTTCATGCCATGCTTGATCTCCATCTGAGGAGCCCCCGGAAGGGTCCTGACAGTTGTTCTGTGTGCCAACTCGGGCAGCACCAGTGCTGGAGACTGAACCTTCTTTCTGACCTCCACTGGAGCTGGGGAAGACTTCACAAGCAGAGGCAAGACCTGCATGGTTCGTTGAGTGGCTGAGGGATGGGAACTGGACAGGCGGGAACCAGAGAAGTGAGCTTCCTGGTTGTCTCACAGCCGTGGGTCATTATTGATCTCTGCATTGAACTCATTGCTGTCCTTTAGGAACCACAACTTTTTCAACATATGAGTCATCCTGCCATGAAGAGTGATCGCTAGAGCCGGAAGCAGATCCTATCAATAAAGAATATTTTTAACTCCAGGTTGAAAAGAGGGGTCCTTGGTGCTCCCATCCATCCGTCTATCTGTCTACCTATCCCTCTATTTATCCTATCTCTCTCTCTCATCTATATCATATCTATCTATTGATCTATCATATCTATCATATCATGTATCAATCATCTATCTATCTATCTATCTATCTATCTATCTATCTATCTATCTATCTATCTATCTATCTATCCAGAGGTATCAAACTCAAGGCCCATGGGCTGAATGCGGCTTGCGATGTGGTTGGATCCAGCCCATGGGGCATCCTGGTCTACCCAATGCGAACAGGAAACATGCCAGCAGTTTGGGCAGTGGCGTCAAGTTGGCTACGCCCACCCAGTTGACCACACCTGCCCAGGTCAATCACACCCACCCGGTTGGTCACACCTACCCAGCCCTCCAAGGTCAACCACAGCTCTGATGCGGCCCTCAATGAAATTGAGTTTGACACCATTGGACTAGACAATCACTTATCTGAAATGGTATAGGTTCTCCTGCTTGACCAGGGGGGGAGACTAGAAGACCGCCAAGGTTCCTGCCAGTTCTATTTTATTCTGTTATACTCTATTCTTTACTTCTTGTCCTGCCTTCAGATGCTTTGAATAATAGATTGACTCACTTTTTTGTGGCAGCACCTCAGATATTGGAACACTGCTATCATGTGTCCCCTGGTCCTTTTCTTCACTAGACTAGCCATACCCAATTCCAGCAACTGTTCTTCATATGTTTTATCCTCTTTGTTGCTCTTCTCTGCACTCTTTTTAGTGTCTCAACATCTTTTTTACATCGTGGCGACCAAAACAGGATACAGAATTCCACATGTGGCCTTACCAAAGTTTTATAAAGTGGTATTAACACTTCATATGATCTTGATTGTATTTCTCTGTTGATGCAGCCTAGGTCTGTGTTGGCTTTTTTGCATCACACTGCTGGCTCATATTTAAGAAATTGTCCAGTAATGACCCTACAATCTATAGCATAGTGAAAGGACTGACCACAGGAAATGTTTTATGACAATTTATATTATGTCATAAAACATTTTATAACATCTGCCAAATTTCAGTTCCACAAGAGTTATTGGTTCTAGATTTTGGATGCATTCTGTAAATTAGTCCAGTTGAGGTACTATAGTTTGGTTCAAAAATTGTTGCCCTGTGATGATCTGTTTTAGTAGGATACGGACTGGACAACTCATGACTCCCTGAATCATCCTTTCAGTGACATTTCTTTACCAGATTCCTTAATGTCTTCAACAATGACAGAGCTTCTAATGTGTTGCCTTTACTGGAAAAGTTGGTATACATTTATACATGTATCTGTCTTGAAAAAAACACATGTTGAATTATATTAGCACATTTAAACATCAGCACAGGAAATATTTTATGACATTTTGTATTATGTCATAACATTTATGATAATTTTTTCATAAAATGTTTTATAAAATCTGCAAACTCTTAGTTCCATATGGGTCCTAGATTTTGGAAGCTTGACGTACCTTGGTTCAAAAAAAATTGTCCTATGTTGCACTTTTTCACCTTGTTACAGGTTACAGGAATCAGAATTTTAGTAACATATAGATGGATTTGTAATACCTTTATTTTCTCATGTTTTAAGGCTTCCTGTGCAAACCAAATTTGCATCTATTACTCTGACACCAACCTCCCTATAATATAATCTTGGTAATTTTTACATATCACCATACAAAAGCTACCATGTATTGATTGCTAGCTAAAATCAATCATATTTTAACATAACTCCGTCCTATAACTGTTGTTCTTATATCTTCTGTTACCCAGTTTTATAGCTACTTTATTTTTCTCACTTTGAAATCAACGTGAAACTAGCATATGAATAATTGAGGCTAGCACAGGCACAGTTGCATTTAGACACTGCTAATTTTTGTGTATGCAAAACAGAGAAAAGGATAACTTAGTCCTTGGAAAATAGTACTGTGAAAGTGAAATGCACTGTCACAGAAAGTGAAAATATCTTTTGAGTTGCAAAGCTCAAAAAGCAAAAAATTATGAATGTTGACCCTAACCTCAATTGAAACATGCAAGTTAAGTGTGGATAAAGCACTCTGCATCTATCAGAATACATATGAAGATTTAAAGAAAAACAATACAGTTTATACTACTAATATATTTTGAGAGACAATAAAGATGTTTTGGTTCAGTGCGTAAGCTTTTAGAAATGATATTTAAAATTCTTAGTTTTATTTTGCTTTCTATAATTGTTCTGACATTGCTATCCATAATTTAAATTCAATTCTTTTTATTCTTTACTATAATATCTAACTAGTGAATGTTTAAATATTTATCTTTTCCATCAAGCTGGAATCAGTTACCATATTTTCCACAAAAATGTAACTTTGAATAATGTGAATAATCCCATTTTGTGGGATTCATTTGCTAATTGAGATCTATCTATAGTAATTAATTATAGGCAGTTCTGCTTCTCATTGCTGTTCATAATTCTTTTTTCCCAGTACCATTGTATGTGTATATGTATGTGTGTGTATGCATGCATGCATGCATGCATGTATGTATTTCCTTCCTTCCTTCCTTCCTTCCTTCCTTCTCAGGACTACAGTTACTCTTCGACTTACGACTTTAATTAAGCCCAAAGTTTCTGAGACATTTTTTAAATGAGTTTTGCTCCATTTTACCTTTCCTGCCACAGTTGTTAAATGAATCACTGCAGTTGTTAAGTTAGTAACACAGCTGTTAAGGGAATATGGCTTCTCCATTGCCTTTGCTTGTCAGGTCGCAAAAGGTGATCACGCGACTCTGGGACCATGATAAATATTCAGTTGCCATGCACTGAACTTTGATCAAGTGACCACATAGATATGTCATAAGTAACATTTTCAAGTGCTGTTGTAACTTTGAACGGTCATTAAATGAACTGTTGTGTCGAGAACTACCTGTATATGCATCTGAAGTGAACTGTGACCTATGAAAGCTTATTCAATAATCATACAATAAATCTATAGGTTTCTATGGTGAACACAAAATTTTGAAATGCCAAGCTAACATTCCTCCCAGTTTCTGCTTATATTTTCTCTTTTGATAGATTTAGTAAATAGACCCACAAATAAAGTTATTGAGGAAATATTACCAGATTTTTTTTTTTTTACTTTCGACATAAACAAATGAAAGGTTCGTGTTGCGTTGCGATCCAAATGAAAAGATCCACGTCATAAAAAGAGACCACACTAAACCACCAATGAGCTCCTCTGCGAATCTAAAGGAATAACGAACTGGTCAACCCAATCAGCAACGGCAGAAAGGTCGACGTTCCTGCCTGATTCAGTTTCCAGGTTAGCCAATCAGAAGGAAACTAATAGTAAGTGTAGGCGGGAGACAAGCGCACGCGCACGGATGTCCGTTACTTCCAGGCAGCGCGCGTACGCCACTGGAGGGAAGCGTGGAGAGGTCGGGCGCGCGGGGTAATCTCGGTTGTGAGGTAACGCCGGGCGCGAGGCGGTTATCTGTTCCTTTTCGACAACGGAAGGTGCAAGCGCCGTTGTAACTACCCCGAGCTCAGCGAGAGAGAGAGAAAAAAAAAGAAGAATCCTGCTTCCGCCTTAGGTCGCCTCTGAGAGAAACGACCGCAGCGTCAGGTTCGATTATCTTCTAGGCCGCTGTGGGCGGGGTTTATACGGATTTGGCCGGCCCACTCGGGCCCCGCGCATTTTCAGGATGTCGGCACAGGCTCAGATGCGCGCGATGCTGGACCAACTCATGGGCACTTCCCGTGACGGTAAGAACTGCTGCTTACTAGTCAAGCTAGGGAGTCCTCCCAGAGGCATGTTGACGGAAAAACAGAAAGGCCCCATGTGATGATTGGCAGGGCTTGTGTCTCGATTTTCTTTTCCTCTCCATTAGGGGCGGGCCTCAGACAAGGGTGAGAGAGACTAGAGGCCGGCTTTCGGCACTGAGAATAACGGGAAGGTTTGGGTGTACGGTTCGTTTCAGGAAACGGGAGAAAGAGTTGTGTATTCGGGAACGGGAGGATTAATATCTTTGTTTCCAGGGCATTAGGGTCGAGACAAGGGTAAGCTCATGCTGATCTTGCAAAATGATCTGGTCCTCATTAGCACTGAAATGTGAAATTGTGCCATTTCTATTGTTCGTCAGTAGACTTACCTAATTAGAAGAAAGGAAAAAGGCGCTCAGCTTGTTGCTAGTACTGCACACATATATATCTGACCCAAACCAGCATTTCAAGTTAATTCCTATCCCTGGTATTAAAATATTTCTGGCGGCACAAAATATATAAAACTCATATTTCAGGATTTATTTTTATATTTCTTGGCAAATGTATTAACAATTTTAAAAGAATTTATTTTTTGAAAAGTTTACTTTGACAAAATAGGTATATGTTGTGATGAGCCATTTATTTCTGAGCAGTATTTAAAGCAGTTTCTGCAGTAAACATTTTAGTCCCTTTGTGAACACATTTTGAAGCAATGTAGTGGAAAAGGGGGAAATGTTGCATAAAATGTTAGGTATACAACATAAGCTTAAAATTGGTTCTGACTGAAGACTAATCTTAAGAAATTTCTAACATATGAATCTGCTTACACAGATTAATGAGTGTATTTCCATTGGGAAATACAGTAATAAACCATGCATGGTAGATTGTTTTTCTATTTTGATTTTCTGTTACATTATAATCATTTTATAAAGTGATAAAATGATTATAACTTTTGATGTAAGTAAAATACAGTGATCTCCAGCATTGTGTTTTGCTTAGGAGCATTTTTAAATCATTAATAGAAAGGTGAAGTTGGCAAGATAATCATTCCCAAGAAAGCTATTTTGTAAACAAGAGACAGATGACAAAGACCTTTAAAGCTGTGAAATCAATAGTCATCATGCCATTGACTGAAAGAAGTGGGGAGATGAGATCTAGGATTCAGACCTTGGGACTTTACATATTTAGAAAGATAGGACTTCTAGGTGGTGGTAGATGGAGAATTTTTAGTAGCAATAGCACTTATATACTACTTTACAGTGCTTTACATCCTTCTCTAAGTGGTTTACGGAGTCAGCATATTGCCCCCAACATAATGTCCTCATTTTACCCATCTTGAAAGGATGGAAGGCTGAGTCAACCTTGAGCCTGTTGAGATTTGAACTGTCAAACTGCAGTCAGCTGGCAGTCAGCAGAAGTAGCCTGCAGTACTGCATTCTAACCACTGTGCCACAGTGGCTCATAGTATGCATTACTTCCTATTTTTATCCTTTTGGGAATGTGGAATAATTAATTTACCAGGTAGGAAACCATCTCTGCCTTTTTACTCTTACTCTTTACTCTTTTTACTTTTACTCTTACTTTGCAGCATCTCCTGTATTCCAACACTAATATTAAGTAACTGCTACAGATTTTCTTGTACTCCCACTAACTGGATCAGGGTGTCAATACCACGCATATAATGAACCATGCAGCCTAATATGTCATAGAAATTGCCCAAGCAGATGGTTCAAGGTCTGTAACTGCTGTCTTTCCAACACTTGAAGACCAGAACGTCCAAAGTATCAACCCTGTATTTAAGGTGAAGAGGGTATGTTTTGGGAACATCTGACTCTAAACATTTTTTGGTAATTTTGTTCCAATCTACAAGGGCTTAGAGGAACTCAGTGATGTACCTTAAAATGTCCCCTTTTGCATTTTTTTTCTTAAAATAGGCCATTTCATTCCATGTATCTGCCTCCCCTTTGCTCCCAATAAAGTCTGCTTATTCAATAGTAATTGATTCACATTATACTCTTTATTTTTGAAAGGCTGTATTTCATTTTTGAATATATAACTTTGCTTGCCCTGTTTCCATCATCCACAGTTGCAGAAACAGGATACATGCCACTTCCGAACAGTATCTTTATTGGTATATGAACTACCAGCAATTATTTGGCATTTTACCTATGCTTGAATTAACTATTAATTATTTTGTTCATAATTTAAACCCATACGTGGTTATTTTTACACTTGCTACTAATGTATCCCATCCCTTCCTCCTCCCAAAGGCCCTCATTTTTCTCCAGGAAATGTAAACAGTTCAGAGCCTCTTAAAGAATCAGTTGGGTTGTCCAAAGCTTCTACAAATATCCTCGTAACTGTCATTGCCAAGAAAGTCTCACCAATCATCTAGAAATCGAATTGGGCTTTCTATCAATTTTTTTCCTATATATGATAATCATCTGACAATTTAAAGCTGGATACTATATTTTACTGAAACATTTCCATTATTTTTACTTTTCCATTCAGTATATCTTTGTTTACCGCTTACATACACTGAATACATTTCTGTTCATCTTATAGACTAGTAGAAGAAAGACTTCCAGATAGAAAGTACTTTGCGCTTCACAGAAGGGTATTGTGAAATATTTGTTGGAACAAATATCAATACAAGAAAAGGGTTTATTTTCCTTTCTTTTTCCTCCTTTGATAATTCAATTTGCAGTATTTCATAAATCAAACCTCCTGACCAAACATTCTGGCTCTGGGGCATCTATTAGCAGTTCTGTTTCTGAGATGGAAAAGGCTTGCTTGAAAAGAGGGGTGGGTGACATTATAGTTGCTAGCACTCCTGGAAAAACATCTGAAAAAAGGGCTTATGAGATTTTAAAGAGGGAATTAACTAAAAATGAAGTGGAAATACATTACTTCTTAATATCTCCAGCCAGGAAGAAGGATGAATTGAAAGTGTTAAAGCAGGAAAATGTTGGTAGTTACAGCTATTGAAATAGCAGAAATGAAGAGGACGCAACAACTTCACATCTCTGTAAGACCATTTCTGCTATCTCCAGATCCATGGGGAACAGGAAAATAGGAAGGGAAATGGTATAAGGATTGAAGATGGCAGGACAAGAATCTCTGGTTTCAGCATCAGAAAAAGCAGTTTTAAAAATCAATACCAGGAATCTTCAGGGCAGTGAAATGAGTAAGCTATGGTTTTTGAATCAAAAGGCAAGAGGAAGTGAGCTAATATTTAAACCTTGGAATTAGCTTTAAAAGTAGGATTTCTAGGTAGATGATAAATATCTTCTATATATGGTTTTCTAATTCTGTGCAAGAATTCTACTTATCTAACCTAGCTGAGTATATTTGAATACACAGAATGAGAAGTCATGTGAGAATTAATTCAAGTGTCAAGATTTTTTTATCATTTAGACTGGTGAGTCTCAAACTTTTCTTCAACATGGAACCCCTTTAAATACCTTTGGTGGCCACAACTCATGACCATGGACCCCCAAGACTTAAATCAAGATTTAAATCATAACATTTCTTCAAGACTTTACGGACCCCCTGTGATGACATCACAACTCCACATTGGTTCGCAGACCACAAATTGAAAACTACAGTACTGATTTAGACCAACATAAACAATATTTCATAATGAAATTAAATTGCAAAGTTATTCTTTAAAATTAAATAGGATGTCCAGGGAATCCTTTATTATTGAGTCAACATTTGAGTAATTTCAAGTTCATGTCAAATGAACTTTTTTTGTTTTTACAAAACATTTTCTTAGTATACAGTTAACAATGACTATTGAAATGTTTGTGTAGTGTTTAAGAGCCTACAATGTACTCTTACTCATTTTATCATATCTATATATGACAGTGTATAACTGTCTCTTAGATGAATGTTTAAAGACCTATAGGCAGAGATATATTGAGATACGAAGCAGAACCTATAAACATCCATATATTGTTGAAGTAGAAATACAACCATACAACTACAGATAGAATTATTGATGATGAGGCCAGAGCAAATGACAATCATAGTTCAACTATTCCTGGAGAACAATGGGTTTTCTCCACCTTTTTTAAATAGAAGTGCAGCTCATCAAGCTATCAACATTCTTGTGATCTTGATTGCTCAGCTTGTTCTAATGTGTGAATCAAGATTTGGACATATGCAGACAAGCTGGCATAAATACATTATTGCTTCTCTTTATGACAGTGTATCAAGTGACTACAAAGACTATGTAGCTGGCTTGCGATCTTGCTAAAAACTGCAGGAATAACAGAATCCCAGTAAATCGGGCATCTATTTCAGTGGGTTGTGCTCCAGCATCACATTCCTCCTGTTCAGACAAAAACCACACTAAAATTACTATAAAACAAGTGTTTTAAAAAATGTATCTGGTTGAGTCTCCACCACTTGTTAATCCAAAACAAAAATTTTTGCAATTGATTTATAGTTGACAAAAAAGTCACAGTGCAAGGAGAATGTTTTTAGGAATGATTACATAATAAATGCAGATACAATTTCTATACAGTATATTGTAGAATAAAGTTGACAGAAAAATATATTATTGAAACCATTGGAGTGATTTTTTTAAAAAAAAGTTTATTAAGACCAAATATTGCATATAGTGAGGATTTGCTGTAGAAAATATACCAAATTGTAGTTGGGGGAAAACTGTCTAGATTTGTTTATCAGACTAATGCTGCTGTTTATGAACAAACATGAGTGGCATTAGCAGAATCATATTTTCAGAACAGAAAATAATCTTTCAAACACAAGGAAAAATATTTAAAAGGAGTAATCATACCTGTAGATGTATATTTCTATATATGCAATTCTGATGACTAATACAAATAGCTATGACCAATATTCCTATCTATAATGAGATTTGTTTAAATGAAAGTAATTGGTAGAATACACATTATTTAAAAAAAACTAGAAAAGGAAGATTAGATATTCCTTCATTGTGGAGCATGTTTAAAACATATTTTTATTTGTATTTATTTTTTTAGCATAGCAATTTCCTAGCCTTTAAAGTAATATTATAGTAGTTGTTGTTAGTTGCGAAGTCTTGTCCGACCCATCGGGACCACATGGACAATATTCTTCCAGGCGTTCCTGTCCTCTACCGTGTTTCTCCAACAATACGGCCTCCACCACTAGGAAGGCCCAGCATGTTTTATCGGCATAAAATCAAATTAAGCCCCTCCCCCCAAATTAAGGCCTATATTAAACATGTGAAATGGGGGGGAATGGTGGGGGGGGGGCTTGCAGTTAGAAAGTACTTTTGTTGCATACCCGGATATGGTGCTGCCTGCGTTGACTTTGGCGTTGGTGGGGCACTTCGTATCGGGAGACCTTCCGCCACTGTTGCTTTTCCTTCTCCCTGTGCTGCCGCGCCGTTTAGAGCAACGCCGTGGCGTTTGGCGCAGCCACGCCCAGCCAGCCAGGGCTCCTCCCTGCAACCGAAGCCCGGCGGAGACACTCGGCTTCAGGTGCTCCTGTCGCCGCCTTCCCTTCGTCTTCAAAGCCAAAGCCAATTCTTTTAAAAACAACACCCTACTACCAGTACAACAAAGCCTCCCCTGCCCGAGAGGGCAGCCCAACCCCACGTGGGGAGGCGAATCTCCCGGGGCCACAGCGCAGGATCGGCCCACCCCGGGAGAAGCACCCAGCCGCCATCCCTGCCTGGCGCCAGGCAGAGTGCGAAGAGCTTCGCCTGGGGCGCCTAGCGCAGCTGACAGGCGGGCCCTCCTGCCCGGCAGAGCTCTCGCCAAGGCAGCGAGCGCCTCCCCGCTGGACCCTCTGCTCATCCTGTCAGGGCCGCGCCAGAGCCGTGCGGGCTGGGCAGAGCCGGGAAAGCAAGCCACAGGTGCGCGCCCACCTGCCAAGTGAAAGAGCCGGGGCCGACCCAAGCTTGCCTTCTTTCCCAAGTCCCTCCAGCCCGAACCCGAAGGGGCCACCGGGAGAGGCTGCCCAAGGCAGTGATAGCGCCTACCCATCCGTGGACAGGGAGGCAAGGCGACGGCCTGCACCGCGTCCTCCGAGCTGAGCCCCACCGAGTCAGCGCCTCTGCCTGATGCCCATTCCGCTGCAGCGTTTGGAGCTGCCGGCGCATTTGGAGATGCGTGGGGATGGGCTGGGCGAGGGGTGGAAAGGACGGGCGGCTTCGGGCTCTGCCAGCCAGGGAAGCAGCGCTGCCATCACCTCGCCTCCCTGTCCGTGGACGGGTGGGCGCTATCACTGCCTCAGGCAGCCTCTCCCGGTGGCCCCTTCGGGTTCACGCTGGAGGGACTTGGGAAGGAAGCCAAGCTCAGGTGAGCCCGGCTCTCCCGCTGTGGCCCCGGGAGATTCGCCTCCCCACGTTGTAGTAGGGCATTGTTTTTAAAATAATTGGCTTTATCTTCAAAGGCAAAAGGAAGGCGGCAACAGGAGCGCCTGAAGCCGAGTGTCTCCACCGGGCTCCGGTTGCAGGGAGGAGCCCTGGCTGGCCGCACGTGGCTACACCAAATGCCGTGGCGTTGCTCTAAATGCCGCAGCAGCAAGAGAGGAGGGAAAGCAACGGTGGCAGAAGGTCTCCCGATACGAAGTGCCCCACCAACGCCGAGGTCAACATCCAAGCTGTCGCTGCCCGCCCACCCGAGGATGCAAAGAGGGGGGAATTAAGTCACCCCCCAAAAGACGGCCTAGCCTTTTTTTCGGGGGTCAAAAAAAAATAACGCCCGGCCTTATTTTGTGAGAAACACGGTAATATCTTCTGGAGTCCATTGCTTCAGTGACTCCATCCAGCCACCTCATTCTCTGTTGTCCCCTTGTTCTTTTGCCCTCAATCTTTCCCAGTATTAGGCTCTTCTCCAGTGAATCCTTCCTTCTCATTAGGTGGCCAAAGTATTTGAGTTTCATCTTCAAGATCTGACCTTCTAAAGAGCAGTCAGGGTTGATCTCTAGGACTGACCGGTTTGATCGTCTTGCAGTCCAAGGCACTCGCAGGAGTCTTCTCCAGCACTATAGTTCAAATGCCTCAATTCTTTGGTACTCAGCCTTTCTTATGGCCCAACTTTCACAGCCCTACATTGTAACTGGGAAAACCATAGCCATGATTATACACACTTTTGTTGGCAGGGTGATGTCTCTGCTTTTTAGTATGCTGTCTAGATTTGCCATAGCTTTTCTCCCCAGGAGCAAACATCTTTTAATTTTTTGGGTGTAGTCCCCATCTGCGGTGATCTTGGAGCCCAGGAAAATAAAATCTGTCATTACCTCCATTTCTTTCCCCATCTATTTGCCAGGAATTGAGAGGGTCGGATGCCATAATCTTAGCTTTCTTAATGTTGAGTTTCAATACCGTAGTAAGCCAGTGAAATAAAGAAAAGAGAAATTGTTTTGTGTTGAAAGAACTGATTTTTAAATGCAGTATTGGTATGATCAATTACCAAGAGCACTTTTGAGTAATTATTCATTTAATAATATTTAGTTAGCATAGTTTTGCAATTAAAAATATTCAAAGTGGCTTAACAAGTTTTAACATCTGTATAAGTGCCAAGTGTAATCTTTCCACTATATGAATAGACTGATTCTACCTACTTGTTATTCTGTGTGCAGTGATGCGTGCACAATTATGCTAACAGAAAAATGTTCTTGTTCATCAGATATAAAAAGTTATCAAATATATAATTGGTTATTTATTTTTAAACAATCGATGCTTTTTTCTGTAATATTTGATGTCCTACTCTTTTGAAACATAGCTTCTGCTGAAGTAGGAATTTGAGGGATTTGTATAATTTGTTATGGAAGTAATCATTTAAGTGTAGTTACAACAAGAATTAAAGGGTATTTGATTGATACGCACGCGCGCACACATACGTAAACACATGGATACACACACAAATAGTCATGTTTGCTTTTCAGTGGTAGGGAAGCAGTAATCTGGACAGCTACCAGGGAGTGAAAAATATAAGGTTTTCCTTTCTCACTTATTCTTTAGTTTATTGCTGCTCCACTAACACAGAAACCTGGAACTATAATTATTGAAAGAGTTACGTGTTGACCTGCATGTGGTCTCTGTGGACATGCTTCTGACATTATCTTAATAGGGTACCAGATTAAAATATTATAGTGTAATATATATACATGTAGATTGATTCATGTTGATGCATTTTGACATTTTAATTTTTTGCTTCATTCTAACAAACTTATTTTCATGATAAGATAAAATCAGGATCTGTATAGGTTAAAAAAGATTTCAGTAATAGTAGTAATATCAATAATGTTACTGGGGTAATTAGAGTAGGTGGAATGGGAAGAAAGTCATAGTTTATATATATATATATATATATATATATATATATATATATATATATATGTATCTTGATGTATTCAAATAATTGCTTATGATAGAATGTTACCTGAAAAAAAGGCGCACTTCTATTTCTGTAGAAGAATATGTAGTTAAATGTATGTATAGTGGGCAGATTTAATATTTTCTTATATGTATTGGTAATAAGCATGAAATTTGATTAGTATTTCCATATTCCTCTAAATTATTATTTGGTGGAGAACACATGTTTTAGGGAGCTAATTGTTATCATGAAACTATGTTGTAAATTAAAAGATAATATAAGGATTTTTTTTAAAAAGAGATACAAATATATAATTGCTTCCATATTTTAGAGTGGTGAAATATGGTTTGGGCCAGACATACTTTTTAAAGGAACTTACTGTTTCTAAAGAACGCTAAACTTGTTCATATACATTCATTGTGACAATTGCAAGAATACCCTGATCGCATAGAATATACAACAGTAAAAAGAAAATGCTAGTTCTGCTAGTTTCCATTTCTCTTTCAGTTACCATTGTTGAATGTTGATGAACAATCTATTTCAAAATGTGTGTTTTAAAATGTTTAAAAATTGATAATCCATTTTAATACTGATTTTGCATTTTGAGATAAGTTTTATCTGGAAACGAATGGGTTTTTAAAATGAAAAGCATTTTAAACAAGGCTGGAAATATATTTGAAATTCTAGGTATTGGGATAACATTTTTAAGCAAATTCCTAGATTGCTTAAAGTGGAAGATAAACAACATAGGGGCTTAGTAATCAAAATATTTTTCCAGCTATAATTTAGGTAACTTTTCTTAACAAAATTTCCCTTGAATACAAAGCTGACTCATTGTTCTCAGGCACAAATACTTCAGGTTTCCTATTACTCTTTACCTTCACAATGTATTTCTAGACACTGTAATTAAAATGCTGGCAGAGTTTATTATATACAAACTGAACAATATAGCCCCTTGTTTTATTTATAAAGGTTCAATGTATCTATGCCTGCCAACTTCATTCTGCAAGGGAGTGTCAGAAAGGCCCCGCATTCGCCGAGCCGTGAGTTATTGCTAACTTTTCAGATGTGTTAATGTGGAACCAACAATTTGTGTCTTTAAAAAGAGAGGAAAACTGGTGGGAAAATATCCCAGTTCCTCAATTTCTGCAGTAGTAGGTGTGGATTTTAAAGACAATTCCAAATTTTAATTAGTATAAAATTACTAAATCTAAAAACCTAGCTTCTGAAAACCTATTGTTGAACTACTCTGAAGCTTTGTGAATTGCTTATTTGACTAACCTTGATAAACATTGATATCAGAAACAAATACTTGAGCAGAGTACAGCCCATCTGAAAATGTTACATCATAGTTCTTTTTTAGGGCAAATAGTTATTCTGGAATTGCGCAATAGGTTGATTAGAAATTTGAAGTGTAGAATTGTTGCATAGGCTTAAATTCTTCCAATTTTATGAGAATAGGATAGTGGCTATATTTTTTATTTTAAATCTTTTTCCTTTTTGAAATGAATAATGTTGGGATAGAGTTTTAAAACTCCTGTTTTTTTTCCCAGCAGTGATATTCTGCTTCAGTAATTCACCAGTAGGTTTTCATTTTATATAATCATAATTTAAAATACATTTTAAAAAACCCTGGAAATAAAAGGATTGTATCCGGTTCTACATCTTTAGACTGAAAATACATTTTATGGAATTATCTTTTTCAAATCTGAGACAGTGATTATTTTTCTGCCCATTGTATTGGGGGGAAAATACCTGCAATAAATCAGTAGCCAGTGTTTTGCATATCATTTGGCTAAAACTTTTCCAACCTTGTTCACAGATGTGACATTAAATTTGTAATTGAATTTCAGTATGTGGTAAGCAGGTTGTTGCTTTGGGGTTTATAAAAGTTTGTAAAAAAAGTTCAATTTATCTTTAAGATGTTATATAGTCAAATAGAGTTCCTAACCAAATATAATCAAATAGATTGATGCTTTGGGGTTTTTAAAAGTTTGTAAAAAATTTCAATTTATCTTTAAGATATTATATAATCAAATAGGTTCCTAACCAATCTAGCTTACAACTTTGTTGTCCAAAAGGTAGAGGATGGAACTAGAGGGACAGCCATACTGGACTTAATTCTTACAAACAGAGAAGAAGTGATAGAGGGAGTTGAAACTGCAGGAACCTTGGGTGAGAGTGACCATGTCATACTAGAATTCAACATAACACAAACACAAGTAATAGAACATAATTAACACCAGAGTCTTTGATTTTAAAAGAGCTGATTCTAATAAACTCAGAGAGAACTTGGGAAAGATTCCATGAATGAAAATCCTTAAAGGGGAAAACAACTCAAGAATCTTGGGAAACTCTGAAAAGTATGATCATAGAAGCCCAGACCAGCACAATACCACTGAGAAAGAAAAACAAGAAATCCAAGAAGAAACCAGCATGGCTGCACAAAGATCTCTCTGGCAAATTGGAAGAAAAAAAAGGATATGTACAAAAAATGGAAAGAGGGACATACAACTAAGGCAGAATATCAGCAGATAGCCAGAATCTGCAAAGACGAAGTTAGGAAAGCAAAGGCTCAGAACGAACAAAGACTTGCAACAAAAGTCAAAGATAATTAAAAAAAAGTTTCTTCCAACTTATAAATAACAAGAAAAAAATCAAGAAAACAGTCGATCCACTAAAGAGAGAAGACAACAAGGTAGTAACAGGCAACAGAGAGAAAGCAGAGCTGCGTAACTCATTCTTTGCATCGGTCTTCACGCAAAAAGAAACTATAGCTCAACCCACCAAAAACATAACTGTAAAAGACAGACCAGAAATAAAAGTTAAAATAAGCAAAAAAAAAAAAAATAGTAAGAGAATACCTGTCTGATCTTGATGTACACAAATCACCAGGGCCTGACGGACTACATCCCAGAGTTTTAAAGGAGTTGGCAGAGGTAATCTCAAACCACTGCACCATATCTTTCAAAAATCCTGGAGCACCGGGGAACTACTAGAGGACTGGAAAAGAGCTGATGTGGTTCCCATCTTCAAAAAAGGGGGGAAAAACATACCCAGGAAACTAGACCAATCAGCCTAACATCAATACCCAGGAAGATACTGGAAAAGATAATAAAAAAACAGATCTGCCAACATCTAGAAACAAGTAAAGTAATAGCTAGCAGTCAGCACGGGTTTGTTAAGAACAGATCATGCCAAACCAATCTTATTTCATTCTTCAACATAGTCACTAAATTAGTAGACCAGCAAAATACTGTGGACATAATATACTTAGATTTCTGCAAGCCATTCAACAAAGTAGACCACAACCTACTTCTTGCTAAGCTAGAAAAAAGTGGGATAGATAGCACCACAACCAGATGGATTTGCAACTGGCTGACAAACTGTACTCAACGAATAGTCCTTAATGGGTCTAATCTACATGGAGAAAAGTAAGCAGTGGGGTGCCACAAGGTTCTGTCTTCGGCCCAGTATTCTTCAATATCTTCATTAACGACTTAGATGAGGGAATAGAAGGGGAACTTACTAAATTTGCAGATGCTACTAATCTGGCAGGAATAGCTAACACCCAAGAAGATAGGCTTGACATGGATCTTGACAAACTACAACACTGGGCCGTATCTAACAAAATGAAATTCAATGTAGAGAAAAGTAAAGTCTTACACTTAGGTAAGAAAAGCCAAAAGTACACATATAGACTGGGTAAAACCAAGCTCAATAGCAGTAAGTGTGAGAGGGATCTTGGAGTCTTCGTGGATAACCAGCTAAATATGAGCCAGCAGTGTGCAGCAGCAGCCAAAAAAGCTAATGCAATCCTAAATTGCATTAACAGAGGGATACAATCAAGATCAAGTGAGGTAGTAATACCATTCTATAAAGCCTTAGTAAGACCACACCTAGAGTACTGCATCCAGTTTTGGTCACCACACTATAAAAAAGATATTGAGACTCTAGAAAAAGTACAGAGAAGAGCAACTAGGATGATTAGGGAACTGGAGACTAAAACATATGAAGAACAGTTACAGGAACTGGGCATGGCTAGTCTAGTGAAGAGAAGGACCGGGGAGACATGATAGCAGTGTTCCAATATTTGAAGGGCTACCACAGAGAAGAAGGGGTCAAGCTATTTTCTAAATCACCTGTAGGCTAGACAAGGAATAATGGATGGAAACTGAACAGAGAGATTTAACCTGGAAATAAGGAGAAACTTTCTGACAGAACAATCAACCAATGGGACAGCTTTCCCTCGGAAATTGTGAGAACGTCATCACTTGAGACTTTCGAGAAGAGAATGGACTACCATTTGTCAGACATGGTGTAGGGTCTCCCGCTTGGGCGGCAGGTTGGACTAGATGACCTACAAGGTCCCTTCCAACTCCAATTATCTGTTAAACTAGAGGATTTCAGCTCTCTTGAATAATGCTGTCTGCAAGCATTGTTTTCCCAGTGATATAATACAGGTTTTGTTTTGTTTTTTAAATCTTCAATATGTGTTGCCTCTGCCAGAAGTAAATGGACCAGTGCCATGGATTAGCTCTTGAAGAATTGACAGCGGGAATTCAGTAAACATCAGAAAATGTAATGTAAATGTTTTGAAGGCTGTTCATGCTAATATAATCAATTTTACTGTTTTAGAAGCAATGAATTTCTACCTAGTGTTTAGGTTTTTTTACATTATTTTAGAAACTTGCATCCATTGTGGAAGCTGAAATGTTATAGTCCTAATATTTTTCTTTTGTGAAAAGCAGAATATTCTTTTGAACAAAAGTGAAAGTATATGAAAAGTATAAATGCTTTATACAATATAACATGATTCTCTAATCAGAAATGTATATTTCTATGTTTCAGGTGATACTACACGTCAGCGAATTAAATTCAGTGATGACAGAGTGTGCAAAAGTCATCTTCTCAACTGTTGTCCTCATGATGTCCTTTCAGGAACAGTGCGTATTCTATATTCATAAATATTATAGCCATAAATATTAAATTATAAATTAAGATATATATTTACCTCTGCAGAAGCACTCAAACAAATTTATTTTATTTTTGATTGTGTATTTACATTATAAAATTAAGGTATAAGGATTTGCAGCAATCTGCATTAAAAAAGGAAACTGGGATATGGCACAAATATAACCATGCGTAGTAGAAAAAGCAGCAAAGTAAATCAAAAATAGATTTTTCTGAAATAGTGTAATAGCTACTGCCCAAATCCAGAAAAGGACTCTGCTTTTTAAAAGAGTATGACAAGTGTGACATGAGAATCAACATAGGTCCTGCATAACTTTTTGCTTTGAATCCAGATTGCTTAATAAAATTCAGTATGTTGCATTATTTTTATGCTGAAATTGGAAATAAAAATAAATATGAAGCATTTAACAAAAACATAAAACCTGTATGCATCAACAGTTTTTACTCCTCCAATAATATAAATTCTAAATATTACTATAGAAAATTATATGAACTATTATCCAGAATTCAGTTAAATACAATATATTTGCTTTTTCACCAAATTAGAAACCTCAGCTATTATCTTTCCATTTATTCTGTGTTTTTCATGTACTGTTATTTTCTGTTTGTGCATCTTTTTCAATTATCAGCTTTCTTTGCAAAATATTTTTTTTACATTTATCAAGTACCGTTCCTTCCATTCCGTTCTTCTAAAAAACATAACTTTAAATAAAAAAGCAGATTTAAAGTCTGAACTTCATAATTGAAGACATCCAGAATTATACACTGAGCCTTTTGTACATTTATACTCTGGGTTAATATTAATCATAATAATATTTAATAAATTAATATAATTCATATTTAAGATAAAATTGTTTATCACAATGCGAGCCAATGATTTAAAATTGACCAGACTTTATTAGTGGTAGAATTTATATAGTATTGGAATACTTTGCATGTGTCATAAGTAATTGCATTCATAATTTAAATACTTTATATTAAAAGATAGACTGGAAAACAGTTACCCATGTATTCACTTGTAAGAAACATTGCACAAAGTTTGACTTCAATGGCATCTGATAAAATTGTTCCAAGGAATGTTTTGTTCTTCAAATTGCTATTTGGTTGTCTATGGGCTATTAATTTTTATACTTTTGCAAGTGATACATGGAATATTCTTGTTAAGTTTTATTATAAAAGTCTACCTTAGTATTTTCAATGTAACTGAATTGGGGCATATAGAATAATTTCTATGATTATTCTATGATTTTGCTGGTCTTAGAAGAAGTCTACTGTTATAACACAGAGAACTGAAAAACAGAAATTCAGTTTTAATTTTCTTTAAGAAAAATCCTAAATATCTGAATAAATATTATACATCTCCTCAAAAAGTAGAAAAATAAATAACACATTAAATTTGTTATTTCATGCATTTGGAAACTTGTTAATTAACTGCTAAGGAATCAGTAATGCTATAATGTATTATTTTCCTATTATTTAACCAGTTAGCAAATATACATGCACAGAGATGAAATTTGCCTTTAAATGCAGAATATTTAAAGATTTATAGCAAGCTAGAATAGGTTTGTCACCATAAAACATACTACAACTTAATCTATTTTTTATGGCTAAACCATAACAGCCCTCCAGATTTATATGAGTTCTGAATTGCAGGTCATCATTTAAGAGTCTTTGCCAATATATAACTTTTTTCCAAAGGCTGTCCAGAACATGTCCATTTTTTTATTGCTTGTGGCTCTAATTTTAATGTCTGCTTTTACTAAAACTGAATTTAGCATCTTTAAGGTTCTATTGCTTTTATCACTTTTTGCCAGCCTCAAGTTTTTATTGATTAATTGATTAGATTAGTATCCTACTAAGCTCAGGAAGGCTTTAGGGTGACAATTTGCCTATAGCAATAGCCCACTAAGGTGATCCTGCTGTGAGAATTAGTGACTTGATTGCACACAGTGAATTTCCAAGAGTATAAATGGACTTAGATCTATGTCTTTTCAGTCTAGATCTTCATAACACAACAACACTGGAAATGAACAAAGTGAACATTGAATCTAGATTAAATTGGCAATGCTACAGTTCTGCTGAAGTCAGTGAGATGCTAATTATTGTTAACTTGTTCTCATTGATTTAAAGTGATTAAAAAGTTTAGTTACAACAAAAGATAATTCTGGGGGCATTGAAATGAAGGCCTTTTATTATCCTTACTTTTTATTCATAATGGGAGGGAAATATCTGTACATTTGGCATTTTGTGTTCCCTCTGCCTATTTTGATGTTGTTGCCTTTCACCATCATTTCTCTATAAATCTTTTTTTTTGTTCATTTCTTTTTAATACTTGAAGAATATTATCCTTGAGCAAATTCACTGGAGAGATATTGAAGGTCTCCATCTATCTTCAGAGAATGATAGCTGGAATCATATTCATTTAAAACCAAATGCATAGCATTTTATAAATTCGTTTAGTATATATTATTGTGGTGGTAATAAACACTACATTACCACTTCTATTTAAAGTACTGAACCAATATTGCATTTTATGTTAGGATAGAGTTTAATGTTTAGGAAAGATTTGGGATTAGTTGTTTTTTGTTTAGGAAGACATGCATTTTCTTATAATGAAATACATCACACATAGCTATAGAAATAGAAGTTATAAATGCAGAAACATTTTGTATCATGCTGGCATGCAAGGAGAAGAGAAAGCAAAACAAAGTGAAGAAAATGTACTGTGTATTTTATTTAATATATATAACGCAGTGTGGGGAGATATGCCTCTGAGTCAGTGTTGACTCCTTGGCAACTGTCTGGGCAATTCCCTGAAGTTTTCTTGGCACAGTTTCAGAAGTGGTTTGCCATAGCTTGCTTCCTAGGGCTGAGAGAAGTCTGAGGTCTTGAACTCAGTCTGCTAGTTTCTAGCCTGTTGGCACTTATGTATCTGATTTATAAAATTGTATATAAATTTTCTTGTCTGCAGCCTAAAAAATGTCTACATATATATATAGAATGTAGCTACTGGCAAGGGGATTTTTAGCCTACTATTCCATGGTGTTGATAACAGTTCTGGCATGTAATGAACTCCAGAATAGATCTAGATACTGCCTTCACAGATTGCCTAAGCTGTGATTTGCTGAATAAGCCGGTATCTAGATCCATTCTGAAGAATTCATTACGTGCTAGAATTGGCTGCAGTTTCACATCTGCCCATATCAAGACACAGATAAATAGTGTCACATTAGGAAAAAAAAAAAAAAGAACAAATAGTGACATAGGAGGAAATGTGGATAGATTTGCAAATAAAACTGTATGGTTTTATTTTTTATTTATTTGGCACTGACTACCTCTGACATAATACTAACATTTAATAAAGATCAAAACACCTCAGAGCATAGGTGTATTATTGGGGGGGGACGGGACTTTCAAATAGCTCTTATCTCTGCAGTCCTACATAGTGCTCCCTTCTCTTATTTTTCCTCTACAAGTATCAACATTTGACTAAATTGGGTTGAAGGAAAGTGACTTGAGAGGTAATTTGGTATGGAAATTAGGGTATCATAGGTTTTAGTCCTCACTTAGGCATTTACAGCTGTCTAGGTGACTTACAATAAGTCATACACTGAGCCCAAACCATTTCATTGTTGGGGAAGTTTAGAATATTAATATGTACATTGCTTGAGTTGACCAAAAATAAAGGCGAGATTAAAAAAAAAGTTACAAGGCTTAGAAGTTAAGCAGACACTTTAAAAAATAGACAAGAGTGTACCAGGCAACCAGTAGTGCTCTAATAGAAAAGGAACTATCAGGCAACTGGGCATAATCACATGAGTGCCTGTTGCCCGGTCAAGAACAACCTTGGCCTGTGTGGAGATTGCCAGGGTAGGAAGATCAGAGGATAATCTAAGAATTTGGAGCTTCCTTATAGAACAGGGGTGTCAAACTCACATCATCATGTGACGTATCAGGACTTTTTCCCCCCTTCAATAAACTGGGAGTGGGTGTGGCCAGTGTATGATGCATCTGGCCCATGGGCCAGGAGTTTGACAACTCTGCTATAGAACATACTTTTTGGGAATGTGCAAACAATCCATCCCACATATACTACGGTGCATACGACGTTCTTCAACATACACAGAGGAAGACATGCTGGTGAGAGAAAATGCTGTTGATGTGGCCCAATACTGGATGAATGTCATCTAGTTTAATTCTATTTATTTTAAGTACTTTTCATATGTGCTATGTCTTTATGACCTAATTTACACTTATTTTAGCTGCTCAGTATTGAATGGTATATGCCCTAATGTGAAGATGCTTCTGACATGAATAAAGAGAAAAGCTCTTAATGTGCATCTTTGCTATTATTATTATTATTATTGTTGTTGTTGTTGTTATTGTTATTATTATTATTGTTGTTGTTGTTATTATTATTATTATTTGAAGTTATATCCACTATCATATTTCCCTCCAGCTCAGGTAAAGTAAATTGGGCTGAGAGAAAGTGAATGACCCAAGTTTGATTGGAACTGGGTCTCTACTTCCTAGTCTAACACCTTAACCCAGGGGTGGGCAAACTACGGCCCGCGGGCCACATCCAGCCCGCTGGTCTGTCCAATCCGGCCCGCCCCTGAAAAAAAGTCGCTGGGCGTGGCGTATTGCCATGTGGCCCCCAAAGCTGCAAAACAGTGCGGAGCGCTCTCGGGGTAGGAAAGAAAAGAACTTTGCAAAGGCCTCGGCTGGGAATTCGAAATCACCTTCGAGTGCGACCCCTCCGAAGGTGAGTCCCCACCGATCCCCCTTTTTTTCCCGGGGCTTCCAGGCTTAAACTTTGCAAAGGCAAAGTTTGCAGGCTGGTGCGTCTTCCCGCCAAGGAGCGGGAAGGGTTCCGCCCGGTGGGTGGGCGGGCTGCTTGGAGCGGGCTGCTTGGAGCCACCTAAAGCTAGGCCGCTGCTGGTGGAGCCTTGCCCTGCCTTGGTGCCCCGTTTCCCGGCTCGGCGGTCCTGCTCGGGCGGCACTTTAAAAGCCTGCTCCCAGCACCCGAGCAACTTCCAGCAACTTTGGCTTCCTTTTAACTCGCGGGTGCTCGCACCTGGCCCCGAGCCGCACTCTGGGTTTCCCCTCCGCCGCGGCTCGGGGCCAGGCGCGGCGCCCGCGAGTTAAAAGGAAGCCGAAGTTGCTGGAAGTTGCTCGGGTGCTGGGAGCAGGCTTTTAAGAGCTGTGCCCCAAGGAGCAACTGGCGGCCGGAGCGGGGGAAATGCAGGTGAATGCCCCACACACATACACACCTCGGCAAGCGGTTTGCAGGGTTAGCCAGCAGTTTCTCGCAAGAGACTGAAGGCCAGTCTGCTCCCTTCAATTAGATGTTGGTTCAAGGGTCAGCCCTGCTGATGTATATGTATCGTATCTTGTGCTGACCCGGTCCGTCTGTCAAATTTTAAAAGTCAATGCGGGCCTTGAGCCAAAAAGTTTGCCCACCCCTGCCTTAACCACTAAATTGACTCTCAGTTAATCTAAACAGTTTTCTCTATCCTTTTACCAGTCTTAATTTCTCATAAAAGAGTTTTCATTGGACGAGTATTTTGTAATATTACTGATAATCATAAATATTGAAGGTAGTATTTCACATAGAATCATTTTATCATAAGATGTTTTAAAAGTGTACATTCTTTAATGCAATTCATATCAAAAGTCTTCATTTTTAAATCTGAATAGGAGTGATCAATCACTTTTTGTACTATATAAGTCTATCGTTAGATTGGCTAGTGAAATTAGATAATTTAATGATTTGTAATGTTTTTATTATGGACAGTGCTAAAAATTATCAAGCAGTTTTCTTGTGCAAGAACTTTTTGCAAATGATTACAAGTAAAATAGAGTTTATATCTCTAAATTGTCTGTTTGGACTTGGATTTTTTGCTTTCTTTATCTTTTTTCTTGTCCACACTTTACCTACCCAGTAGTACTTTCTATATTTTTCTACTTACAGTAGAGCTAGAAAAGTAGGCAAAACTTTGGTGGTTTTATTTAGTAAGCCAAGAAAGGAAAGAAACTGACGGGGAATAAGGGGAACCCAATAAACAATTCAGAATAACTATCGTGTTTCTCCAAAAAGACGACCAATCTTGAAAAGAAGTCCTATCACGTTTGTGAGCACATGTGATCAAATTAAGCACCACCCACAAAATTAGCCCTAATTAAGACCCTGCCCATTGTGGTGCAGGGGGTGGGACAAGGCACACAGGTGAAAAATAAGCTAGGATGGGGATGGGGTGTAGGTGCTCTACTTACCAGGCCTTGCATACCCCGAGACCTGCCTCATCACCTTCTTTGACCACTCACACGCATCGCCCTGGCTCTGTTTCGCCTTCAGGTGCCTGCCAGAAGGCATCAGCAGCTGATAACAGAGCTCTGGATCTATCCCAGATGATAAAAACAGACATAAAAACAAACAATTCTTTCCATCAGGGTCCAGACCAAACAGCCTCCTGGCTCAAGCTCCATCCTAGCCCAATGATTTATTTCTTTATGTATTAATGTTTTTGTTTTATAATTTATAATTTTACAGATAGTCCTCGACTTACAACCACCATTGAGCCCAAAATTTCCATTGCTAAGTGAGGCTGTTGTTAAGTGAGTTTTACCCCACTTTATTATCTTTTTTGTTACAGTTGTTAAGTGAATCACTGCAGTTGTTATATGAATTATGGTCAATAAGCGAATCTGGCTTTGCTTGTTGGAAACCGGTTGGGAAGGTTACAAATGACTATGACCCTGGGACAGTGCAACTGTCAAAAATATATGCTGGTTGCCAAGTACCCAAATTTTGATCATATAATCGTGGGGATGCTATAAATAGCAATTAAATATGAAAATTGGTCATATGTCACTTTTTTCAGTGCCATTGTAACTGAGCGGTAACCAAACAAATGGTTGTAAGTCAAGGACTACATGTATAAGCCATAGCTGCTTAAAACAAAGTACTGCACCCCATTCTAATTCAGGACATCTGTCAGAGAATAGGATTTTCTATCACTCTTTTCCACCCATCCAGCAAGGAGACTCTACCAGTCTTTGAGCAGATATAGATAATATTTCAGAGAGGGCAAATAAAGACTCTAGCATCATTTGTTGTTATGAAAGGACATATATTTAAACCTTGTTTTTAATGGGACTTAAAAGTAATACAATAGTGAACCAGTTTTCCTGGTTTAGTTAAAACACCAGGCTCATGAGTTCTAGTTCACAGACCCAGTGACTCTGTTTCAGCCTTAGAAAGAAGACAATAACAATCCACATGTGAAATTGAAAAAAGTAATACAATGGGTGTTATTTATGTTTCCACACTATATAAAAAAATTAAATAACTTGGTTTGTAACTTGCTTTGTTAAGCACACTAGCTTGTAAGGAAAAGTATGCAAGAACTGAAAGGAAAGCTCTTTCTTCCAAAGAAGAAGAATTTCTGCTATGATTGCTGTATTTTTTCTTTAAGTGTATTGATCTACTGTTCCAGTATGGTGTCACTGAGACTTGGAGACTTTTAATGATGTGACTGATCGCTGTTTTGTGTAGTAATTTAATATATATTAAACAATAGGTACATATTTGAATATTGAAATAATATCATTTGTATCCATTTAGTATTTCTTATAAAAATGTCCTTTTGTGTTGTCTTGTATTTCAGAGGATGGATCTAGGAGAGTGTCTGAAGGTGCATGATTTGGCGTTAAGAGCAGATTATGAAATTGCATCAAAAGAGCAAGACTTTTTCTTTGAACTTGATGTATGTTCTATCACCAAATTATCTTTATATTATAAAGAATGGAAAGAGAATTGGTAGTGATAACATCTGGTCAAATTGTATATTATTGTAAAATATTTAATATAGAACTAATTTAGAATGTCTGACAATTAGTAAAGTGTGCAATTATTTGAACCTGAAGTGAGAAAGGTGTTTCATTTTTAATTAAAATGTAAAGAACTTCAGACTTGCACATGATCTTAGTACCTTGAAGAAGGCATGCATTTTCCTAGTGTCACATAGTAATTACAATGTCCCATTTATCTTCCAACAAAGGAAAAAAGTGGAGCACACACTAAGGCCAATATATTGCATAATAAAAATCACAAATCTTTTCTACAATAAAAAGCCACCCAGAATCCCTTTATCAGGGAGATAGGCATCAAATAATTTTAATAAAGATTTTACAGACAAACAGACACACACAGAGACACAGATACACACAAACACAAACAAACACAAAGAGGAGTTGGAAACCATCATCAAATTATAGCTAATTTCTTGGGATATTTGAATAACTTCATTCTCGGAGATGTGAAATCTTCATTCCCATTTTAGTTTTATTTCTGTTAACTTGCCAGTTCTAAATCAGTGATATATGCAACTCAATCCTCAAAAAGATTGTTCTCATCTGTTTGATTGAATATCTGTGAATACAAGTGTCGATGTGATTATTTCCTTGAAAGTAAGAATTCATGTAATGATGATTTCAATTTTATTTGTTTTACATTCTTCCAGAAAAGTATTAAGTATAATTAAACCAGCAATTTATACATTTAATATTTAGTTCTACTGTCAACTTTTGCATTCTGGAAAGGTGCTTATTTCTAATCAGTATGATACTTTTTTGATTTATATGTTAGGCAATGGATCACCTGCAATCATTCATTGCTGACTGTGATAGGAGAACTGAAGTGGCAAAGAAAAGACTGGCTGAAACTCAAGAAGAGATCAGTGCTGAAGTGGCAGCCAAAGTAAGTACTTAATATTCACTCACTATAGGGCTTTCCCTAGGGACTTCCAACTTGATTTTATATATAGCGTTTATATAAAAGAATTTTGGAAGCCCCATTTTGTATAAAATTAGTGGGTAACAAAAGACAAAATGCACAAAACTACACAGATTTTTTTAGCTGAGCAAAGATTTGGTTTTGATTTTTAGTTTTGTTTAAGAATATGTACAACACATAACTATAGATGCCTACATGTACATATTTGTGCATTACAAGGGTCTTTAATTGAATTAAAAATGGGATATATTGGGGAGAAGCAGTGATTGCAAAATGCCAAGTAATTCTTTTTTCTTGGCTGTGAGAAGAGGCAATTAAATGTAGCTTCTTTTTGCCTGTCTGTAAGGATAAACACTGTAGTGCCTTGAAACTACAACTCTCAATTGGCTATTGGCATGGTTGGCTGGGGCTTTTAAAGTTTGAACTTTTGAAGGACACTAATTATCTATCTCCACCTTAATGGTATGAAGACACTTGTCTGTAAAAATAATCTGAGCGGAAATGAAATACTTCCCATGTTACAGTCATTTATTGAACATTAATTCATTTTCAGTGTTGAAAATTTTGAAATATTGCTCCTTTTTCACATTCAAGTACTATAAGCCGGGGTCGCCAGCTTCTTGGACCTCAGGGGACCACCAAACTCATAATTTTAAATCCCAGGGACCACTAACTAGTTCTGTGGGTGTGGCCTAATTTGTGGGTGTGGCTTGGTCATGTGACTGGCTGGGCATGTAAATATTATAAATATTTATATAAATATTGATTTTTTTATTAAAAAAGAGAAACTTTTACCCCAAAGCAGGCAAAGCAGGCGGGAAGATTGAGTTGCTCACAGAATCATTCAGTAATCTATTTGCCATCAGCAAGCTCAGTCTCTCAAATTTGCTTGCCATGAGTCTGCACTGAATAATAGAACCTTCAGTCCTAAGGGAGGTTCAGCTGTGCTTAAAAGCAGAGCCAAAGATCTAAAGACTCGCTAGAAAGCAAGAAATTCAACCATTTCCTGCTTTCTAGGTAATCTAAATCTCCTGGCACAGCACAACAGCTGATGGTGGGAAAAAGGAAAAATAGCAATATAGCAGGCAAGCTTGCCGGGTAAGGAGTGAGTGAGTGAGGAGGGTTCCTGCGGGCCATGTGGGCGGCGCAGCCTTGTGTTTCTGTGCAGCCTGGTTTACTTGCTTTGGGGGGGGGGTGCTCTGGAAGTGAGATTTCTCTGCGGCCCACTAGTGGACCGTGGCCCACTGGTTGGCAACAACTGCTATAAGCAACCTAAATAAACATTTCTATTTATTATTGTTCAAAATCTGCATAGAGCATTCATAGCATAATAGACAGTGTACCCTGGAAAAGGAAATGGCTAGCTGAACAGAAGCACTTCATAGTGCAGTGTCTTATTGCTTTATATTGATATAGCTTGTACATAGTGAACATTAATAATATTAGCAAGTGTTAATATTGCTTTTCTCTCTGAAAGGCTGAACGAGTCCATGAATTAAATGAGGAAATTGGAAAACTGCTTGCTAAAGTTGAACAACTTGGAGCTGATGGAAATGTGGAAGAGTCTCAGAAAGTAATGGATGAAGTAGAGAAAGCAAGGGCAAAGAAAAGAGAAGCAGAGGTAATCTGATTATGTACAAAAGTTTATTCTTTCAGTTAGTCCTAGAGGACAAATTCTTATTCATGGAGTTGATAACTAAAAAAATATTTAAACTATATTCATTGTTCTCGAAATTTCCGTAAATACACATGCACCCTCCGACCAATTGTTTAACTTTATTTTATTCTCCACTGAGCCAAAGGGAGAATCCAGCATGGGTAGTCTCTAGTCTCCTAGCTCTGCAGACCGAGTTGAAAAACTGAGGACACTCCCTCTGGTAATGGTCCCCAGTTCTTCACTCGGTCTCAGTGTGTTCAGACCACCCTCCTTTAAGGGCTCTGAATAGTTAGGATTATAGAAGAATTTTCACCCCCTGGATTAAGCTTTTTTTCGCAGAGAGGCTTAGATCAGGCTTGCCGGTTTAGCACTTTCATTTTTTCGCGCCTTTTTTTCTGGTGTGCGTTTTTTTGCTTATTATTTAATTTTTAAACTTTCCTTGCTGGTGGACTGGTTTTTTTCCCCTTTCTGGTTGGAATTTGGGTGGAGGTGACCCTGAGAGCCCGTGTGGCCCGGGCTGGGGGCGGGAGGAGGCATCTTATTTAACTTGCCTTCTCCTGATCCACTTTTCCTTGACTTGGGCTAGCCGCATCTGCTGCTACATGCCCCCCTTTTTTTGGCGGTGGCAGCAGTGGCCATTTCTCACGTTTGGGGACAATCTTGCAGTTCGTCTCCAGGATAGTCCCTTGGGGGGGACAATCATAAAAGGATGGAACATACTCTGTGGTTTCATTTGCCACAAAATATTGTTTCAGTTGGGAAATAATTTTTTAAAAGCGAGAGTGAAAAAAATAGCGCAGATGAATAGCCTGCTGTAATCCCTTCAATTTACAGTATATTTAAGGGAACATGGCTGTTACTCTTCTGAACAAGAATTTCAGAAGAATTTTGCTTTTTTACAGATAGCAGTTATTACTCTTATAATACTTTGTTTTATTTTACTTGGGAAAACTTTGTTCATAACGTAAGAGACATATAATAATGCATCTTCTAGGAAGTGTACCGGAATTCCATGCCTGCTTCCAGTTTCCAGCAGCAAAAGCTACGGGTCTGTGAAGTATGCTCAGCCTATCTTGGCCTACATGACAATGACAGGCGGCTTGCTGATCATTTTGGAGGAAAGCTGCACTTGGGTTTTATTGAAATAAGAGAAAAGCTTGAAGAACTAAGGGTAAGTATATATTACTCTTTTCCAACTGTTGTAAACTGTTCATTATTAGACTACTTCAGTAATGTCCTGTTGATACCACACTTGAAATTAATATGATGCAACTGAAAAAGAGGAGCGTCCTCAAAAAAAATAGTATAAATAGCCCTTTACTGCCTTTCAAACAAGTAATTAACTTAAATTTATGTTTAAGTGACTAAGCCAGAGGTGTAGAAGTGTAGTTCCAAAATGTCTATGGAGATTCTCAGTCATCCTGGTCATGGTTGTCCAAAAATGCTTTTTCAAGGGGCATCTGGACTTTCTGGTGGGATTGTTTTTTGTTGTTGTTGTTTCTTTTTTGGGGGGGGGGGAGACCTTTCACTTCTCATCCTGGAAGCTTCTTCAGCTCTCTGAATGGAGAGGAATGGAAGGATTTATATTCCTTGCAGACAGCTGGTCAGATCACTTGAGATAGCTACACGTTCTGAGTCACAAAGGTGCTTTTTCAGGAGGCAACTGGACTTTCTTGTTTTTTTCATTTGAAGATGTTTTACTTCTCATCAAAGAAGCTTCTTCAGCTCTGGCAGGATAGCGGGAACGGAAAGATTTATATTCCTTGCAGACAGCTGGTAATTTGCATCCTTTTAGCAGGTCGTTGAGATTTATCTGTGTCCTCAGAGTCACCTGTGTAGTGCTAATGGTTCCTGTGGTCTGCAATTTTTTCCTTTGGAAATCCATTCCTACTCCCACACCATTCAAAGGGTATTCATCCCAAATTGTATAGCTAAAAGTCTGTAGAGGTTCTCAGTGATCCAGGTCATGGTTGTCCCAAAGGTGCTTTTTCAGGAGGCAGCTGGACTTTGTTTTTTCTTTAAGTCCAGTTGCCTTCTGAAAAAGCACACACGCGCACGCACACACACCCACAGGTTCCCCCCCATCCTCCCCCCAAGGCAGCCATATCCCTTCACTAACCTGCTTTCCAGCTCTGTCCTCCACCGTCACGTGCCAGGCAAGAAAAGTAATCTGTGGGACTACAGTTAATAAAACCTTCCAACTTCACAAGATTTTTTTTTTTCATGAGAAGTTGGAAGGTCTGAACTATCGGTATTTTTTTTTACCATAGTCCAACAGACTATTTTTCTTGTTCTGAATGCGCAGCAGAGAGTGGAGCTGGGGGTGGTGAGGGTTTGGCATGGGTGGCCTGTCTGAAGAACCTTCAGGTAAGCCAGAGCAGGGCCACCAACCCCCCCCCCCTCCCCCGGCTGCCTTGCTTCGTCCTCTACACCTCCCCACCCCCACTGCCTTGCTTCATTCTTTGCAACGTGCAGCAACTTGCATGTTGCTTCTGGGCAGGAGAGGCTTGGTTGGTCCCCTTACCCAGTTCCCCACCATCGTTTCTCTTTTTCTCTCTCTCTGTCTCACACAGACACACACACACACACACACACACATTTGATCGCTTGAACTCCTGCACACTTTTCGCCCAGAGGGTGAATATCTAGTCCATCTATTGTCTCTGAGCTCCCCAGCGTCTATAATGTGAAACACAATTCTGGATTAAGATGACCCTAGCTTGAACTAGCAAAACTATTACCACAGTATTTTTCTTACCATAAGACACACTTTATTACCCCCCAAAAGTGGGTGGAAATGTCTGTGCGTCTTATAGAGCAAATATTGCTGAAGCCCCACCCACCTGGCGGACCCCACCCTTTGACTGTTTCGGCCTCCACAAGTCCTGTTTTAGGCCCGTTCCAGGTGGTGGCGGGATCCCCGCCACCTGGAAAAGGGCAAAAATGGGATGTGCAGAAGCCAAAAATGGGGCACGCGGAGGACAAAAACAGGACGCGCAGAGGTGGCAATGAGTGGCGGCAATCCCTGCCGCCTGGAACAACTGATTGGCAATATACCTGGATGCCATTTCAACCTCCAATCAGGCTGCAAGAACCTGCTGAAGCTGACCAGGCTGTTTGCTGCAAGGACGCTAGCCAGATGAATGGATGCAGAGACAGGTTTTATGGATGCTGGGATGCAGAGACAGATTTTTTTTTCTTGTTTTCCTCCTCTAAAGCTAATGCGCATCTTATGGTCCAGAGTGTCTTATGGAGCAAAAAATACGGTATATGTTTATGAAAGAATTATAGCCTGACTTTGACATTATAGCAATTTTATTTATAGTCATTTATTTTCCTGCTGCTTTTGGCTACTCTCTGTGATTAGATTTTAATTTTTGGTAACTGGGGGGAAAATTAATTTGCTCTTTTCGTTATGTGAATATAAGGGCAGTTAAACTTTACAAAAGAGATGGTAAAGTAATTGGCAATAATATTGGGACAGTATACATGTTCCCTACATTTTCCTATATGATATATGTAACATGCAGTGCTATCAGATTAGAATAATGTTGCCAATTGGTGAGAAAAAGAAACTTTGTCTTATAAATATATTCTTAATGGTTTATATCAAAAGTTCTCCAACCTTTCCAGCTTTGTGGACTGGCTGGGTGTAGAACCTGGGGAGAGGGAATGGTTCCGTGTGAGTGGCAGGCAAGTGAACGCAGTTCTATTTGCACAAGCAGCAAGCAAGCATACATGCGCACTTGCCTGCCATTTGCACAAGTGGAGAAGTGCACATGCCACTTCTGCGACTCAGTTCCGAAGGGCCCAAGGCCCAGTTTATATAATAATTCAATATTTGAAACTCTTCGTCTTTATTTTAAAAATGATTTCAGAGAATTGTGGCTGACAAACAGGAGAAACGAAATCAGGAACGTTTAAAGCGGAGAGAAGAAAGGGAGAAAGAAGAAAGAGAGAAGTTAAGAAGGTAGAACTCTATTACTTTTTATTGTCATCCTATCAGTCTGTTCTTTGACTTCGTTTTTATATTTAATAGTCCTGCATAAGTATATATTGATGCCACAGCTTCAAGTTGCTGCTAAAAATAAAACTGAAATTAAATATTAGATTGATATTCCCCATGTATTTCACCTTTAGCATGCAAATCATTTTGCTTTGATGAAGCAAAATATGCACATAGACTTTTGAATGTTTTCATTATGTGTGATTTCTAGATTTATTTTTATTGCTTGAGTATTCAGAATGAAAGATAGAAAACAAAAAGGGAAAGAAAAAAGAGCAAGAACATATTATAATATATATGGGAAGCAACTCAGCTATTATAAACAGCATAACATTGTTCAGTCTTTCATAACATCATTACCCACCCATTTATAAGTGAAGAATGAACAAATTACAAGTAGTCCAAGATATGCATCTGGGGTATTGCTATTTTTCTAAAATAAAATATTTTTTGCTGTATTCCATGCTTGACTGATATAAAATACAGAATCACATTCATATTGTTTAGATTTATATTTTGGCTTTTGAGGGTTAGGACAATATCCATAAACTGTTTTCCCCAAACATTCCTGTGGAACAAGTTAGGTTAGAAAAGAGTGACAGTGAGCATAGGTTTGAACCTAGTACAATTGATGCAAATTCTGCATCTTAATTAGTACTCTACATTGGCTGTTTTACTCCTCTTAAAAGTATGTTAACAAATCTATGGACATTAAACCAAAACAGGACAGCAATAGGACCCCTCGATCATTTTACATTTTTTAATTCTGAGGTTAACAAGCGTTTTTAATGTCCTCTGGAGCAGGGGTCTCCAACCTTTTGGATCTCAGGGACCACCAAACTCATAATTTTAAGTCCTGGGAACCACTAATAAGAATTTTGACTGACAGTGGCTTGCTGACGTGAGAGAGAGGGAGGAAAGAGGGAGGAGAAAGAGAGAGATCCGATCTAATCTCTCTCACACACACAAAAACACAGAGACGGGTGGGATTCAAATTTCTTAACAACTGGTTCTTGGGTGTGGCCTAACTTGGTGATCATGTGACTGGCTGGGCATGGCTTGTATGTAAATATTATAAATATTTATGTAAATATTTAATTTTTTATTTAAAAAAAGAACAACTTTTACCCAAAATCAGGCAAAGCAGACAGGCAGATTGAGTTGCTCACAGAATCACAGATTCAGAGATCTATCTTTCTGCCATCAGCTACCTGAGTCTGTCACATAAAATTTGCTTGCAAGCAACTCACAAAATTAACTCACAATATACCATTGTATGTAAATATTGAATTTTTATAAAAAGAAGAGCAACTTTTACCCAAAATCAGGCAAAGCAGGCAGGCAGATTGAGTTGCTCACAGAATCACAGATTCACTCAGAGATTTGTGTTTCTGCCATTGGCTATTGAATAATAGAATCTTCAGTCCTAAGGGAAGTTCGGCTCTGCTTTTAAGCAGAGATCTAAAGATTAGCTAAAAGCAAGAAATCCAACGATTTCTTTCTAGCTAATCTAAATCTCCTGGCATAGCAGAACAGTTGATGTTGGGGGTTGAGGTGGGAGGAAAAATAGCAACTTAGCAGGCAAGTTTGCCAGGTAAGGAGTGAGTGGGCGGGGAGGGTTCCCACGGGCCATGTGGTCGGTGCAGCCTTGTGTTCCTGTGCAGCCTGGATTAATTGCTTTGGGTGCTCTGGGGGTGACATTTCTCTGCGGACCACAAAATTTTTCTCACGGACCACCAGTGGGCTGCAGATCATCAGTTGGCGACCACTGCTCTGGAGTAGCCAATAAAATGAAAAAGGGTTTCTTGAATTAATCTCCTTTTAAAATCCTGAGGCATACTAATATTCTTTAAAGCCATTAAGCATTAATTTGTTAATATAGGATATTCTGACTACAGATTTTTTGAAAAATGTTAACCTCCACACTAGTGATATTCTTTGTAATTGTCTATAGATTTAAAACAGTCCATTCTAGATTAGTCAATAATTTAGAATCATCCAAAATACATGTATATGCTGATAGTAGAATTTCTGATCATACTAATGTGTCTACACCAAATTGTGAAAGGAAATGATTTCATTGAATATTTGGTTTTTGAAGTTATGAACAGTTTATTTTTCTTGCATTAACCTAAATGAAGTAAATAATTATTAATGTTAATACCCATTAGTTAATGATCCGCTCCTTTAGAAAAAATTACTTGTAGTTTTCAAACTGGAATTATCCCTGTGCATATATTTATCGTGAAAAAGAATGAACATATGGACTTCCTGTTTGGGCTTCTTCGGCGATGGACCAAAATCGTGATCGTGTGCAGTTTTGATCCGTGCTCACCGCTGGAGCACCCCGAGCCGCCCAGATTCGGAGCTGAAGCCACCCCATGGAGGTGGTGAAGAAGGGGGAGCTGTCAGCGGGGTTGAGGAGAGCCGCATCCTCCTCGGCTGGCCATTACTCCCTTTCCCAAAGGCGGTTGCAGCAGTGGTCAGAAATGGCCACCTCAAAGAAGAAACCCGACTGGACAAGATTGTGCAGGAAGTTTAAAGGAGAAAGTTTGACTGACCGGGTTGAATGGAGAACATCTATTTAAGGTACCTGGAACCCTGAATTTTAAAGACTAATACTATTCCTAAAAAAGATTTTAAGTTGCGAAAGAGAAAGGGAAAGAAAATGGAATTGGCTTTTTTTCCTCTAACATCGACAGTTTTAACTGACTTGGAACATTAAGACGAAGAGATTCAAATAAGAAATTGATACTAATCCACTTTGACATTAATAGGCTATTTCTAGCTGAAAACAAAGTGTCAAAGGGATAAAGATTCTTGGATAATTTAAAAGCTTTCTTTAAAAGAAGAAAGAAAGCAGTGAAAGGAAAAAGGTGGAATCTGGAAAATGGAGAAGACCACCTGGAACTTTAAAAAAAAAAGGATAGTGGAATTTTAACAAGGCTTGCAAAAGATACATTGTAGCTGAAACTTTGTTATAAGATAACAAAGCCCCTGGAAAGAGAAAGTCAGAAAAGAAGCAAGAAACAGTTTTGGATTATTGGATGATTCCTGGAACTTTGGATGGAGGATCCTAATGAAATAAAATAAAATCAATTGGGGCTTGTTTAAAATTTTTTAAAATGGCATCACTCAGAGTTAAAAATGAGACTTAAAGAACAAAAAGAAGAAGCTCAAGACAGAAGAGGATCTTTTGGCTTCATATTTCAATTTTTAGAAATGGAGATCTTGAACTATGAAAAACAACAAGAAACGCTGGCAGAACAAGAAGGGCGGGACAACGACCAAAAAAAAGAGTAATTTGAAAAGCAATCATAATATCAGGAAGAAACAGAAGGGAGAATCAGATAGAAAAGGGAATAAAAAGGGGAGGGAGAAGAAGAGAGGGATGAGGGAAAGGAAAAGAAGCTACAAAAGACAGAAACAAGATATAGAGGTACAGGAAAAACGTACAAGAATTAAAGGTATAAACCTATTTAAAAGACACAGAGACAATGGTTAAAATTTAACGAGAGGATTCTGCAAGGGTGCATGGGATAGCATTGTTATATTAGAAAGGGTTAGAAAATATGTTAGATGATTAAAGTGATAGAAAAAATTTCTATTGATGTGTAGTGGAATATTTGTAAAGAGAATAAGGCTCTCAGTGATTTAAAAAGAACACTAAAAAAAAACTGAAAAGAAACATGGAAGATTTTTATCAGTTGAAAAGATGAACTTGAATAAGAATAATAAGTTTATTGACTACTGTTAAAAACTATTGTTTGGTTTTTTATTTAAAGACAGTAATGAGTAAAATATGAAATATAGATGATTAAAGTGAAAGACAACATATTACTAGTAATGTTTGTTAGAAGAAGTAGAAATGTAAAAGATTGGTATTAATATTAGTGGCAGAGCTGTACTTGAATAGAATAATTATTCCATTCACTATTGTTATACATATATACACAGATATATATACCCGAACAAAGCTGAATGCCATAGATATATATACATATATACTTTTTTCTTTTAAGAATTTAGTGTGTATTTTAAGGGAATGTACCAAGCAGAATTCAATTGAAAATAGGTATGTGTTATAAAATAGAGGTTAGAAAATGAATGTTATAACTGTAAAGGTGTAACTTAAATTTTTAAATAAAATTTGAAAAAAGATACAAAGGTGTTGTACGCCAGTCCAGTAATTACAGGGGAAAATTTGTTTTATGAGAAAAGATAATATGAAATTGTAAACCCGACAGACGAAAGTATAAAAACATTGATTAGAAAGATTTTAAAAATTAGAAAAAGATAGTAATTGAATTAAGAAAGGAATGAGATAATTTAAAATAAGGCTATAGGAAGAAAGGGAAAAGCTATTGAAAAAATTGCGAAAATAGTTATAAGATATGGATTAGAATGTATAAGATAAATATGTATTGAGTTTATGTCTGTATGGAGAAGTGATAACCCAGGGCCATGCTGTTCTCAAAAAAGATATTTTATTTGTATTTGTATGTTTTGTGAAAACTTAAATAAAACTTTTATTTTAAAAAAATGAACACGTCCTATCAATTTCCAAATATTGCTTACAAGAAATACAATAGAATTATAGATAAACATGGATCGTGCCTTTGCCATATCTAAGGAACAAATAATAACATGTCCACATAACGGCTTTTCAACTTGGTCACTTAAACTCCATTTAAAAATGCTAAATACCAATCAATAAATTTGAAAATCTGATTGATATGATAGTTATAATTAGGTAAAAAAAATCTAGGGGTCTGTTTTCACATGGAAAATTTCTTATTTGTCTGAGTTATCTTTAAAATATTAACATTAAAATAAAGATACTCTTCAAGTTATAACTGTAATGGAGCCTGCCTATTATGGTTGAAAGTCAGGAAAGCCTCATTAATGATCTCCCCCCCCCCCACCTCCAACCCTGCTCTGCCCAATTCATTTGTTAAAGGAACATGCAGGTTGTAAAGTGGAGCAGGGGATGTCTCAGGACCCTGAGAATCCTAGTGCAGGCACAAGCCCACCTACATCACACCTCCCAAGGGTCACCATAACTCTATGGACTTCCTCCCTACCCCACTCCATTACAATTGGACATTTATGTTTCAATGATCCTCAGAGCTCAGGAAGACAGCATAGGGTAGGCCGCTTTATTGCTCAGCCATGTTGCATAATCAAAGAGAAGAAATCCTGCAAGTTTTATCTCCCAAGCGTTAGCTACATTAATTTTATGCTAATGCTGGGGAAACTAAGACAAGTGATGAGAGAAAAACCAGCAGGTTTTCTCCTTGCTAGCACTAGCCTTAAGTCTCCCAGTCTCCCAGCCTTAGGTCTCCCAGCCTCGCTAATCCTGGGGGAGCCAAGACTAGTGAGGAAAAGAAAAGTGAGGGCACATGTGGCCCAGCAATAGAGAAGCCTGACCTCTTTTTCTACCCTGACTTCCTGAGCTGTATATCTTTGAAAGGTAAGTGAGAAAACATGACCAGGGGTGGGGAGGAGTGTATGGAACCCAGTGGGGTGGCAAAGCAGGCTCAGTGGGGTGGGGTGCTGTAGCATCTCTGCAGTCAGTTATAAGGGCAAATGATTGTAGGGGTGCTGCCGCAGGCATAACTTTGCGACTGGGACAGTACCTGTTTGGGTGTCTGTTGTAACTTTGAACGGTCACTATGTTGAGGACTACCTGTTTGTTGTTATTAATTGCTTTGTGAGGGAGATGGACGATTTTTAAATTTGATAAAGATATAAATAACTGTTAAATACATAATGTCAATTATGAAATAATGTTCATATTTATATTTATCTTTTACAATATGTTCATTAAGATTTATATCATTAATCATAACCATATTAATGTGAAATAAACCATTTGATATATTATTACATTTACAAGATTCCCTAGAATAATTATTTTGAATATTTAAAGTCATTTGAAAAGTAAAGCTCCAATTTGTTACAAATGTCTACAGTTATGTTCTGTGAGACATCTTAATAGTGCAGGTGATAATTCAATTTGTAATTTATATAAAATCATCTTTATTTTTTCTTTATTCTTAGATCTCGTTCTCATAGCAAGAACCCCAAAAGGTAGGATGTTCTTTTTTTCCTCTGTGAATATAAAGTTATAGCTATCAAACATTAAGAAAGGTTTTTCTTAAAGCAAACCATTGTGATTTTTTTTCTACTATGATAATTATATGACGTACAGTAAATACTTGAGACAATTATATAAGTCAGATGAGATTTTAAATAAATCTAATAAAACTTACAAAATAGGCAGATTCAGATTTTCTAAAATTTACATTGCCTGTGAATATAAATGCCTACCTAAAAATAAAAAGCCACTAGAGGGAGTGCCAGTTCATCTTCCTGAGGTACAACTGCCTTATTGGTCCAGCCACTAAGAAAGCCATTTTTTGTCTCCTGAAAGTTAGAGATTGACACTTTGTCAGATTTCAGGGAGCCCATAAACAGATTTGGAAAGGGGTTTCTAAAATGTCTGTGATCTAGTCATTAAAAGTGTTACACAGCATTATGAATTGGACTTAGAAGCAAACTAGTAACCGGTGCAGTACCATTAGCTGTAATGTATTAGTGAATTATAGTCCAGCAAGAGAGTACTCAGCAGTATTCTTACCACTGCATAGTTTTTGAAGACTCCAAAGACAGCAAGCATCAAGTTGAGCAATTCTGACTGGATGTAACTCAGGCAATTTTTATTGGAGCCAGGTCTCAATCCAAGACCCCCATCCCTCAAGTATTAGTCCTCTAAAAGAGTTTAAAAATCCATCTCTGAAATCTATTTCTGAGGCCATGTGTTTTCTTAAAAGTAGTATCTCTGGGTTTATGGAAGGTATGAAAATAACCATAATAAAAATAGAATATGCTTACTTTTATGATATTACACAAGATTACCTTTTCCAAAGCTCCAAAAGCAAATACTTTAGTTAAATGTAGGTACAATAACAGTTAACAATCTTGAGTTTTAAAGGTTTTTATAAGGTGATAACTAACATTTCTTCCAAATGTTACTTGAAGTTAAAACAGAAGATATAGTCTTCTTACCAATCGAAGAAAATATTTGTAGATCAGAGTTGAACTGGGGATCCTTGGTGCTCTCTGAGATTGGTAATTTTCTTGCAGACCTTTTATTACCAAATTAGGTAACATCATCAGCATTCATTGTGTTAATTAGCTCATTGTGGTAATGAAATGATTGCAAGAAAACTACCAAGCTCAGAGAGCACCAAGGATCTCACAAAAACTACTTAGACTCACATTTGACTCCTGCTATACTCACGTAAGTTTCAAGTATTATTATTGTTTTAGTAATAGAATATAATTGGTTTGGTATTGCTGCCTTTGGGGATTTTTTTTAAATATACAGGTTTTGCTTATAGCCTTGGAATTTCCTAATGGTCTTTCTTCCAAGTGCTGCCTATGGCTACTCTTAGTTTGTACAAGATCACTCAAAATTAGTTACCTGATGTCGCCTGCTATTTAATTGAACTGATTACTGTTTTTAAACCATTGAAAATGTGTTTAGATTGTATCTAGATCTAAAGTGTTCTATTTCAATTTCTTTGTGACTTATTTTAAGTTAGAAATTCCTCAGTGATGTGTCTGCTTAATACTAGGGTATGCCTGCCACAGCCTTGCCAGTAGCATCTAACAAGAGTGTTGTTTTTAATCAACCACCATTAATTAAACTTCAAGACTTTTGAACTTCAATATTAGATACCTCCTTATTTCATATAAAACATTCCAGCGGTCTCCAAACTTTTCAAAATCTTGGCAAAAGATTGTTCCAGTAAGATATTTTCCTTTTATGACGACTAATATAATTGTTAGGGATTAATTGAATGATTAAGGATTTCTTCTCATCTACTATAAAAAAAATTTCAGATCTAGATCCCGAGATCGCCGTAGACATCGATCTCGGTCATCCTCCCGCGAACGAAAGAAAAGAACCCGTTCCAGGTCCCGTGAAAAGCGACATCGTCATAGGTCTCGTTCTAATAGTCGCAGCCGGAGTCGCAGTCACCATAGGAGCAGTCACAGCTCCAGAGACAGAAGCAGAGAACCCAATTCCAAAAAAAGGTAATATTTTAATATGCAGTTGGCATTTTGTTAGCTTTTGAACAGAAAAGATTGCACCTAGGCCACCAACCGATCTTCAACAGTAGCTAAGGTTTTTTTCCATTTTGTTTATTACAAGTACATTGGAACAGTGTACTTCAAAAGCTTTTAATTATAATCAACTCAGGTGCAAACTTAGGGTAGCTAAAATCAAACAAGGAAATATCAGCATGCTTGGAAGATTCACAAGGTTTGCAGAAGTGGGAAGAAATCTTAGGAGACAAAAAGAAGTTTCCAAAAAGAAGTTTTATGTTTTCATGTTTTGTGTTTTGTTTGTGTATGTTTGTTTATTGAAAATTAATAAAAAAAATATTTAAAAAAAAGAAGGTAGTCTAAATTTCAATTTCCTAGCATGATTTGGTTTGTAACATTTTTAAATTTAATTTAGCAAATATTTTTAGTTTTATATTTCACTTTGGGATTTTTGTTCAGGCTTTAATAATTTCAACTCATTTAAATGTACTATGTCCATTTATATTCAGTATGTGTTTAGTCTTCATTTACCTAATTAAAGTAGGTAATAAAGTTAAATACCTGAAGTTATAGTAACTTTACAATCTAAGGTCTTCAAACCTACAGAAATAAATTGCAGTATTAGCAGAAATTGATAGAATTAAATTTGGCTATGTGATTGCGGTTGAATTCTGTTTACAAAAAACCAGTCTCAGGTGAATTCATCAAGTTTTAGGTATTTTTTCAGCATTCGGTCTTCCTTGAAATTACATTTCAAAACCCATTTTTTCTTTTGACCTTTTATTCAGTTAGTCAAAACTTCAGGTCTGATCTCCAAGTTTTACCTTTTATAAGCATATTATTTAAATGTAAGTTGAGTCTGGCACCGTGGATCTGCATTATTTCTAGTAGCTGAAACTAATTTTAATTACTATTAAAAAATATACTGGCTAGCACTCATTTGATTTTCTCAACTTTTACACTCTTGAAAAATAAAATTAGTGATTTCAGTTTAAAATTGGTTCTAATTATGTCAGGCTCTGTGTTCTTTCCATTTCAGTTTTGTAAATGATACACAGTGATAATTGTGCTCTGGTAGGCTTAATGAACAGTTAAAATCAAATGAAAGGAATGTACATTTTCAGATGCATTATTTTTTTCTTCAGATCATCAAAAGAAAGAGCTTCCAGAGATCAAGAACGAACCAGAGATCATAACAGAACATCACGTGACAAAGAAAGTTGCCCCAGAGAAAAATCTCCAAGAGATCGAAACTGCAAAGAAAGGAAGCGATCTTATGAAAGTGCAAATGGTCGATCAGAAGACAGGAGAAGCTCAGAGGAACGTGAAGCAGGAGAGATATAACTGGCTGTACATTCACTTGATCCTTTACCTTCCTATGAAGTTGCATACTGTGGTTTAGTTTACAGTTATTAAAAGGGACACCAGTGAGCAATTCCAATGTTTATCCATCTAGGATAGATGTACAGTGTATAAACATGGTTATAATGAAGTCTGAATTGATCCGTTTCCATTGATAATTCAATTGATAAGTGAAGCAGTTTCCTTTTTCCTTCTCCAGTAAACTTGTAAGACATATTTTCAAAGATCTATCTTCAAGATAGCAGGTTTATATACCAACATAATAGATTTAAATGTTTTCTTCTCCAATACAGGTTATAGTAAACAAAACTATAGTGTGCTTTTTGCTTTGGATGCTTTCAGACCTTTATAAGCTCTTCTAGTTTTATTCTGTCAAACAGCAGCACTGAATCATTTTTAAAGAGGTTGAGTGGGTTCCAGGCTTTTGTTACCACTAGAAGATTGAGTTCTCAGTTCCTTCTTGAGAACTGAACATGTTTGGCAATGCTTAGGTTGGGGACATGTGCTGAAGAAAATGACAACTTTTAAATTTTATTTTTACAGTGCCTATTTAGACTTGGAAGTCAAACAGCTGTTGCATTTCATCTTTTTTTTAAAAAAATTGAAACTTCTAAATCAAAGCCAGTCCCATGTCTTTGTACAATTTAATTGGTCTATGTTCAATATATTTGTTTTTTTCTTTCAAAATGATTTTTCTGTTTTTTTTTCTTGTGGTGTGTTAACTGCACATCCTTAATTGTAAACAGCAAACAATAATAAAGTAAGCAAAAAAATAATTTTTGTCCAGTGAAATAGCTGTGTGTTCCCACTCCCTCTTAACAATTGATGTGCATGCTTCTAACACTGATACTTTTTTCAATTAAATTTGGAAATCTGTTGAAAAGTAATGTTTCATACATATTGTTCATGAGTATACTGAAAAGTTTATGAAACACAGACTAACTCTAAAATACTTTATGTAACTCATATTTCTATACATACGGAATACAGTTTTCTTTGAAGAGGTAAGTTTTAACAACTGAATTGTATACTGACACTCCAACAGACATTTTACATAGAGTAGAGAAATTTATTATCAAAGATAACATTGCGTAAATATATATCAACAACCCAAGTATGTATAAATATATTACCTTCCATTAATTTGTCACAAAAAATTTCATATCTAGCTCAAGCTAAAACTGCTTCAGATTCTTTTTTATGGTTTAATAGCTTTTGTAATGATGAAGAACTTTTTCCTCAAAGTTAAGCAAAACTATATCAATGAGTCCCACAAACTAACTTTGTTCTTTCCTTGCTGTCCTTAGATGATTAACTAATCCCAACAAGTTTTGTTTTTAAAATTCTTTGAAATGACAAGTACAAAATTCATTATTGTCAAATGATGCTTAGTTGACCATAGTTAACTAATATGTTAATCGGGGCTATAATGGCATTTTAAATTTACAAAGTGAAAGTATGCGTACTTGGAATTTTTAAAATGTAGATATAAAATTTTATTTTCAGTAATGGATATGTACCCTTTCTCAGTATATAGTGCCTTGCACTTATTTCAAAATCTACGCAATCCAGCATTGTCTAAATGTATATATCCACATATGGCAGACCCATTTCTGTAGGCACACGAGCCCCAGGCAAACTTACCTCACTGCATGCACGCGCCTCCCAGCTGATTTTTGGGCCTTTTTCGGCCTGCCAGAGGCTTGAGGGATGCCTTTGCAGGCCGAAAAATAGGCCTGTTTCGTCACTTCCTGTATTTCTGGAAATACTGGAAGTGATGAAATGGGCCCATTTTTCGGCCTGCAGAGGCATCCCTCAAGCCTCTGGCAGGCTGAAAAATGCTTCAAACAGGCTGAAAATCAGCTGGGAGATGCAGTGTAGGTAAGGGGGTGGCGGGGCGGAATAGCGCACATTGCCTTCTATGTGCTGGCACGCACACGTGCAATTTTTGGCACAGGAGCCCAAAAAGGTTAGCCACCACTGGTGTATATATAATATAAAAGTAAACTAGATTTTCTCTAAAAAAAATTGTTTTAGAAACTAATACATCCAATATATTATTGTTGTCAAAAATGAGCTTGTAAAATGTTTAACTTTTCAGTAACAATAATATAATTGGGTAAATGGTATCATTTGTAGAATAGGAAAAGATAAGACTTTTTCATCACATCCTTCCAAAAATAGTTTATTCTGATCTTGGTGATGGTAGTTCAGCTTCTTAACTTGTGAAAAAGCTCCAGCTTTTTTTTTAGTTTTGGGAAGCGGCTATAGATCAGAATATTTAACAACTCTAAAACACGGGTGTCAAACTCACGGCCTGTGGGCTGGATGCATTACATACTGGCCCCGGCCCTGCCCGGTTTAGCAAAGGGAAGAAGTCCTGATATGTCACGTGACGCCACGAGTTTGACACCCCTGCTCTAAAATTGCTTAAACTGGGATTGCTACTTGGTTCAATTAATAATTGAGCGCTCCTTTTTTTTAAATTGTTTTCTGAATTTAGTAGGTAGCAAATGATATCAGTATTTTGTTTAGATAAGTTGTGTTTAAGATGTAAGCTAAATTTGACCATTTACAAGATACATATTAATGAATTAGGCAGTTTTCTGTATATCAGAAACATATTGTTTGCATATTACATTCATAATTTCATAGGTTTGAAATGCTCTTCTGGAAATATACACGCATTATTCCAGAATAGGTTTTGGTAGCCTTGTATTGTACATTCTTACAATTTTTGACAGTTTGAAAAAAGAACTTTTTGGTGACCTTCACAAGTAGTGAAAGTAAATTCATACTATATAAAGTAATAACTTTTTCTAAATATTCTACCAGTTTCCTTGAATGATCATGGGCTCTACTATTAAAAAACTGAGAAAAATCTATTCATTTTCACAATAATTTGCCTTCAGGATATGCTTCATGTTACCTTAGAGAGGAAAGTGTAACAGGGAAATGTAAAATAATCTATTTTTGGAGTGTTTCAATAATCACTGCTTGAATTAGCTGCATGTCAAAAGTATTTTTCATATATTCAAAACAATTCCTGACTTCAGTAGATTTTGAAATTATGTAATTTGTAGCTTTTTTATAGAATGGCTGAAGTTTGGAAAGCTTGAAAGAACTGCATAAATACAGAAAGACTTAAAATAACAATCAAATAGAGTTTTTTTTTACTCAAAATCTGAAAATACTTTAGAATGGCTTCTAAATACTAATGATGACATTCTTTAGACTTACCTTATAGGCTTCCCTCAGAGGTGTCAGGATGATATTTTTAAACTCCTTGGACAATTTTTCATTGCATTTTTTTTCAAGTCAGTCAACATTTCATATATATTTTCCTTTTAACATCCTTGCCTTTGTAATTCTGTGGAATTACATGATTCCGACTTTATATATTCGACAAAAACTACAAACTGCTTTTTCCAATTGCAGGAAATGATCTAAATATTTATTTTTGAAATAGCGAATATCTGTAGCTCGGGTGTAGGATGAGGGGAAGGTTCTCCGAGCTTGTGGGTTAGATTCTGAACGTTTTGTTACCAGGTTAGGTAACATCTTCAGCAGAGTTTAGGGGATGTCGGGGTCATTGTTCTATCTGATGTCAATGTGATGATGAAAAGACCATCCTCACACGTCCTCAATTTCAATCACAAAGATGTTGACTCCATTTAAATCCATTCTAAAGACGCACCACCTAGACCAAGAAACACAAGAAGACATCAGATAAAGAATCATCCCCAATGAGCAACACGACAAAACACCCAGCCAAAAGGAGAAGAGAAGAGAGCATTAAAGATACTGAAACGACGAAAGCGTCATTGTACCAGCAGACAAAGGCAGCTTGATGGCAAAATGGACAATACTGCATCAGCAAAGCCGAAAATGACACCAGCACCTACCAAATAATCCACAATGATACAACAGAACAAAATAAAATACACCCTAAGAAAAATGAAAAAGGAACAACAGCACCACTAGAGAGAAAGCACATGCAACCACAAGACTCCTCCATACCCAGGTTCTAGGGCCCCCCAAAATACACAAGACCAGGATCCCCTTATGCCCTATTGTGTCTCTCCCTGGAACACTGATATACAAACTAGCAAAAACCCTAAAGAGGAAACTCAGAAACCTGGCCAATGATTCAACCCACTCAATAAACTTCCCAGAACAATTCCTCCAATGCATCAAGCAAACCAAGATCAAGAAGAAAGAAATGGTCTTTGATGTCACCACTCTCTTCTCGATTGACATTGACCTGGCTAAACAAACCATACACCACCTACTCACTAAACACCATATCCACAAAAATAATGACAGCACAGAACACTCTATACCCACAAACCATCATGAAACCCTGGATCTAGGCCTCAACACATATTTCAATGGAAAAATCTATAAGCAAGTGCAAGATACCCTGATGGGATCACCCATATCAGGTCTAATATGAAGCAGAAGCAATCTTGCAACAGCAAGATTGCTTTTACCCACTATCTAACCAAGATTCTGGACATGTTACATTGATGACACCTTTGTCATAATCAAACATTCCCAAATTGAAGAAACACACCACCTACCCAACAATATTCCTTGGGTTCAAATTCACATGCAAAGAGGAAACACTCCCATCCCTAGACATCGATATGAGATGAGACAATGGAGAATTGGAAATCCACATCTACCGCAAACCCATGTACACAGACTATGGCTTCACAAGGAACCACTCCACTGCACACAAAGCTGTGTCCAGACCCTCTTCAGAAGGGCCAGGACACACTGCAGTACCACAACACTAAGAAAAGCTGAAGAGAAACAGCTGTTTGATGTCTTTTATCCATGATAGCTATCCAAAAACTTCATATTCTGAGACACAGCACCCCACCACAATACATCTACATCTAAAAATATCCAAGTTACCCAGGAGCTTGCCCTTCCTGAAACCATCATCTGTGAACTATCCTTAAATATCACAATTCGATTCTTACTATGTTACAGAGCACCTGATTATGACATCGAACATATAAACAAGCTAAATACACTACTAACATGGGCTACATCCTGCCCATACCCTTTTATCTTTCTTGGAGATTTCAATCTACCTCATATTGACTGGACCCTAAATAATTGTACAACTGAAATCATACACACAACCTTCTTCAATGCTATTACAAATCTAGGTCTTGAACAACTAGTAACCAACAACACTAGACTGAACAACTGCCTCGATCTCATCTTCTGCAATAGTTTGAATTTAATTTACCGAATACAAACCAAAGAACCCTTTTCCAGTAGTGATCACAATATGATTGACTTTTGCCTCAACATACGTCCCACGCAAAAATCACCACAACGATGTCATCCCTAGTTGTAACTTCAAAAAGGCAATTATGATCTTATAGATAACGATCTCTCATCCTCGATTGGCAATCTCTATTCACTGGATGCAATACTGTTGAAGATCATTACAACATATTTTTACTTGAAGTCAAAAGAGTCATCAAACTATATGTTCCAACAACAACTCCAAAAAAAAAACAAAAAAGCAGATTACCCATATCAATAAGGAAACTTCAATCCAAAAAGAGATCACTCTGGCGGAAAAACAAATCTGGTCACGTTGCTAATTTCAAAAACCGATATAAAAATTTATGCCACCAGATAAAGACCGAATGCACCAATTACCACATTAAACAAGAGGAAAACCTTCTAAGCACCAATTCCACCCGTGCTTTTTACAATTTTGTAAACAACAAACTAAAAGACTCAAGGTCCATCCCTCCCTTGATAGGACCTGATGGTAAAGACTGCAGCGACGACACCATTAAAGCCAACATCTTTAACACATTCTTCGGCTCAGTGTTTGTAAACAGTAATGGATCATGCCCAATGTTTCCTAGCCGTACCACAGACAACAATAATGATCTAATACATATCGATTTTACAGTAGACAACGTTGAAAAAGCACTACGCAACCTAAAACCATCTCTATCTATTGGACCGGATGGAATATGTGCCTACTTCTTAAGAAAACTATCCGCTGCCATAGCCAAACCTCTAAGCATAATCTTTGAAAGATCTTTCAGAACCAGCTCCTTGCCCAACCTATGGTTACAAGCCACAGTCATTCCCATCTTCAAAAAGGGAGACCCAAGCCTAGTTGAAAATTACAGACCAATCTCCTTATGCTGCGTCACCTGTAAAGTCATGGAATCAATTATTAACCAATCCATCATCCTCCATTTAGAGACAAACAACCTACTCTCCAATAAACAATTTGGTTTCAGAAAAAAACTATCCTGTAATCTGCAACTCTTACACTGCAAAAACATATGGACTACTCAACTCGACCAGGGCAAAGCAATAGACGCAATCTACATAGACTTCTGCAAAGCCTTTGATTCAGTGGTACACGACAAACTACTCCTAAAAATAAAATCTTATGGTATCTCTGGACAACTGAATAACTGGATAGAAGCATTCCTGTCAAACAGACAACAAATGGTCAAAATTGGGAACGCCCTATCAAATCCAGTACCTGTCAATAGTGGTGTTCCCCAAGGCAGTGTTCTAGGACCAACTCTCTTCATAATCTACATAAACGACCTTTGTGATCATATCAAGAGCAATTGCGTTCTCTTCGCTGATGATGTAAAGCTGTTCAATACCACAGACAATACTACTACCCTTCAAAAGATCTAGACTATGTATCTGAATGGTCTAACATATGGCAACTCCAAATCTCAACAAATAAATGCTCTGTCTTACATATTGGTAAAAAAAATCAGAAAATAAAATACAAACTGAATAGTCAAGATCTTGTTGATGACCCAAGCTCTGTAAAGGACCTGGGAATACTCACCTCTAATGATCTAAGTGCTAGAGCTCACTGCAACTACATAGCCAAAAAGGCATTAAGAGTTGTTAACCTAATCCTACGTTGCTTTTTCTCTGGTAATATCTCACTACTAACCAGAGCATACAAAACATTTGCTAGACCAATACTCGAATACAGTTCATCAGTCTGGAATCCTTATCACGTATGTGATATTAACACAATTGAGAAAGTCCAGAAGTATTTCACAAGAAGAGTTCTCCACTCTTCTACCCGTTATAGAATACCTTACGCCACCAGACTCGAAATTCTAAAATTAGAAAACCTCGAATTACGCCGTCTTCGGTCCGACTTAAGCATGGTATATAAAATCATACATTGCAATGTCCTACCTGTCAATGAATACTTCAGCTTTAACCATAACAACACAAGAGCACACAACAGATACAAACTCAAAGTAAACCGCACCAAACTTGATTGCAGGAAATACGACTTCAGCAATAGAGTGGTCAATGTCTGGAATACTCTACCCGACTCTGTAGTCTCTTCCCCAAACCCCAAAAACTTTAACCTTAGACTGTCTACTATTGACCTCACCCCTTTCCTAAGAGGTCTGTAGGGGGCGTGCATAAAGCGCACCAACGTGCCTACCGTCCCTGTCCTATTGTTTCTCTTATTCTTTATTTTTCTTATATGTACCCATTTCATATATTCACAACTATGTATACACTTGTACTTATTATCTTGTAAACAATTGACAAATCAAATAAATAAATAAAAAATAAATAAATAAATAAAATAAAAAATAAAATAAATCTAGGCCTCAACACATATTTCAATGGAAAAATCTATAAGCAAGTGCAAGATACCCTGATGGGATCACCCATATCAGGTCTAATAGCAGAAGCAATCTTGCAACAGCAAGATTGCTTTTACCCACTATCTAACCAAGATTCTGGACATGTTACATTGATGACACCTTTGTCATAATCAAACATTCCCAAATTGAAGAAACACACCACCTACCCAACAATATTCCTTGGGTTCAAATTCACATGCAAAGAGGAAACACTCCCATCCCTAGACATCGATATGAGATGAGACAATGGAGAATTGGAAATCCACATCTACCGCAAACCCATGTACACAGACTATGGCTTCACAAGGAACCACTCCACTGCACACAAAAAGCTGTGTCCAGACCCTCTTCAGAAGGGCCAGGACACACTGCAGTACCACAACACTAAGAAAAGCTGAAGAGAAACAGCTGTTTGATGTCTTTTATCCATGATAGCTATCCAAAAAACTTCATATTCTGAGACACAGCACCCCAACCACAATACACTACACAGCCAACCACCACACAAAAACTAACCCTACCATACACAAAAGAGGTGTCAAGAAATAAAATCCAGAATTCTCCACCCACTAGGAATAGCAATAACCACAAACCCATAGCCACACTGCCAGGAATTATGCAGAACCAAAGACAAGATACAGAAGGATAAAAGAAACAATGTAATCTACAAAATCAACAATTTTGTAACAATTGCAATCCATACTACCTGGAACAAAAATCATGTCAATTAAAAACCAGGATCCACAAACACTGGCTGGCAGTTAAATGCCACTATCCCAAATCCTTAATCTCGACCCACACTGACACCCAACAGCACCTGTTCAATCAGAGTAACACAAAAATCATTGGCCACGCTATCACCTGTCACGCTTGTGAGTTCATTAAAGCCTGGCACTCCAAAAGCAATTCCATCAACAGACACATTGGTCTATAACCAGCCTATGAATCTCTCAGAATCTAAATCAACTGCAGAGCCAACTGGAGACAACACAAACCCTCAACCCACCCATGCAAGCTTCCCCGCCAGCACTTCATCTCCCAATGACTATCACCCGATTGTAAGACTCACTGATGACTCACCTGACCCTCACTTGACTCATCACACTGACAATGACATCAGCTGAAGGTGTTACTTACCTTGGTAAGTAAGGAACGTTTGGAAAGCAATCCACAAGTTTGGAGAATGAACCTTCACTCCCATATTTATCTTTGCTGATTTGAAGTATTTAAGTCATAGTTTGCTGTATTCAGTTTTACTGAATTCATTTTTTAAAAGTTAAATTTTGAAGAACATGTTAATTTTCTGAGCAATGTCCTTTCATTTTCCAAATCTCTCACTACCTATACTTCTGTCAGTGCTTGTACTTTTTTTAGTTGAACTGTTGGTTTGCTTTAACACTCATAAAAGGTTGAAGAATACGTTGTAGATGTATGATGTGCAGCATATATAGTAAGAGGATCCCTAAAATGTGAAAAAACTAATTGCTTTACTTCTTATGAACAAATAAAAGCCTTGGGGGAATTATAGTAGCTACATTTGGAGGAGCAAAAGTGACATAATTATAACACGAGGCTATTTTAGGTACCCATGCAGTCAAGAAAATGCAAAGTATGAATACTATTCCTGGTTGTTTGCTTGTATGTAATGGGGACCAAGTAATATTTTGCCATGAGCAGCACTTGATACACTGTCTTTACCTTCTTCTTCCTCCCTCTCAAATTATGAAATTTATTTTCTGTTCAATACCATGGAGTCATTTTAAATACACTGCTCAAAAAAATAAAGGGAACACTTAAACAACACAATGTAACTCCAAATCAATTACACTTCTGTGAAATCAAACTGTCCACTACACTGATTGACAATCAATTTCACATGCTGTTGTGCAAATGAAATAGACAACAGGTGGAAAGCATAGGCAGTTAGCAAGACATCCCCAATAAAGGAGTGGTTCTGCAGGTGGTGACCACAGACCACTTCTCAGTTCCTATGCTTTCTGGCTGATGGTTTGGTCACTTTTGAATGCTGGCGGTGCTTTCACTCTAGGGGTAGCATGAGATGGAGTCTACAACCCACACAAGTGGCTCAGGTAGTGCAGCTCATCCAGGATGGCACATCAATGCGAGCTGTGGCAAGAAGGTTTGCTGTGTCTGTCAGCGTAGTGTCCAGAGCATGGAGGCGCTACCAGGAGACAGGCCAGTACATCAGGAGATGTGGAGGAGGCCGTAGGAGGGCAACAACCCAGCATCAGGACTGCTACCTCCACCTTTGTGCAAGGAGGGACAGGAGGAGCACTGCCAGAGCCCTGCAAAATGACCTCCAGCGGGCCACAAATGTGCATGTGGCTTCTCAAACGGTCAGAAACAGACTCCATGAGGGTGGTATGAGGGACTGACGTCCACAGGTGGGTGTTGTGCTTACAACCCAACACTGTGCAGGATGTTTGGCATTTGCCGGAGAACACCAAGATTGGCAAATTCACCACTGGCGCCCTGTGCTCTTCACAGATTGAAAGCAGGTTCACACTGAGCACATGTGACAGACGTGACAGGGTCTGGAGAAGCCGTGGAGAACGTTCTGCTGCCTGCAACATCCTCCAGCATGACCGGTTTGGCAGTGGATCAATAATGGTGTGGGGTGGCATTTCTTTAGGGGGCCGCACAGCCCTCCATGTGCTCGCCAGAGGTAGCCTGACTGCCATTAGATACCGAGATGAGATCCTCAGACCCCTTGTGACACCATATGCTGGTCCGGGTTCCTCCAAATGCAAGACAATGCTAGACTTCATGTGGCTGGAGTGTGTCAACAGTTCCTGCAAGACGAAGGCATTGATGCTATGGACTGGCCCGCCCATTCCCCAGACCTGAATCCAATTGAGCACATCTGGGACATCATGTCTCGCTCCATCCACCAACGCCACGTTGCACCAGACTGTTCAGGAGTTGGGGGATGCTTTAGTCCATGTGTGGGAGAAGATCCCTCAGGAGACCATCTGCCATCTCATCAGGAGCATGCCCAGGCGTTGTAGGGAGGTCATACAGGCACGTGGAGGCCACACACACTACTGAGCCTCATTTTGACTTGTTTTAAGGACATGACATCAAAGTTGGATCAGCCTGTAGTGTTTTTTTTCCCACTTTAATTTTGAGTGTAACTTCAAATCCAGACCTCCACGGGTTGCTAAATTTGATTTCCATTGATAATTTTTGTGTGATTTTGTTGTCAGCACATTCAACTATGTACTGAACAAAGTATTTAATAAGAATATTTCATTCATTCAGATCTAGGATGTCTTATTCTTGTGCTCCCTTTATTTTTTGAGCAGTGTAAGAATGAGCAAACTGTGGTAGAGAATTGACATGAACTGAATTTTGCTAAAATATAACATATGTTAAACAGTGAAAAATTAGGAGTCATGATTTGAGTAAGATTACACAGTTAAATGTATGTATATACACAATCTATTGTTATTCCAAAAATAGATGGATAAATAACTTCAACTGGGCTCATATATTTATTACTGAATGTAATAATTAGATGTTTTTCATGTTCCAATTCCTACACTCACCATGCCCAATACCAGCAGACCTGGATTCTTCTCCAGGATGTAAGTAGGGCCTGGTTGATCCTGGAAACACTATGAAACATCATTATAGATGAGCCATGCTGGTCGACAGTGGCAAATCAGGAGGATCATGGATAGCATCTTTTCCAACACAAATGTTATTAAAAGGCACAGACTTTCAGATGCAGAAAAGTAGTGGATTGATATAGAACTTGGAACGAAGCAGGAGATTACTTGATGTGATCTATAACTAAATTAAGGAATTAAAACCAACATCCTCAGAGTAACGATTAAACGTTTAGCAATATATCGTTTAAAAAGGCAGAAGAAGGAATACATAACACTCAAACTAACCTAAGGGTTCACATTAACCCCAAAATTTATACTGCTTTTCCTATTTTTACAATAGTGTTTCGGGCAGATCATAACACCCAGGCATCCCGCTAAGTAGGCGGGTCACCTCAGGGACGACCTGTACCCGCTCAAAAATTCCTCTCACATTGTTAGTGAGGACCCGGGCGTCACCCCGAATCGTTATTTTCCTTACTCATAAGTTTAAGGCATAACGCTCTCCTCTAGAGGAGGAAGGGTGATTGAGAACAGAGTCGTTCGACATGAGGGTGAACTGTATGAGACCAAAAAAACCCAACTCTAACAATTTAAATCTCTATTACTTACCCTCTGATTCGCTAATATAAGAAAAATGTTTTAGAATCTGGAAAAATATGCAACTAATATCTCATTTTATACATGCAAATTAAAATGATGTCGCTTTGGATTATGGGAAACTAGTCTCCGCGAAATCTCCAATTCCTTATTACGCGTGATTTGTCTACAGGCGCGAGAAGCTGAGACAAACGGATATAAGCGTGAGACCGGAAGTAGTTGCATCTCATGTCCGGGAGTCGGTCGCTGCGACTTTTCTCCGGGCCTAGAGAAAATATGGCGGATTTATCTTTGGATGAACTGATCAAGAAGCGCGGCGTCAGTGTCAATACAAAAGGGAGGTGAGTGGAAAGAACACCCGTCTGCAGAAAAATTACAAGGAGGGAACCTGACGGCCCGCTCCCCATCGTAGCACGCAGAAAAGATCCGTACTGTGTCCGGGAGGGAAGGCCCGCCCAGAGCGACATTCTGCCTTCTGATTGGTTTATCGTTTTGTCAGTCGTTAACCTAGAGAGTTCGGTTCTGTTGACCCACCGTGAGCAGTGCTGGGGTGTCGGCTGGCAGGAAGGCAGCGCCAGAGGGTCTCCGTGCGAGAGGGGTACGGGAAGCAGAAGCAGCATGTTGTAGGTGAGGGCTGAGTAGAAAGCTTTTCAAGCGTCCCCGCCTGCCCCAGTGTATCCAGCAATGCGCCCACCCACCCCCCGTCTCAAGAAGTGGTTTCCGTTAGCCTCATCTTTAAATACTGCAGCTGGACCTGATTTTGTTCCTTTTTTTCTTTTTGGACCGGGGCTCTTGGTTCTGTGTAATGCAAAAAGTATGTAAAGGTGTCTAAAAACATTTCACTGACATAGTATCTAAAAAGTGCATCTCTGGAAAAGCTACAGTGCACATAGGCTATATCATTTACACTATAAACCTGTTTCAGAGACCTCTTGGAATTGTGGGTAAAACCAACATGCTACATTTCCATTAAGAACTATAAATCTGTTATCTATTAAATCTTCTATGATGAATTGGAAGTATTTGATTGTTTTTGTTTTAATTGAAAAGCTTTAGTTAATATGTGGCATTTCTCTTTTAGACTGAACATGAGGCCGGTCTTTGGAGGCATTAGATCTCGAATTGGAAACCAGCAAACCTTTTTAAGCAGATCATCACCCAGTGTCAGTTTTCAGCAGACATTTGATGCACGTCAAAAGATTGGTATTACTGATGCTAGGCACAAAATTGGTGTGAAAGATGCCAGGGAGAAACTGCTTCAGAAAGATGCAAGGTTCAAAATCAAAGGGAAAGTTCAAGATGCCCGGGAGATGCTAAATTCCCGGAAACAACAGAGTATAGAAAAAGTGACCAAAGTTATTGATGCTAGAGAGAAAATTAGTTTGAAGAGAAGTGCTCCAGTTGCAGCCGCCATGGACACAGTTGTGGAAACAGTATCTCCTGCTGTAAAGATCACAAAAACAATACAAGTAAGTTATTGTTAATTCACTTTCTTTTTTTCTGGTTTCAGAAGAAATGAGTTTATGTTTTTCAAGGAAAATATTGGCAAAAGTAACAATGCAGTTTATGTCAAATTCTTGACAGTTCATTTCAACTGAATCTCTCAGAACTCCTTATAACAAGATTTATATTCATTCATTCATTTAAATTTATTGGCCACCCAACTCCAGTGCACTTGGCTGGTATACAAAACACTAATAAACAAAATTAATAGGTGGCTCATACTGAAACATTGCTAACAAACCCACAAAACAAAATAGGGGGCTGTTGAACAATGGCAGACATCAATCCCAGGACCAGAGCCAGATTGTCAATCCTTTGTAGAACTCTAGGAGAAAAAATTCCTTATCTCTGGGTAGGTGCTATTCCAGAATGTGGAGGCCACCATAGAAAAGGCATGCTTCGTAGAACCCAGAACATGGCAAAATTTAATGGAGGGGACCTGGAGTGCACCCACTCTGCTGGAGCACACTTGGCAGGTAGAAATTCTTGGAGATAAGTGGTCATCCAGGTATCCATTCTCAAGCCAACTGACAGCCAATGCAGCTTGCTTGCAATGGTGAAACATGGTACATCAAGATGCACCTATTACTGCTTGTGCCACTGCAGTTGAAACCATTATAGGATAGTCTGAGGGACAGCCCCACATAGAACATATTGCAGTAATCAAAGCTTGAGGCGACTAGAGCATGAATGATTATCTGAAGGGTCTCCCAATCAAGGAAGGGGCACAACTGGCATACAAGATGTACTTGTGCATAGGACTTCTGGCCACAACTGCTTCCTGCTCTTTGAACAGTAGCTGCAATTTCACAAGAACCCCCAAGTTGCATACTAGTTTTGACTGGGAAAGTATAGCTCTATCCAAGATCATCCAAGGATGGTGATAACATCAACCTAGAGAGTCCAAACAGCCACAACCACTCAGTCATGTTAGGATTGAGTCAAGGCCTATTATTCAGACTCAGACAGTTTCCAGACAGGGAGTCAAGACATTGACAACTACACCTGTGACACGGTGTTCAAATGAAGAATTGCACCCTGAACTGGCAACAGATGACCTCTCTCAGGGGTTTCATGTAGCTGTTGAACAGGAGGAAGGGCAATGTTGAATCCAAAGGCATCTCCCCCCCACGCGCAGCCCTTCCTTCCAGACTAGAACCAGTCTGAAGAGGGAGTGAATGACTGGAGCCCAGTGGCACCCATTTTTTATCCCTGCAGTCCAGAAGGATACTATGGTCGACAAATTCAAAAGCCGCTGAGAGATTAAGGAGCACCAGGATGGATGCACCACTCACATCTTGGTTCTGCTAGAAGTCATCAGCAAGTGTGCCCAACACTGTCTCAGTCCTATACACTGACCTGAAGCCAGACTGAAACAGCTTCAGACAATCAGTATTTTGTAAAATGCATCTGAGTCAACTGTTGAAGAGGTTGTTTTCTTAACAGATTGAGGATGACATTCTCCGATATTCTGAACATACAGTGACAAAATTTTTGTAACGATAGGAGAAATCAATGCGTGTAAGACATTGAGCTGTCTTTTCTCTAGATCAGATATGAGGAACTGGCTCTTTCAGGGTCATTCACCATAGTAAAATAATATTATTTTTTGTAAATTTTATTTGAGTTCACAAAAAGAAAAGAAACACAATTAAAACATCTTTTTTGAAAGCAGCATAATCCCGGGTTACATTTCTTCGTGCAGACACAATTTCAGATTCATGCTCATTTTTATATTCTATTCCATATCATTACAATTTTACATTTTCTACATAGCTTCTCCCCTCTTTTAATTTCCTCAATTTTATTATATTTATTTCATCTCAATTCAAATCATTATATTTATATTTTTTGTCTGTCCTGTTTCAATTGTCTATTATCTTTTCTCATTAAACAAAATTTCTCCTGTAGTTACTGATTGGAGTATGACACCTTTATATCTTTCCCCTAAGGTTATAACACTCAATATAATACATAGCTTCCATTCGGATTCTGTTTGGTACATTCAAACTACACACAGTATTCTTTAAAAAAAAAAGAAAAATTATAAATGTATATATTTAAAACAACATTCCATTCCAATTCAATTCTATCATTAATATTAATATTCATTAAAGTCTTAAGATTTTTCACGTTACTTTTCAATTAAATATCATACTTCTATGGCAGTGGTTCCCAACCTTTTTTTCGCCCCGCACCCCTAAAGAAATTTCACTCGAACCTCGCACCCCCTGAAATTTAGACTTTAGGAACTACTGAACGCGTTAAATATATGGTAGGATTGAATCTTTTCAGCTATGTATGTGACTAAATAACAATACTTAACTCTAAAATGAAAACAAAGTTAATCCATTGCAAAAGAAAATAAAAATGCCAACATATAGCCAATATCCTATTATTTACCTGGACTTTTCTCGCACCCCCTGGAATATCATCTCGCACCCCCAGGGGGTGCGAGCACCCCAAGTTGGGAACCCCAGCTCTATGGGAACAATTACTAGCTTTCCATAATCAATTCCCCCCCCTCTTCACTTATTTTATAAAACATTGACTAATTAAAGTGTTCCCATTCCTTCCTAGTTCAATTTTCTCATTTATTTTATTTCATTTACTTTATTCACAAACATTTCACTAAGTTACACTAACCATTCTATCCCTCATTCTAATCATACGTTGTTTCCAATTTTCTAAAGTTATTTCTATTTCAAATATAACAACACAATCTCATGTACCTTTACAGAATCCCCCTTTCAGTTAAGTTTTCACCCATTATCTCTAAATAGGTCCTGTTTCTTTATATCTTGCTCCGGACCTTTGTAACTTCTTTTCCTTTCCTTCTTCCCTCTCTTCCTCCCCTTTTTACCCCTTTGACTCTCTACCTCTACTTCCCTCTTCTGTATTCCCCTTTTCTGTTGTTTTCCAGTATTATACTTATTTTTCGAATTATTTTTCTTTTCTTTGGTTGTTTTTTTAAGTCTTAAATTCTCCGTCTTTTTTCCCCCCTTCCCTTTTTCTTCCCCACATAGAGTTACTTGTTCATTAAAGATGGCTTCTTCTTTGTCCCAGTCTTCTTGTTTTGCAGTCTTTTCTTGTTGTTTCTCATAGTTCCGAATCTCCATTTCTAAGAATTGAAAAACAAAGCCAAAGGAACCCTTCCCTTCTTGTGCATCTTCCTTGTACTTTTTAAGTTCCATTTTCAATTCTTCGAAAAGTGATGCCATTGTAAAAGTTTTTAAACAACCACCTGATTGATTTTAGTCATTCAAATATAATAGCCAAAAGTCACCAAGTAATCCAAATACACACAAACTGTTTCTTTTTGCTCTTTCTGTTTTTTCCCACTTTCTCTTCCTGGGGTTACTATTTAGTTGCAAAGTTTCAGTTAAAATGTATCTTTTAGAAGTCTTACTGAAATTTTACTTTAGATTCTTTTAAAGTCCAGGCAGTCTCCTCCCTCTTCCAGATCCTGCCCTTATTCTTTTTCTCTCCCTTCCTGCTTATAGAAAAAAAAAATTTTAATGTCCAGAAATCTTTATTGTCCCTTTGGCATTTAGTTATATTTTCAGCTTAATTGCCTATTGATGCCAAAGCGGATTTTTCCAATTTCTTATTAATTGTCAATATAAGGAGAGAGAAGAAAAAAAAGTCAAACCTTTCCCTTTTCACTTTCTTTCGCTGCTTCCAACTCTTCTTTGGGAGCGATGTTATTTGTTGTAAAATTTAAATTCCAGGGTACCTTAGTTATTGCTTTTTCAACTTAGCCCGGTCACCCAAAACTTTCACTTATCTTCCTCCTGCGCGCTCTTTTCCGGTTGAGTGCTTCTTTGAGGTGGCCATTTCTGACCACCGCTCCTACCGCCTTCGGGAAAGGGAGTTTGACCAGCTGAGGAGGAGAGATGCGGCTCTCCTTGAGCCTGCTGGAAGTCTCCCCCTTCTTCACCACCTCTACGGGGTGGCTTAGCCCCGAAACCAGCCGGCTCGGGGCGCTCCAGCGGTGAGCCCAGGCAGAAACCGCGCACAATCGCGGATTCCTGTCTGTCGCCGAAGCCCTTCAAACCGGAAGTCCAGTAAAATATTTTTCTTAATGCACTGTTCCAAGTGTATGGGAAATACTACTGCAGTTAAGTTTATAATAGATGTAGATATTTATTTTGCCTACATCTAATAACTTATTATGAATTATATAAAACTGCATTATTTAAATGACAAACTTGTAATCTCTCCTATATTTTCCTCTTGTATAAATTTCAGCAAGAGGGACAAATTGGTGCTGTATAGCTGTTTGGGGCTTCAGTTCTTATCAAGACAGTATGTAGAGTGCATCAAGTTCATACCCTTATGGTTATATGAAAAATTATATTAAGCATTGATTTATGTTGTATCTTGAGTAAACTAAAGTGCTTTATTTAAAAAAAATTAAGATTCTTTTAATTGAACTAGGCTTCTAGTGATTGCTTCTATGCAGTTTTTTTGGCAGTACACAGAAGTAACATGTATTTTTAAAAGTCTAGCTGATAGTTTGTAATTGCCAGATTTTTCCCTTTGATCACAACCAACTCTGCTTAGTTCCTACAACCAGCCAAGGTTGACTAGGTGCTATCACTCACTGAGGCAGTTTTGTAATGAATTTGAAATAAGATGCCACAATGATTCTGTTTACCTCGCTAAACACGCCATAAAAGAGAAAAGGGAAGATAGACTGTATCCCTTGAAGCAGAAAAGATACTTTGTAAATATTTAGTAATGCACTAATAAAGATGGCAGGTTAATACAAATGTATCACCCTGCCATCTGGCTCAGAATGCTATATTGTTCTGTAATTTTCAGTTTTCCCATAGAAACAATGGTATATTATGCACACAAAGCTGATATCATATATGTATACATACCTATCGAAATGCTTGGAAAGATATCTTAATTTCCCAAAGGTGTTATGCCATCTTACCTGCTATCAGCACAAGAAGGGATTAGTATTTTTGTCTTCTCCAGTTTTATGCTAGAAGCTTCCCAATCTTTGTCTCTGTATCAGGTTGTCAAGTTTAAGGCAGTTTTCCTTCTTTGTTCAGTTATAATCCAGAAAAACTTTGTTCAGTTGTAATCCAACTTAAAAATGTGAAGTCAAACAAATTCCAACAATTCCCTTTTGCTTTTAAAGTTCTATTTTAGGGCAGAAACAACAGCCTGCTCCACAGAGGCTGATTGATCATGGTAAATACATTGAGTTCTGACTGTAGAATTTGTTTTAAAAACCAAGCAGTTATTTTTAATAATCAGTCTGATACCATTGAGTTAGAGTTTGCCTTACAGTAAAAAGTACAGTGATTTTTCAAGAGTTTTGTTATAGTATCTCACAAATAAAACCAGGCTGATTCCAAATATCTGAATAAAAGTCAGAGAAAGCTTGGGGTAATAATTCTGTAAAGCATTGAGCCTTCTCTGGGTATCTTTACAAAAAGTTTGGAAGCAGAACACAATTATGGGACAAAGCAATTCCTGCAATTATGCTTTCTTTTTTAATAGTACAACATTATTTGCTTAATTTCTATATCACATTAAGCCTTTTATTACAGTTAGTAGAAGAGATTGTAGAATAATGCATTTTAAGACTTCAGAAATTTGGTAAATAAATAATTAGTCTGTTTGCTATTAGAAGCACTAAAGAATAACAATTCACGTTTTTGTGACCTTCCTTTAACTCCAGAAGTCGATATATCTTTAGCTGATTTTATCTTTTTCCTCTTCAACCCCAATAACAGCAGAAGGCGACAATTCCATCACATGCTCATTCTGCAGGTATGAAGGTCAACATTGTAAATAATCATACCCACAAACAGGTGCGTGTCTTTACATAACTTTATAACCTATTTTTATACATTTTGCTACTATGTGTACAATGTTGACAATCATTGGAAGCATCTGCTTTGGGATTATTCTGTATAAATTGGATCTGTAAATATCTAATTAATATAATCAGTTTGTCACTTAAAATGTGAATTATAGCATAAATGAGCCATCTTCTGTTTCACTGCAAGTATTGTCAAGCTTTCCTGGATTTCTAAATAGTTTTTGATACCACCTGATCGAACAGTTTTGAAGCATTTCAGTAAGTAAGCAATACATGCATAGAAAAGTTTATATTTCTGTATTAAAATAGCCCTTATATGTAGCACAAATTTCTTCAGCATTGTGATACCTTCATATCTGTTTCACCTCTGAGAAGTATTATACTCAGAAAAATTGGTTGATTGATTTGTTGAGTAACATACACAGTATAAATTTAAAAAGATCACTGCATGCATATTCTTGATAGCTAGAAGCAGAATTGAAGTCCATAACAGTTTACTTGTTGAGGTTAGCTGTTACTTCAACATAACCCCATCTCTTTAAGATATCTATTTTGCGGATACAATGTGAAATATTCAATTATTTCCATTATATAAATGGTATCAACTTATTTTCTGTTTTAGTGCCTATACGATACAGAGGATGATGATGAAACTGTATCTCCCTTTCCCAACAAAGAGATGAAAATCACAGCAACAAATAGCTTCCTGAATAATGCAGTAAGCATCTGGTTTTGTAATCCTTTTTCTTTGTTGCCTTTAGTGAACATGTACATATGCTTCCTCTCTATTCATATTGGATGAACATTATCATTCCAGCTTACAGATTTGTACATTTTTTGCACCTATTCTAGGACAAGGTGACAATTACCTGTATCTGGGGCAGATGTAGACCCTCATAGAATTAATGTGCCATTAATTTCTCTTTCCATCTTTTGAACTAGCTAGTAATTGAAATCTGTCCAGATTCCATTGTATTGCAAACTGACTCTATCCTTCATCATTCTGGGGAAAGATTGTTAGAGAGGCAAGAGGAAAGTTCCCTTTGGTAATCTAGTCTTGTGTTTTACTATCAAATCACCACAGTTTTGGGATATAATTCCTGATGTTGTCTTGAAAATCCATATTATTCTGATGAAAAGGTGCATATTATAAATGATTGATCATGTTGAGGCTCATGCATTGTACAAAGCCACTAATAAACTATATTATAAGTTAATATCATGTATGAGCCCAGTCATATATTTTGATAAGAAAATGGAAGGTATGTCGCAGGTCAATTACAGAATGATCTTTTTAAAATGTTGCTTTATTTTTATTTCTATCATAGTTAAAAGTGCAGAAAGGAAGTCATTGTTTGCTGAACTAGATTACTCATGCTTTTATTATTTACCTTAAGAACCATATTTTATGAAATATGGCCAAAGGTCCTTCAAAATAAGTTAAGCAAAAACATGAAAGGAGGTCTCAGTGCCCATGTTCAATCTAACTAGTCATATGTCACTTAATTCTGTTCAGAGTAGAAGACATTTTAGTTTTAAAAAACCTACTACATAGTAGTGTTGGTTGCCTTAAAGCAGGGGTCTTCAAACTTGACAGCTTTAAGACTTGTGGACTTCAACTCCCAGAATTCCTCCTCCAGTCATGTTAGCTCAGGAATTCTGGGAGTTGAAGTCCACAAGTCTTAAACTTGCTAAGTTTGAAGACCCTTGCCTTAAAGGAATTATTGTGATAAATAACAGGCTATGGGTTTCAACCAAAATTAGTGATCTGTGCTTGTCATTTTGTTTGCTTACTATTCTATCTTCCTACCTACTTGTATGCCACCTTAATTGCTGGTGTAACTCTAGATGGCTTATATATAAGATTAAAATAACAGAAGTAAAACAAATAAAAGAACAGCAATTAAATGGTAAGAAAAACGACAGGACTTCAGGGGAAAGAATCAAATTCAAAGATCAAAATAAGATACCAGGGAGTAGATTATCTCATCCTATCATCATCCATTTTTGTTTTTATAGTTTTAACTCTGAAGTTGCATGAAGTAATCCAGAAAGATTCCTGCTTTAGTTTTAGAATATATAATTCAATTTTGTGATAAAGAGAGTCAGTGGGTGGGAAGATGATGTTTTCAGCATACCAGAATATATTTTCTGGACAAATAATATCACATTCGAATTCAGTATTCTATTACAGTCCAGAAGGGGAAGTTTTCTTTAAAAGTTTTCAAAGTTTAATGAAGAAGAATAAGCAGGGTTAAACGGATAAATCAGGTCCCACGTTGTATGCTAAGATTTTGAGAAAGAAATAAAACAAAAGATTTCTTATGCTTGATTAAAACCACACCAACATCTGGTTTGAACATTTATTCAGTGACTGTGTGTTTAGTTAACTTTTATTAAATCACAAGTAGCTGGGTTCACAAACACATTATCTGAAATGCAAACAAACCATGTTGTGCCTTAATATGATGTGTAAATCTTTGGCTTGCTGTGTATAATAAGACTGTGCAACATCTTGAAAATAAATCCAAAGAATTGCTTGTGTCCTTGTGTAAGCATAGCATCTCTGTTATTTATTAAAGTAGCCCAATCTTTTTCAAGCTTCTGTGAAAACAGTGGTAGTAATTTAAAAAATCCATTCATTAAAATTAAAGTAAATCTTAAGACTATTTTATAGACCAATTGTCAAAAAAGAGGGAGCTTATTTTTTGTTGCAATGTTGTTATGATTTTAGTGTAATCTCTCATGAATTGATTGTTCTGATTCATATATATTTTTGTTGTCCTGTTTCTGTACACAGACTTAAAATCTATAAAAAGGACTTATACTAATTAATGTTCTTTGGACTATCTGTGTAACTTTAAATATAAAAAAAGGAATATATTTTAACATTTTTGCCTATCCTTCATAAGATTGTTGCTTTATTTTCTTGTTTCAAATATATATGAAAAATGAAAAATAATTAAAAAATAGTTTAGTTTGCTCACTCATTTTGTATCTTTTTGTCCTCTATTACAAAGAATTATTTGAAATGCCTCCTTTATTTTCATTAATAGTATCTGGAACTGTGTGATTTTTAAAAATGTATTCTAAATTAGATGAAACAATTGCTGATAGAGGCAGTGTATTTCATTAAGCTTACTGTGGTTTGTAACATTTTTAGAAATATTAAATAGTGTAATAAATCTTTATTTTAAAAAAAACATGAAATGCTTCAATTTTCAGTACAGTCTAAGGCTCTAACCAGCAGGTTGTTAGACAAAAACTAAAGGAGTGGGTTAGCTTAGTTCAACAGCTATATGTCTTGTCTAGATCGCATGAATTTGTTCCTGCAGCTAAATTATCTGATGTGAAAGATCTTGCGATGTAATACTATTTGGCTTTTGGTGTTTGGAAGAAAAGGAATTGCTTCTGGCATTTCCAGTATTTTATTTTCCAATATTTTATGTTTTGTTTGTGCAGGCTGGACACAGTGGCAACAAGTTTTCTCTCTCAAAGACAGTCCCTCTTACAAAAGTTGTCCAGAATGATGCATATACAGCTCCTCCAGTTCCTCCTTCTCCTATCCGAACAAAAACCCTCACAAACATGTCTAGAACCTTAGTGACCAAGGAGGAACCTCCTAAAGAGCCTACAGTGGTTGAGGTGAGTTGAAGATGTGGAGGGGGTGTCTTTGTATGCTGTCCTTAGTATTGTAAAATTCTTTTAAAATTAATTTTAGTCTAAAATGAGGTGAACAGATATACTCTGTCCTTTTCCCAAATACAGAGGTGCAGAAGTCACCAAAGCACCTTCAGGGTACTGTTCCCAGAGAATTCCAGAGAACTATATTAATGATGCCGAACTGTGTTTAAATTAAATTAAATTGCATTTAGTTTTTGTCTTGCTCCATTTTTTGACATGGCAGTTTCCTTCATGCCACTGATAACTGTGTGTGGTTCACAATTGTGGATGAGCTCTCCCCCACCCCAACCTAAGTGCAGAATTGTATATAATATGAGCTATTTGTGGAACCCAGTATACATTTTTGCTGACTGAATATGCTTTATATGGTGGTTGGATATTAGTTAGGGGGGATACAGGTAGTCCTCAACTTACGACCACAATTGATCCCAAAAGTTCTGTTGTTAAGCAAGATGGTTATTTAACTGAATTTTGCCCCATTTTACGACCTTTTTGCCAAAACTGTTAAGTGAATCATTTAATTGTTACAGTTCTTAATTTAGTAACATGGTTGTTAAGTGAACCTGGCTTCCCCATTGACTTTACTTGTCAGAAGGTCACAAAAGGCCATCACATGACCCCAGAGCACTACACCTGTCATAAATGTGTGCCAGTTGCCAAGCAGCTGAATTTTGATCATGTGACCATGGGGATGATGCAATGGGCATGTGAAAAAAAGTCATAAATCATTTTTTTCAATGCTATTGTAACTTTGGTCACTAAATAAATGGTTGTAAGTCAAGGGCTACCTGCATTCCAAAATTGTAGAGATTTAACCATAGACTTTAGCTTTTCACCTTGCTTGTGTGCATTATTACATCACTGATGGTGTCCACTATTGCTGATGTTTGCCTTCTTTTTATTATAGCCAGCCTTCAGCCCTTTAGAGGGTACTAAGATGACTGTGAATAATTTACACCCCCGTGTTACAGAAGAGGACATTGTTGTGAGTATTGTATGTTTTTCAAGTCCAGGAGTACAGCTAATTTTCAACTTATAAGCACAGTTGGGACCAGAATTTCCATTATAGATTGGTGCAGGCATAATGCAAATCACCATATGATTGGACCCAATTTTATGACCATTTGTACCATGGTTGTTAAGCAAATCACATGGTCATTAAGCAAATCATGTGGTTATGAAGCAAATCCAGCTTCCCCAGTTGATGCTTAGTCTCATAAACTATCAGAGAAGGTCACAAATCACAGTCATATGACCACAAGATACTGCAACTGGTCGTAAGTGCAAGATGGTTGCCAAGCACCCAAATTGCAATCACATACTTTGAGGCTGGTGCAACTATCATAAGTGTGAGGATAGGTCGTAAGTCACTTTTTCCGAGGTCGTAACTTTGAAATGTTGTTAAATGAATAGCCATAAGTCAAGGAGTGCCTGTAACCTGTTTTCTGAATATTTCCATTAAATAGTGTAATAAGGAACATGTTTTTGAGAAACTGGAACTTTTTATCAAAAGCTGACTAATAATCTGCTTTAGTCTGTCTCCTTCATCCCTTAGATATCTTCTAACGTACAATAAATTAAATACCAGAAGGCATTTAATAGTTCAAAGGAAAGCCTTGTTTGTGACACTGAAGCACAAAAGCCTTTGCTGTAAGCTTGACACTGTATATAACTATACAGTTGTTTCAAAATATAAGGAATCTAGAACATTTTTAAAATGCAGGGAATGCTGTAGTATCTCACTCATAGACCATTTTTGCTATAATGCAGAAACTCTTCAATACTAGATATTTTAATTTACTGATAATAAGACTTCACAAATACAAAAACTGGAAGAGACATGCACTTTAGGTAGTATCTAAACCTAGTATCTTGCTGCTATGCCTTTAACAGTCCTATCTTGTTTAAAGTTATAGCAATACTATATTCTTCACTCCAAAACAACAACTTTTTCCTCAGGAATTGTTCTGTGTGTGTGGTGCCCTAAAGCGAGCTCGTCTAGTGAACCCTGGGATGGCTGAAGTTGTGTTTGTGAAAAAGGAAGATGCCATCACTGCATATAAGAAATATAACAACAGATGCTTGGATGGTGAGTATGAACCTCATGTGAAAGGTTGAGCTTTTCTTTCTTTTTTCTTGCTTTGCAAAATGCTTCAAACATTTTCAGAAAAACAAAAAATCAAACAATAAAGAAAAATTCTATTTTACCAGGATTTTTGAAAACAGATTTTTGCAGTTGGAATTTTTCAAATTAACAGTGATTTTTCTTTATATTACCGTGTTTCTCATATAATAAGGCCGGGTCTTATTTTTTTTTGAGCCCCGAAAAAATGGCTAGGCCATCTTTTCGGGGGTGACTTAATTCCCCCCCCCCTTGCATCTTCGGGCAGGCGGGCGGCAACAGCTTGGATGTTGACCTCGGCGTTGGTGGGGCACTTCGTATCGGGGTCAACACAGGCAGCACCATATCTGGGTATGGAACAAAAGTACTTCCTAACAGCAAGCCCCCCCACCATTCCCCCCCATTTCGCATGTTTTAATATAAGCCTTAATTTGGGGGAAGGGGTTTAATTTCACTTCATGCCTATAAAACATGCTGGGACTTCCTATTGGGGGAGGCCGTATTGTTGGAGAAACAGGGTAACAAGAGGAAAAAAATAATGGAAGCAATGCTTCTGACACTGAATATAAAGTGAGGAAAGAATGAATATGATCCAGATTATGATTTTCCAGAATTTGTGCCACCTTGGCTACAATTCTAATAGAGTACTTTAAAGCATTGCATCTTTTGATGTTGTTATGTTTAATTTTTTTCTCACTAGGACAACCAATGAAATGTAATCTTTTCATTAATGGAAATGTCATCACATCAGACCAGCCTATTTTGCTGTAAGTGTATTACATTCATAAAATTAAAGATCTTTAAGGACAGAATGTAAACAAGATGTAAATAAAATTTGCCTTAGATTATTAGCCTGAAAAAATGAAAAGCTAGTTCAGCATTATAATTGATAGCACCCATTTCATTCCTGATTATCATTCAATATTGGAGCTTCTAGCATTTCTAATTTTGTTCTTTCTTTTTCTTTCCATTATTCTTGTATATAAAAAAATAAATACTATTGCTTGAGTCTATATTCTGTCAAGAGGCTAAATATAATGTTATTTTTTGTAATTCTGCCTAGTCGATTGAGTGACACTCCTTCAGTGAAGAAAGAAATTGAACCACGTCGGACAAGCACAGGAACATCTTCAAATCCCCCGGCTGAAGTGGATCCTGACACCATCTTGAAGGCACTCTTCAAATCCTCGGGGACTTCTGCTACTGTGCAGCCTACAGAGTTCAAAATCAAACTTTGAAAAGTAGCAGTCAAAAGTGGACTAGTAAACCGAGTGTGGAAAATTGGGAGACATGGGAACACAATTGTTGTGTTGGACTGCACTCAAACCTTTGTTTTTCTACAGTTGCAACCTTTCCTGTACAGTAGTGTTCCCCTAAATGTGTTTGTTCTGTTTTCATAGTTGGAATTTTTGTCCCAATATTTCTAATGGAATAATTTCTCCTTTCTCTACTGAAATGTGTATCACCATATAATTCTTCCTTTATTACACCTGCCTCCCAACTGCAGTATCCAGCCAGTTAAAAGTACACCTAGTTAAAGGTGTGATGAGCATCTATTGTGACTTTCATTCTTTTAGTAAAAATGCTGACCTTTTTGCTTTACCCAACTAATAAAACATTTCATTTCAATATATCTGTGTCTGTGGAAGAGGCTTGATATAATACTATACTCCCAGGCATTGATAATAGCTATGTCTGCTACTCTAAAATTGGTAAAAAGGAAGCAGCAAATGAAATGTTCACATAGCAACTAATGGCAGAGATTATGAAGGAGTGGGAATATGTATATAACATATTCTACACTACTTTCATTCCCATGTATTCATGTTGTTAATATGTTGATGGAGGAATATTGTTGTGATCTTCAGGATGTTACACAGAAGTGCTTTTCATATGGATTTGTTTGAATGCCAGTAAAGTACTTAGCTTCATTATCTAGTATTTATATTATTTTCCAATTTTTGATATGAAGATCTATACTGCAGAGGAAAATATGAGATTGTCCCAGTTAAACAGCACAAGGTAGAAAATGATACTGTAAGCTGTTTTTATATGGTGCTTTAGAATCACAAATAGAGGCCTCTGTCTTCCTAGCCCTGATGTCAATAGAATTCAAGTCAGACCTTTATTTTGTTACATTTAAATTTTTCTGAGATATTGGCTCTAAAACAGTTGTCCATAAGCTAATTCAATGCAATTTTCTCAGACCGCAAAACAGTTGATCCCTTAGCAGTTGATTAAGCTGGGGCATAATAATGTCAAATTGAAGAGGCTACAAGGGGCCTTTTAAAGCATGAGGCAATAAGAAGCAATGGATGGTAACTAATCAAGGAGAATCAACCTAGAATTAAGGAAAAATTTCCTGACACTTAGAACAATCAGTGAAATTCCAGAAATTGTGGGTGCTTCAACACTGAAGTTTTTTAAGAAGAGATTGGACAACCATTTGTCTGAAATAGTACAGGTAGTCCTTGGCTTACAGTCACAATTGAGCCCAACATTTCTGTTGCTAAGTGAGACACTCGTTAAATGAATCCCCACAGCTGTTAAGTTACTAACATGGTTATTGTGAATCTGGCTTCCCCATTGACTTCGCTTATCAGAAGGCTGCAAAATTGGATCACATTCCAACCAGGACACTCTAGCGGTCTCAGGTATCTGAATTTGGATCACGTGACCAATGGGGGTGCCAGAATGGTTGTAAATGTAATGTAAATGTAAATTTACTTTTTAAAATGCCTTTACGTTCATACAGTCACTAAATGAACTGTTGTAAGTCGAGGACTACTACTGCTTGAGTAGGGGGTTGAAGTAGAAGACCTCCAGGGTTGCTTCCAACTCTGTTACTCTATTATTTGAAATATCAATAGAAAAGAGTGCCCATTTTGTTCTTGAGTTACATATTTGTATAAATTGTATCCTTAAGTCCTTTTCTCTGGATAAGAGTCTGCTGCTGCCGTGTAACACTATTTCTATGAAAAGCTGGTTAAGGGCACCTTAATTGTTTGAAATAAAATAGAAAAAGATGGGCAGTGAAAGAAGTTATGTAAAACTAAGGTGTATTTTAAAGTCCATGTGCAATTTTATCTGATGTACACATTTTTGCTAAAAGGTTTTTTTTAAAGTACCATGATAAAGTGAAATAGCACTGGATAACTCCTTGGACATTGCATTTTTGTTCTCTTAACTGCAGGATTTAAACATTTTCATGTGCTAAAATCCTCTAGTAACAGCTTATTCCACTGTAAGCCTGATGCTCAGTAGTTGCTCTTCATTCTAGTGTTTGGGTTTAATCTCATACGGACATGGCAGTCAAATTATATCACTTCAGGATATGAATCATTCCCTATGGAATTTGCTAATCTGGATTACTAATTTTGGGGAAATCATAATTACTCTTACTGGGGAAATGGACTTTTAAACAGGTATTTTTTGTGCAGAAATGCTATTCCTTGTGTCTGTCCTTCATTAACAGTAGTGGGGTTGGTTACAGAGGTTAACTGGAGGACATGATGTAATGTGTTTCTGAATAAATACTGTATTTGTTATAGAGAATATTCTACATTCTTTTTTTTTTTTAGATACAAAACTGAGTTTGTAATGCTTAATTTTGGGAGTGTCTCTAAACAGCTGATAGCATAAGTCTACTTAAGGAAATGGCTACTTCATTACTCTCCTATGGATAAGGAACTCTTAAGAGGATTTTTACTCTAAATTTGCAGATCAATTTCACACTTAAGATACTGCTTTTCATATTCAGGAAAATTTAGATGCAAGTTGTTCGACAAATTCCATGTCTTGTGTGTCCAATCACACTTGGCCAATAAAGAATTCTATTCTAAAATCAGAATGATTAAAATAATTACATGATATATAAAGCCTAGAATAAACGATGTTTAACTTTTTCCATTACAATATGAATTTACAGTTCCGTTACAATGCAAACTTTATTATGTTTAAACCGGATACTGACACACTTTTATCCCAATTAGCTGGAGGCCCCTAGCCAACTATGGTTTAAGTTAATAGGGGCCAGTCTCATCAGAAATCCTACGATTCCTGAGTACATCGGGAAGTCAGGCGAAAAAATGGCAACACCAAGTCGCTTCCATATTGTTGGGAAGACGTCAGAAATTTTCCTCGTCTTGAAAGGAAAAATCTTCCATATGCCGATATACTCATCCTATCAAACCCAAGGAATTCTCTGTGGACAGCGAAGGCTTTCTACGACGCTTTTAAAAAACGATGCAACGCTGGACGCCACGGTAGAAGTTTTCAGCTCCAAAATTAACCCTGGAAACTAGTTTCCCGTGTGAATCCTCCGGATTTTCTCTATTTCCAGAATCTTCCCTTTCCTCGCCGGTTACGAAGATTTCATGAATGTGAAAATAGACTTTGAAACGGGGGCCGGGCAAAGCTTATGTCGCTTATTGCCTCTCTAATCACAGCCCTGTGGCAGAAGTCTCCAAACTTGGCAATTTTAAGACTTGTGGACTTCAACTCCCAGAATTCTCCAGCCAGCATTGGTGACTGGAGAATTCTGGGAGTTGAAGTCCAACAAGTTTTAAAGTTGGCAAGTTTGGGGACATCTGCCCTACGGCAACAGAGCGGCACATGGCTAATCCAGTTCAGGCACACGCATCGGCCCGGGTTTTCGGAAACAAAGGCCCTTTTGGGCTGTGGGTTTTCGTTCCGGCCAAATAGACAGGCTGAACAAACACACCGCACTAAGGCTGCACAGATTGCAGGGACGAAGCCACCCTTCGATTTTCCCGAGAAAGCGATTGGTCTCAGGAAACCTCGCGACGCTCAACAGTTGCGAAGGATGACGCAATTTCCTCCGAGCCAAAATGGCGGCCTCCGGCTCGAAGTGTGTGAAAAATGGAGAAGCTGTCGCCCCCCTGGGATACACAGGTGAGCGGAAAACAGGGCTGGGAGATGAAGAAAGAAACCTCCATTAATCCTGAAGCTGCTCTCTCGGTTGCTTGACGGTTTCAATGGCCCCCGACCTGGTTTTGACAGTGTGCTGATACGCACCCTTACTAATGGGGCAAACATAATAATGTATACACGGATGCAAAAGTCCTGCAAACAAAAGAGTGTTCCGCTTGTGGTTGGAAATTGTTTTTTTTTTTTGTTTTTTTTTTGCAGAAGGAGATAATGGAGGCAGTTTTAAATAAATTGGCCTTTCTGCGAAGTAACTTAGACGGGGAATCTAAATTAATTTTGATTCCACTTGTGATCTGAGTATTCAGTAAATGCATACATATACATAAATGTCCACAAAAGAATATGCTTCCACTTTAAGCAGCATTATATAAAGTGCAAAAAGGTGTAAGGAATAGTAAACCAGTAAAATGAAGCACGAGATTAAAAAAAGATAACTAGATCTAGCAACATCTGCAAGGAGGGCAAAGGGTTTCAGATTAACCAAAGCAATGGGAGTAGAGTAGTAGTGCAAATCCCATCCCTTTTTTTTCACATGAACTACCTAGTTGTACAAATACCTGGTGTGGTGCAAAAGCATAATGTTTGTTTGTTTTATACCACCTTTATTATTTTTATAAATAACTTGAGTTAATAAACATGCTCCTTCCTCCTCCTATTTTTCCCACACCATTTTGAGGGGGATCCTGTAGATGCTGCTCTCTATGCCTTTTTATCCTTGCAATTCTTCCTGTTTCCATGAAACACTATCAACCTCTTTTGTCTTGTTTTGAAAATGTTATCAATTCTTATTTTTACATTTCTCTTGACATACATGTAGCAGAATGGGCAGAAACTTGCTTTTATACATGGCCATAGTCACCTCTTGCAAGAAAAAAAATCATTCCTGGCAAAAGGCATTTATTGTCTACTAATTTTCTCCAGTGTTTGTGTGTCTGAACCCTTCTATATTTTCCTGCTTTTAGTAAACATTTTGTCAAATTTACCCAAATTCATCTTACTATTTATTTATAACTTGCAGTTTTTCACTTCTTTTTCCTATAAAAGACAATGATTTTTGATCAATGTTCAAATGTGTATTTTTGCCTCATATAGCATAGGTGTTCACTGCAATTTATACAGGTTTTCAACCAACAGTATGAGATCCTCTGCATTCATGTTTCCAACTAGTAAACTTCTAATGCACTCATAATCATTCTTGATACATAGATACAAAAAATGTTTGCTCAATTAACATTTATTGATTCGTAGTGGTTCTGTTTAAATATTTGCCTGTACAGAATGGAAAGAAGATATTAGAGATTCTTGCAATCCCTACTCCCCACTCCAGTTCAGCAAAAATAGTTTTCAATTGTCTAGAGTCCATGAAGGTTAAGGTGGACAGATGAAGCAGATATATGTAAAAGTAGAGACAGATCTTACATGTACACTTTCTGCATTTTAATTTCTGAATTTTAATGTTCTCTGTGTGGATAGAAAAGTCTGCCTGGACTTTTCTTGCTTCAGAAAGTTTTCTCCCCAGTCTATTGAAGAGTCAATGAAATAAAAAAAAATATTTCTCAAGAAAATGGTTTCTGCTTAAGGGACAGCCCCTGTCTCTTTACCTGATTGCCTGTTTGTTCAATCCAATCAGCTTAAAAGGATTTAAGAAACAAACAGAAAAAATAAATATTGCACAAAAGAAAAATAAGTAAATAGGCCTTTAATTATCTTACTTTGCCCAGTCACATATAGACATAGTAATAAAACATTTCCTTCTTCACAAACCTACCAACTTGGCCTCAAGCATTTAGCAATATCAATAGTACTTAGACTTTTATACCACTTCATAGTGCTTTACAACACTCTAAGCGTTTTACAGAGCCAGCATATTGTCCTCAACAATCTGGATCTTCATTTTACCGACCTTGGAAGAATGGAAGACTGAGTCAATCTTGAGCTGGTCAGGATCAAACTCCTGGCAGTAGGCAGAGTCAGCCTTCAATACTGCATTCTAACCACTGCCCGGCCAAGGCTCTTTAGTCATTCAGCAGTGTACAGTTGAGAGTGCAAATAAATGTGTGGAATGCTGCTCTCTTCCTGGAGATGAGAAGGGCTCTTAATTCAACAATATTAAAGACATTAGGTTGGGGAAAGTTGCCTTAGGCTTTCTTTCAGAATTGCTACATGTTGCAGAGAAACTGTGACCCAGTTGGGTTTTTTTAGGGGCAAAGTTCCATTTATTGAAGTAATTGTGACATCATCTACAATGATTGCTTTTTCATTTATGAAATGTTCACCAATATTAGTTTTTCTTCCCTGAAGTTACTTGATTATAAAATTATTTTCTTCCTTTTTTAGCTATTCCAGTCAAGTTTTCTGAGAAGCATCAATCACCTCATTATCTCTATGTGAAAGAGCACAAAGTCAGAGAGGGCAGAGATCCCAGGAGGCCTCAAAACCAAACTCTTTTTGTCTTAAATATCCCTCCATATTGTACAGAGGTGAGTTCATTTGGGGAAGGAGAGGAGTATTACATAGGCTACAGAGATTTGGACATTCAGAACAGAGATATTACAAATTAAAAAGATAACTTTAAGAAGATAATATACATTGGACATTTATGAATAACATTCTGCTTGGAATACAAATCTGCTGATAAAAATTTGTTGTCTTTTTCATTCTGTTAACTGATCTTATTTTAATCTATCTGAATTTCTGCCTAACGTGGTCCCTCTAACTTGGTGCGCACAAGATGTGTGTGCTTTCAGCTTCCATAGTTCAGATATAAACATTGAGAACATCAGATATGGAACAACTGATTATAGATATTTGCAGTGCTGGTTGGACTGAATGACCAACTCGAATATAAAGAAAGCTTTCCTGACTTGGTCCTCAAGGTATGAAGTCTGATTGAAGAGAAGAAAGATGTGAATAGTACCTGCCTGCTATAGATAGATGAGAATTTTGAGCAAAATAGAAGAAACCATTTCATCTTTCAGAAATGTTCACACTCTAACTATGCCATGGATTGTGCTGAAACCTTCTTTCCTTTTAGGAATGTTTATCAAGGCTATTCTCCAACTTTTGCCCTGTACGATCTGTGGAGATGTGTGAAAGGCCAAAGCCAGGAGATGGGACAGACATATCCAAGACCAAGTTCTTCAATATCAAGATACTCTTGGTAAATTGGGAATGTAGAGGAGAATAGCATGATGAAGGAAGCTATGGCATTATCTTTTTAAGAAGGACAAATGAACACTTGAAAAAGCAAATAAGTCATTATGATAGTCAAGTATTGTCTTATCTCTCACATTGTTCTTGATTCCTCAATGATATAATGAAGTAGTGTTTATGTTGTACATCAAGATCTTTTAGACTAACAAACTTACTATGCACTGTTGTGGTAGCTTTTAGCTGAAAGGAGTTGGGTCCCTTTCTTGCTTGGCTTAGTCTGCCTCTGCTTGTTTTATATTCTGGATTATCCTAGTTAATTTTTGCAGGTTGGTTTCTTGATTCTTTAAAGGAGGGAAAGGTAAGGCCCTTGTTGTAAGAAGCAATTTTTGGCCCTGTCTTATGTTACCAACTAGTATGCAATATTTATTACATAATATTTAGCTAAGTTTTTCTAGGGTTTCTAGGTTAGACTAGGATTCATAGGTATTTCCAGGCCTGTTTTGACAGAACAACCTGCAACTAATCCCAGGCAAAATAGACATTGATTCCAGGGGCTGACTTTTGCATTTTAGACACATGGTGATGGTGATGGGGGTGGGTGGGAATCATAATGGCATATGAACAATCAGGGTGAGGCTGGAGCAGCTATCCCTGTGGTTGCCATGGTCCTTTTGGGGGGGGGGGACATATGTAAGTGAAACCTGAAACAAAATGCTTCTTGCTTCACAGGGATTCCAAGTAGCTTATGTGGTATTCAAAAGACCTGCTGGGGTACAGGCTGCCAAATCCTCATCGCTACAAGGACCCCTGATAATATCTTCGGAAAGCCATCCTGTGCAAACTGGCATTCACAGTAAGTTAAGCACAAATGCTACACATTTTCCAAACAGAAGTCTACATTTAGGGTTGTATTCAGTAGTCCCTAAGAAATATTGGGCACAACTGTAAATCAAGGGTTCAATTCTCTCTTCACACATTTGATTTCAGACTTCTGATTTTTTTTTTGCCTGATCTGACTTATGATAAAACATTTAGAGTGAAAAACAAGAAGGGAATGGAAATACATAAAGGGTTTGGGTTCTGAGCAATAAAAAATGAAATGCAAATATAATAAAATCCATTTGCTAGCTAAAAGGCTGTTTGTTTTTCAATTAATGATTCGGGATGATTGAAGATGTTGGTTATTGCCGATAAATCTCTCCATGGCATAGGACCTGGTCACTGGAGGAACTACCTAAGCTCCCTCCCTTCGATAGAATCAACAGGCTCTTAAGTCCCATCCCTTCTCTGCCATTGTGCCTGCCCTCCGGGAATGTGTGTCTTCCTGGAATCTGGATGAGTCCCATCCTGATGGTATTCTGGAGGGTCTTAAAAGACTTGGCTCTTCTCCCAGCTCTGGACTAGGATAGGAGGAGTCCATGTTGGGTGTATGCTGTTTATGGGTTTACTACAGTGATGGGATTCAATTTTTTTTACTACCGGTTCTGTAGGCCTGGCTTGGTGGGCGTGGTGTGGCTTGGTGGGTGTGGCAGGGAAAGATACTGTAAAATCTCCATTCTCTCCCCACTCCTGGGAGAAGGTTACCGCAAAATCCCATTCCCTCCCCACCCCACTAACCTGCTTTCCAGCTCCGTTCTCCTGTGCAGGGCGACAAACGACCCAGCCGATCAGCTGGGACTCGGGAGGCAGAGAATAGATGGGGGCGGGGCAAGCGAGAGGTGGTATTTGTCAGTTCTCTGAACTACTCAAAATTTCCGCTACCGGTTCTCCAGAACTGGTCAGAACCTGCTGAATACCACCTCTGGTTTACCAGATATGCCATCTGTTTACCGGGATAAGATTATGCTTATACTGTATTTTGAGCTGCACAGTATCGGTCTGAAAGGCAGTGTCATTATCAAACAAACAAGTGAAATATGTAAAATTAAATCCAACAGACAAGCATTTTGAATGATAGCCTTGACACAAAGGAAGTTACTGAATAGCAAGTACCTTTCCTCAAAGTTATATTAATAAAAAAATAAGGCCCAATAAAATGTAAGTCATTCTTCTTAATTACATTTGTCCTAACCCAAAATCCAAAGAAATTACCTAAGGCTTGTTTTATTTGTTTCAAAATTAGAAGTTTTGATTCTGGTCTAGAATGTCCAGTGATGGACATTCCTTGTTATTTCTATTTTGTTGGTCTATGAACTACACTGGCTATCAGTAGGTTTCCAGATGTAATTCAAGACAATGGTTATCCCCAGCATTAAGGCCTAGTCATCTGAAAAACCACTTCCCCCTTGCTGACAGAATTAGCATGCTCTGAGTCCCATCAATTAAACTGCTATCTGGTGGACCCTATCAAGAAGTGAGCCTGCTGCCATAGTGCCTGCCTTCTGGAACACCGTTTCTCCAAGACTTGTTTATCCCTCAGCATGGTCTTGTTTAAACAAGCCCTTTAGACTTGGTTCTATCTGCTCTGATTTAATGTAGCTGATACCCCTTTTATGATGTTCCTGGTTTTTTAGTGATTTTTTTTTCTGACTGTTTGATTTCTGGATTTTATAGTATTTTACTGTTATACTTGTAAGCCATCCTGAATCATAATAGATTAGGATATCCTATATATTTCATAAATAAATATTTAACAGTCAAGAAAAAAAAGGAATGAATTGGAACACAATATCTTGAAAGGCAAGAAATCAACTCCTATTTAATATAAATAATGTATATTTTGTACATATAAAAGCTAATATATGTTCCAGGTAGCAGTGGAAACCTAGCTGTAGATATACATGACTAAATTCATTTTTAAAAGCTGGGAATAGACCTCTTTGATGAAGCATTCTATAAAATTTTGAAGAACATAAAACTAAATTATTTCAGGAGGAACTGTTAGCAGTTTATTCATGTGCTAACTGAACTGCTAGGCCTTAATTTTGTTGTTTCATTTGTTAGAAATTCCAGAAAAATCAAATAAGTCATTGCAAGAAGTTGAAAGAATTATGTGAAATTAATAAAGTTACACAACCATTTGTAGCCCTTCTTAGATCCTGCTAGTTGAAGCTTCAAGGCTGACATTTCTGCCAGAATAGCTTCTAAAGCAAATAATGGCCTATTAACACTTAATTATTGTCATATTCTGATAAACAGTTTAAGGTGCAGGATTCAAACTCACGGCATTCCGTTGCTGTCATATGATGTTTCATGACATTTTTCCCATTCGCGGAGCTGGGGTGGGCGTAGCTTTTGCGTGATGCATCTGGCCCGCAGGCCGTCAGTTTGGTCTAAGGTTTGAAATAGTGAATTAGATCCTTTTGCTCTTAAAATGAGTTTATTACAACAGAAAATTTTGTTTTGTTTTTGTTGGGCATTTCAGATAATATTTAATAACAGTTGACTGCAATTGGCCAGCTATTGGAGATGCAGTGCAACAGTCTGACTCACATGATTTGGCATCTCTTATTGTCATATTTTGGATTGGATAATTTGATAATGTAAGAGTTTTCACTGTATATCAAGATTGCATATCCCGACTATTTCCTCCGTATTTAGATTTTAATAAGGCTTGGGAACATTTTGCAGACGGTAATGATCAAAATATAACACTGGCAGTATAAAACTGCACCTGATTTTCAGTGGCAGATTGCTGTTATATATTGTTAATATTAGAATTGGCTTCTCTGTGGGTGTAGGTGTATAATAAAGGGTCAAGTCAATTTAATTAACATTTTTTGGCATTGCTGCTTATGATACAAATGCCCAAAGCTTTTTTCTTTTTTCCTAAATCACATTTATTTGTTAGATTTCTATGCTACCTCTTGTAGAAGAGCTCAAGGCATAATGCTATTTCTTCCTGCTTTTTCTCACATCAGTCCTGTGAGTTAGGCCTGGATTGGCTCCAAGCCGGCATTTGTGGCTGAGGGAGGACTAGGATCTGGGTCTCCCTAATGGCAATGCAGCCTAACAGCATTAAATCCCCAATGGCTGTCATATTGGGTGTATGCATGCATTGTTTGTTTGATGTAATAATAATAATACTATAAAATAATAATACTATACAATGTAAATGTTTGTGGTTAAATATAGTTCAGTTTATCCTACAACACTGAATCTGGTTCAGAAGAGTAACTTTCAGATACTCGAGATGATTTCCCCCTGTTTTCATATCTTGAGAACTGCACTGGAAAGTTGCTGATTATTTAGTTCTCGCTCTTTCAGAATGGATTGCTAGATATGCAGCCTCAATAGTGGATCCTGCTGAGCTGAAGACAGAAGTTGACTCTTTCATGCAAAATTATGATCAAAAAATCGCAAAGGTAAAGCAACCAAGGACATAATTGTTGTTGGGAAATACAGCCTGTCTTCAAAGAGTCTTTCCTTAATCCAACCCCTCTGGAATGGGTTAGGATTAGTAATGGTTGGCATAGTGCAGTGATTAAAATGTTCAGGTGGGACCTGGGAAACTGGAGTTTAGTTCCTCTCAGCCAAGAAAGCTCATTGAGTGATCTTGGACTAGCCATTATTTGTCTGAGCACATTATCTCACAAAGTATATTTGAGAATGTATAAACAGGCAGAGGAGAAAAGCGAAGTGGGATGTAAAGTGTTAATATGTTTTCAATCCAAAAATTCTAGTACTTTTTCAATACATTGTCTATGGTTGTTGTACCACATACCTAAAAAGTGATTATTTGGACAATCACATTATCCATATTTCCTGAGAACAAAACTCTGCTATTATAAGAAAGCTCACTTTGCACAAAACTGGGATTTCTTCAAGTTAAGAATGGCCTCCTGGATTGTAAACACTTCTTGAAGCAAGTATGACATTAAACTATTTTCATACGACCTTGAGATTTTCTCCCTTCACATTCCTGGAATAGGAAGAAGCCAAAGCTGAAAAGGAAGAAGGTATTCCCGATAAGGAGGGGTGGGTGAAGGTGACAAGGAAGGGCCGAAAGCCTGGTCTTCCCTGGACAGAAGCAGCCAATTTGCGGGCCCAAGAAAGAGAGAAACGCAAGAGAGCACGGAAGGAGCTGCTCAATTTTTACGCCTGGCAACATCGTGAAACCAAGAGAGAACGTGAGTTATTTACTTTTTGGGAACTGTTTCAGGCATAAGGCTCAAGCAACATTTTTATTAATCACTTGGATGAACAGGAATAAGGAATATTTGTCAGATTTGCAGAAGAAAATATTGGGGTGGGATATCCAATAAGATAGAAATAATATTTAAAAGTATATTGTTAATTAGAGAAAATAGCTGCAAATTAGATTATGAATTTCAAGAGATAAATACAAAATTCTTCAGATGCCCAGATACAGAATGCAGGCTACCTGACCTGGTAATAACACCAGAGATTGCAGAAGTTGTTTGCCATTACCTGCTTCCTAGGGCTAAGAGAGAATAACTGGCCTGGAGCTGAGAGAGACTACTTATGGCAAGAGTAGAACTCATAGTCTCCAAGTTTCAACTTAATCACTACCCTAAACTATCTCTCCAAGATATAGGACATTTCTTAATTATAAAGGAATGTAGTTTGAATAACATCAGATTGTGTTGTTTAGGTAGCATAGTCTTTTTGTAGTCAATCCGGAGAATAACTAAAAGTTAACACAATTTCAAAAAAAATGTTTTTATTTGGGTGATCAATGATGATTCAGTGAAAATATATACATTGCTTTGGTGATGTGAGAGAAGGAAAACTGAGAGATTTTGGGTTTTTTTTTTATTCTGCTTCTTAAGTCAGTAAATCATGGACAGTGTTGTACCCCAATATCCCTTGTATCCCATTTACCAAAAAGAAGCCACTAAAAATTGAAATTAAAAAAAAACAAATAAAACTGGGTTCCAGACTCAAGCTAGTGTTTTTAAATTTAAGTTTAGAACTTAAATACATTTTTACTGTTCTCAGAAATAAAGAATTTAAAAATAATAATAATAACACAAGGTAATTTCCAAATGGTAACTTCCAGTTACTCAGAAGAAAAACATTTTTATTACTGAACAAAAAAGAGTTAAGATACAATTTAGTTCTTGTAAATTTCTCTTAAAAATTGGACACTTCGTGGCCAATCTGAAGTGATACAAATATCCTACAAATAACACTGAGGACAAGGCATTAAACAGCATCATTGGATACTTCTTTGTTTATCTTGGCAGGAGATAATTCATATTTGTCCTAGTCCCAACAGCCTAATTTATAGTTAACTTTGGCAAATAAAAATGTAGTAGAAAAAATATTGTGCTCTAAAATTAAATTCAACATACAGCATAGAGATATTTTTCTTAAAGCTAAAATTGTTGAGTTTTAAATATTTCTTTGTGTGCAATATGCTGTACTCTTCAAAGAGCCACATTACTTTGGGGAAGTTATCTATTGGGAGATACTGTTGAGGGGACGAGGCCGGTCAGGGGATATGCTTAAACCAGAGCAAATGTGATCTTGAACAATCCTTTTTTTATTTTGCTCTTTTTGTCCCCAATCAAAATGCTGCTCCAGGGGGACAAATTATTCCCAGTGGATCACTTGAAAGACAGGTGGAACTCAATCTAAGTATCCCCCAATTCAGAATGGTTAAAACTAAATAAGAAAGAATGGGATAAGAAGATTGCTAAATTCACAAAAACATTTTCATATTCTCTAGCTAACTCCCACTATGTTATCTGGTGACATAATGGCAAATGGGTTGAAGGTTGTGAAAGCATTTTTCTTTCTCATCTCTATTTTCCAGTAATAATTTGAATCACCTTGAGTAGCTTACCTGCTAACAGATTATAGGATTGAAAACTTAAATGGTTTAAGAACAATATTCTAATCTTTCCTATCTAATATCTTTTGTGATTCTTTCAGATATAGCCCAGCTAAGAAAGAAATTTGAAGAGGATAAGCAGAAAATTGCTCTCATGAGAGCACAGCGAAAGTTCCGCCCATATTAACTTGGGAGAAGTTTCAGTTGTCCCCAGGGCAACAGTAACCAGACTTAGAAATTAGTTTTTTATTAAGAACCATCCCTGATCTCTTGGCTGGACTCATGCCTCAGCTGCTAAGTAAGAGGTACCAACAGCGGACATTTGTTAAGTCTCTGTGAAGCTGATAATTCAATGTCAAAGAATTTCTATTGAGAAACTGCAACTGGATTTCGTCCTAGGACTTCCTAGCCTCATGATCTTAGGACTTCTCAAATAGTTGAGAAGTCAATATATTTCTTTAGCATCAATTAACGTGAAGGACAGCTGTCCAACCCCCCTCCCTCCCCAAACTGTAATTATTGTAAGCCATAAATGTCAAGGGTTTCTTAATTATTATATTTTTAAAGAGACAATTTTTTTAAATGCTGTTACACCAGTAAATGGACAAAGAAGTTGCAAACATTGTGCAGTTGATACACAATATGTCATTGATGAGAAATTAAAAACCAAAATGCATTGTTATTTGTAACAATAAGAAAAAAATTTTAAGAATATTATTGAATCTCTGAACTAAAGTGTTCCCTGTTTTGTTATTTAAAGATAAAAAAGGAGAAAAACTACTAAAAACATAGGTGAATACTTAGTTTCAATCTCCCCTTAGTTTTTCTCTGATGTACAATATTTATTAAGTAAATAAATATTTTTATTTCCTTAGTTATTTTTTTATTCTTAAACATCACACATTAAATACTTAAATTTATAACATAATATGCAATATCTGTGGAAGCCATTCTGATTTAAATTCGGTCAAACCTGTTTTCTGCTGCTAGTATTTCCATTTCTGCCTGTTTATGTTCCCAGTGTTGTAGCTTCAGTAACGTATCTCTTTTCTAGGATTTATTGGTGCCTTCCAGGTAGAATAGAGTGTGTTATGCCAGGGGTCCCCAACCCTCGGGCCGCAGCCTATTCTGAACCAGGCTTCAGAAGGGACGGGTTAGTGAATGCATGTGAGCAGCTCCACTGGCATGAGCACAGGTAGGTGGGTGGGAAAGCTCTACTTGTGGGAGCAGCAGACACCTTCGTTTGTGCAAATGGAGCTGCATGCATGCACGCTTGCCACTCACATAGAACCATCCCCTCCCTTCCCCCCACCAGTCCATCAAGCCGAAAAGGTTTGTGACCGGTATATTATACAATAGCTGAATAAATGAAGGTGGCTATATTGGGACAATGATCATATTAGTTGGGGGGGGGGGAGAAAAGACAAACCTTAAAAGGGGGCAAATCTGAAAGGGATTTATTACTTTGCTTTACAAAGGAAAATTCAAGAAAACAAAAAAAACTTTACAGAAACTTTTTGTACTTACAAAAATTGACAAAAACATCTCAAATCAAGCACTATATATATTTTTTAAAATATAATTTCCATATATTTCACATGAATGTTAGAAATTGCATTAAGTGGTACCATTTGAATGGTTAAAAAATGACCAAAATAAAGGACAAAGTGATTTTTTGAAAAATATATCTGAAAGAAATCTTTTGGAAATAAAAGACCATCCTTTATAATAAAGGACATATGTAAAGGACTTTTTTTGGGGGGGCTTATTACGTTTTATAGCTCAAGTATCAAATTAAGCTACTATACGATGTATAGTATCTGTTTAGGCATGGTAGCTTTGTGAACTGAGCAACTGAGGCCAATAACTGGTGAAAACACAAAACAAAATAGATAGGATATACTTTAGAAAATCACAACAAAAAATATAGTTTGTCTGTCCAGGTCATGCAATTCTGAAATATAGTGGGGTGCATAAACTAATAGTCTGACATATATTACAACTATAACATCTAAAATACTGTACCTGGGTTTTATGGACATATACCATCACTACATAAGTACCATTAGTGGCACCACACGTATAGGACCTATATTCTTTACAGTGAAATTAGTATCGATGCTCATGATTTATTTGTAGTATCTTGCCTTAGTGAAACATAAACATTCACAAGAAAGCAAGACATAATTTTTAATGTCATCCTCCAGATTTTTGTTCTAATGGTTTGATTTGTTTATTTTATCTTTATAATCAATTTATTTCATCCTCATACCAGACTGAAACAATAAACTTCAATCATGGATAAGTCAGGGGAGTGGAACCAGTAAAACTAAACTGCAAAAGCTAATCCAAGTTGGATCATCAGAATTGTATTCACGATGTTAAATTAAAAGAAATTGGGGAGGATTCAGACCTTATCGCAGAAGAAAGCAACAATCCTGGACAATCCACTTGAGGCTTTCCAGGCGTGTGGGGTAGAGCAGTGGTCCCCAACCTTTTTGTACCAGGGACCGGTTTCAAGCAGAAACATTTTTCAAGGACCGGGGAGGAGAGAGAATCCGACTTTGGTAGTTTGCTTGCAGACGTTTCATTACCTGACTAGGTAACATCTGATGTTGTTACCTAGTCGGGTAATAAAACGTCTGCCAGCAAACCACCAAGTTCAGGGAGCGCCTTGGTCCTGCCTCCCTCAGCCCCATCCCTCAGGTGTCTCCCTCCCTCCCTCCCTCAGGTGTCTGCCTCGTTCCTCTCTCAGTCACTCTATCGCTCCTACAGCAGCCCAGGAAGAAACTGCTTCAAAGAAGCCGGGGTGGGGTGGGGTGGCTTTCCTGTCGCCACAGCTTCCCCGAGCGCCCGTTTCACCACCGCCCGCCCGCCCGCTCGCAGTTCAATCCACAGTGCTCCGTTCTACCTGCCTGCCTGCCTGCCTTCTTCGTTTCGGAGCAGCTTCGGCTGATAAAAGAGGCGAATAGTTATTATTCTCAGCGAAGCTGCTCCCAAACAACCAGACAGGCAGGCAGGCAGAACGGAGCACTGTGGATTGAACCGCGAGCGGGCGGGCGGGTGGGGTGGGGTGAAACGGGCGCTCGGGAAGCTGCGGCGACAGGAAAGCCCCCGGCTTCTTTGAAGCAGTTTCTTCCTGGGCTGGTGGAGGAGCGAGAAAGCGACTGAGAGAGCTGAGCCAGAGAGCAGGACAGGCTTCGGTTGCTTCCTCCCTCCCTTCTTTCATTTGTGTCCTTGATCCCCGATCCCAGCAGCATTCACCGAAGGCGAAGAAAGCCGCCATTTTTTATTTTTTTTCTTTGCGGCCCGGTAAAGAGTGCTCCACGGCCCGGTACCGGTCCGCGGCCCGGTGGTTGGGGACCCCTGGGGTAGAGGGAGAAAGATGGGCTTCTTGGGTGTGGGAGGGGAGGCAGGAAATCACCATGTTTCTGGGAGTGAGAGGGAGGCAGGAGGACCGCACACCACTGGGCACAACCAAACATTTCTTCTAGCCCACAGCAAGTGTCCCATGTGCTGGGTGGGGGGAACCAATCCTTCAAAGGCCTCCACTGGTTTCTGAGGCATCCTGGCAGGGCTTCTTAATAAACCTGTATCATTTAATGACTATAGTAAGGAGAGCGGGGATTGTGGTCATTGAGCAAGGTAGCCACACGGTTATCTTGCTTAATGACCACAATCAGTGGTGGTATGCTACCGGTTCGGCCCGATTCTGCCAAACCGGTAGTGGCGATGAGCGGTGGAGACCAAATCGGTTCTCTCCACCGCTCTGCTTTTGGGCCCACCTGCCAGACCAGACTCCCATACTCACCTTTATCTTCTGCTTTTGAAGCGCAGCTGCTTTGCGCGGCACAGAAGAGTGTTGCGTGGCAGCTGCTGAAGCGACCGGGAGAGTGCAGGCTTGCAGGAGGTGAGTTGGAACGCCTCCACGCCTGTGCAAACACCTCTGCGCCTGCACAAAGTGCATGTTTGGTGTGCACGTGCGCAAAGCACGCCCACCAAGCCACGTCCACCAAGCCGGTGGTAAATGTTTTTGAATCCCACCACTGACTACAATGACTTATGTCCAAATTCCAGGCTCAATTAATGATACAATCAATGATTGTAATTGAGGATTACCTAGATCTGAAAATGTTTTTTGGTTACAATACCCTTTGGTTTATATGGAAGTTGTGAGCAGTGTTTAAAGGAAATTTGCCCTGCCTGACGTTTATAGAAAAAAGGGAACTGAGGCTAAAGATACTAAGATGTGTTTCAAGAAGTTTGAGACTGGTTTAAAGTATGCTTAATTGAAAATGTATTTTAAGTTTGGTATATCTGATCAATAGAATACACCAGCTTGTGAAATACACACACACACACACATATATACACACACACAAATATACATATATACATACTCGGGTGGGATTCAACCGATGTTACTACTGGTTCGGTGATTAAGTTTTGCGTGCACATGTGTGCTTCACGCGCATGTGCGCCAAATGTGTGCTGTGTGTATGTGTAATAAACCTTAAACTATGCTGCCCGGACAGATGAAAAGTGTGTGCGGGTGCGCAGCGTTTGAAAAGCCACTTATTTACTGCTTTTTCAACCTCAGCTGTGCCGCGCAAAGCAGCTGAGGTTGAAAAAGTAGGAAATAAAGGTCAGGTAAGAGCCCAGTTTATCTGTGTTGTCTTACTTCTGGGGCCAATTTGAATGTTAGTTGTTTTCTGGAAAGAGCAGATGTGGAATCAACTGTAGTTTAGCATAGCCACAAAATGTTATATGTGAACTGGAAACATGCAGGTCTTTAAATGGCTTCTGTCATATATATACATAGAATGAAATATTTGCTGTTTGCTTCCAATATCTATACCCACACTATACACATACTTGTTTTTCCAATGCATTATGAGTAGAAATGCTGCTCAAATATATCACATTCTGAATAATATTACGTAGGAGCAATGGTACTACTGAAAATATTATTGAATCTATATACTACTAAAACTCTCATTGCATTTATCTGTTTGTATCCTCAAAGCCCAAATGGTGCATAATGCTGCAACAATCTTTGAATCAAAGTACCTAAATTTGTTGACTTGGAGATTAGTTTATTCTTAAACTTTCATAAAACATCTTTAATCCAGGGTGGAAGGAAATTATCTCTGCATAATAAAATTGTATCTTTCAGAAGGTTCCTAATGTCTACAAAATCAATGATAAGCAACTTTCTAAAGTAGTTAGGAGTCAAGAAAGGCAAACTCAGCATCTGTTCAAAGGCTTTGAATTGCAGTTTAGGCAGGATGCAAACATTTGGGCGATCCTTGCCCTCTCCTTGATATGGAGAAGCGTTCTGAGGAGCCAATCCATTCAGTGGCTCTTCTTTTTGCCTTAGGCCATCAACTCCAGTAAATACTGACTTATTTTTGAAGTTTATTTGCCACTACAATTATTTCTCTATTTATGATTTTTTTTCCTTAGATGATCATGGGACCATACAGCCTTGGGGTAAAAAATATATAAAGTCCCTGGCAATTTAATTTTCTTTCTGGTCATATCAGACTGCACCATCTTTTTCTCAAAGGATGACCAAATTGTTTATTGGATTGTCTATTAATAATATGTAATTAGAATTATATTACTAAGTAAATACAATTGTATATTTTAGTGTCTTGCAAGAAGACCATTTGCAGTTACAATTTTAGGAATAAAATGCAAAATATTTGCTGCTTTTAGTGCAGGAAGCAGAAAATGAGTGTAGAGGATATAACAGCAATTCTGAAATATCTAAATATTACTACAGGGAGGGAAAAAGTAAAGGGAGGAGGAAGATAATGTTTACAAGGAAATGATAAGCACTTGAGATTGCAGCATAAATGAACAAAATGCATAATTGAACAAAACTTATCTGGTTTTATTAAGCAAGAATAATTTCTGTTATAAATTCCATCTAACAAGGATCCTTGTTATAAAATTATAATCTAGATTATAATAATCTCTTTATGTAGTGCTGTATGTCAGGGGTCTCCAACCTTGGCAACTTTAAGCCTGACGGACTTCAACTCCCAAACCCAACTCCCTGGCTGGGGAATTCTGGGAGTTGAAGTCCACCAGGTTTAAAGTTGCCAAGGTTGGAGACCCCTGCTATATGTAATATTTACACACAGAATAGAAGATGGGTTAAGAAAAAACTATCCTTCAAACCAGCAGGTGGTGCTTCTGATTCCCACTGGCTCACTTTTTTGTAGGCCTTTATGTTTTCCAAAACCTTCCACTTTTACAATTGCTGAAATTGTATCCATATACTCTATAAGAAATATAAATCAGATTGCGTAGCTTTAATAATGCTTTATAAAACAACTGTGATTATGCTTGTATGTAACAGGTTTGTTAAATTTATTATTTGATAGCAACTATCAAGAATAAAATATTGCACATAGTTTATGACATTCTGATATGAATGTCTTAGATACAATATGTATGTTAGGATTTCACAAACAATAGTAACACAATCTTTTTATCACAATTTCCCACCCAAGAGTTGGAGATGAATCCAACTCTTCCACTGAAGAAGAAATTCCTTGCAAATTTATAGGAGAGAGAGAACATTTTCTCCAAGTAGAGTTCCCTTCAGATGCGTGGCCAGTTCCTAGAACTGGATATGAAATGAACATATTGGCAGAAAAAAGCTGGGAGTTGAAATTCAAATCACTTCCAAGTGGTGAATACCTGGGGCAGAAAGGAGTGTCCACCTGCCAGGAAAGTTTCCTCAGATTAAAAAGTATACCCACAAATAGATTTGTGGTGATTCTGGCTGATTAACTGATGGCAACCATTGAGACTGGGTGGTGCTCTGTAGACAGGAATACAAAAGCATTCAGTTTCTAACATGTCACTGCTGGATTGTTGAACAAGCCTCAGGCCGTAGTTTAAGTATCTAATTCTTTTAGTTTCCCCAAACTGCTACTAGACTGTTTTCAGATTTGGAATACTCTTGATAAATGACCTGCTTGGATTGATGCTTTGACTTTTTGCTTAATTTTGGATTTCATTGTTTAGGTGCTGCCTTCCTTGCCTCTGCTGCTACACTATACATGACTGCTTGCATGGCTTTTTCCTGGAAAGTTTCACAATTCTAGAGACAATTTTACATCTGTCTAAAACAAAGAACTTTTATTTTAATTTTCACCTTGAAACCATTTGTCTAAAATATAATCACACTGTGTATCTAAAGCCATCTTTCAAAAGCCTCACTTCTCAAAGAGTTGCCTGTAGAATAGGACAGGTATACACGGTCCATATACACAAAAGCACAACATTTTTGTTCTGAAGCAAGAATTTTAGGCTTTATTTTAACAAAAGTTATATTCACATTTTAGCAGGGTATCCATACCTCCCTTTGAACTTTAGGAAATCATGTTTTTATTTAACAAAAAACATCTTCATTGTTGTACAAAAACTAAATTATGCAGAAAGTAAAAAATAGGGCTGTATTCTGAAGTCTGACTATTGCAAGTGTTAAAGAAACAATGAATGAGAAAGAGGGAGGGAGATGTTTGTCTTTTCTCATATCTAACCAATGTATCTTATTAATTTGCTGATGCATCATTTATACACAGTGCATGTGTTATTTGTTTCTGTACCCCATATAAAGACTTGACGCCTGCCCCTTAATAAAATGTTTTTTTTTTTTTTTTACTTTGCCTGAACTACTCGTGATTCCTATTGGGGCCCACTGAAAAAGCCAATTTGCAAAAGTGTCTCTCTCTCTCTAATTCTGGGACTTAGTTTTTCCCAACTTCATACCACTGCCTGAGCTTTTTAAGGGCAACATGAGCATTGGTTGGATGTGATGAACATGCTATATTTATGCCATGATGGGTTTTGGGAAATAATCTGGAATAATTTTTCTGTTGATCCTAATGTGGCAAAACGTGGCTCTAGGTTTCAATAATTTATTAAGTTTTCCCACACCAACATTTATGATTAAAGATGTGCAAAATATTTTTTTAAAGATTAGAATTTTTAAAAGTTGTCAAGTGAAAGAGAATGGACTTTGTTAAAACAGAGTAAGACAAGGACCAGTTGTTGGAGAGAAAATTAATAGCTGCTAAATAAGGAGAACCGTCACTGGAGGTTTTCAAATCAGAACTAGATGGCTCTTTCTTATTTATAATAGGAAATGCTTTACAATTGTACAGATGAAGTGGTACACTTTGAAGGCATGGATGCAACAATAGGAAGTAAAGTCCAGTGCCCTATGGGACTGTTTACATTATAATGCCTCACATTGACTTTCACCGCCATTAACACCCACCCAGCATCGCTATGAATATTGGAGATGAAACGTTCAATATGGGAAACAACAAATCGGGGAAGGCTGAGTTAATTAAGATCTGTCGATGCTGTAAAATGAGTATGTGGACCAGAGTTGCTGCTAAAGTACATAAAGCCGACAGGAGCTGCTGGGCATTAGCGTGGATAGATTAAATTGATGGAATAAGGGCCCTAATAGTATCGATCCCGTATTGCAACTTTGGGGGAGGGGCGGGCATTTGTCAGCTCTTTTTCAAAAGGGGGGCAAGCTGCAGTCCGGTCTCAATCCCCATTGAAACGAAGCCCGGTAGCTCTCCAAGACTCGGGTCGGCTTTTCTCCGCATAGACTTCCTTTGCCTGGAGAAGCAGGAAAAGGGAGAAGTGGGGGGGGGGGGGCAGAGGAGGGAGGAATCAGGAAGAGTTACCCTCCTACACTTCAAGGCATGACTGTGAGATACCAGACCCTAATCAACCTCCGCGGGTGCCTCGCTCCTCAAGCCTTTGCAGCCACAGGAGCGGCCAGGAAAGCCCAGCATTCCCTGGCAGCGGCAGCCGCGCTCCTCCTCTCTGTCATCAGCCATTTTTGTCTGACATAATGAAAAAAGCTGCCGAGTATTGTCCTAAAACGGGGGGAGGGGTTTAGGAGGAAAAGAGGGGTGGAAATAATTCAATCAATCACATGACTTGACAGGATTTCTAACCATTTTTTTTAATCGTGCGACGAAATTGTATCTATAGAAAAGCAGAGAGCCCCCCCTTCCCCCTCAATATTCCCACGCCCACAGAGGAGCTCAGGATGGGGCAATAGGAAAAAAAAAGGCATCTCAAGGTAAGCGTTTCCTCGTGGAAGGCGTTAATTTAAACAGAATTTGCTTCATCCCGCATCCCTTGGCCTGGCAGCCGGGGGGAGTGTTGGTCGGGTGTTCCTCGTTTTTCACGTGGCGGCGACGTCCGAAAAGAGGACTGGGTGGTGGGTGGAAGAGACCTCTCGGTCGTCGGGGCTGCTTCCCCCTCCGAGGGTCTCTTTCTGGAGCTGCTGCAAAGAAAGAAAAAAAGGAGAGGGGGAAAAAAAAAGCCGCGTGAGCGGTATGTCCCTCATCTTTCCGGTCTCGTCCCTCCCGAGCTCTTTAGGCGTGAATGCCGCGCAAAAGGAAGTGCGGGAAGATAACCCGGCGTGAGGGCGCCGGGAGCAAATCCCGGGAGGAGGAGGAGGAGGAGGGGGAAGCCCCGAAGGTGAAACTGTGCGCGGGGGCGCTTCAAAACGAAACACAAAAGATGAAGAGGAACAATAACCCGTCGGTTGTAACTTGAGCTGACTCTCTTCGGAGAGGTTTGAAGTCAAGAGGGTTGTGTGACTGAAGGCAGGACGGAGGGACGCCGCGAGCGGGAAAGGAGCGGGCCGGGCTCTCCTTTCGCATTCTTCAGCTCCTTTCCTCCCACCGGAGCGAGGGAGCGTGAATGAAGGGGAGCCGCACGCGGGGTTTCTGCCACTCAGGTTTAACCCTTGAGAGCAGATCCTTCCTTCTCCTTGCTTGGAGGAGAAAACTTCCCTGGCTTGGGGGCAAAATGCCAGAGTACCTCAGCGGTGGGAGACTGCGGAGGAATTATGGTGGTCCTCCTCAGTTAAATTGGAGTGGTGGGGTCATTAATTGCCACCTTTCTCCTAGGAAGTTTTACACGGGTCGCTGTTTCTCTTTCCTTGCCAGGTGTGAGCTTACCTTTATAGAGCCTTGGGGCCCAATTCTCCACCATTAGTTACTACCCGAAATTTGCAATTCCGATCAAAATGTCAGTATCGAAAACGATAAATAAAAACTCAATACAATTCGCTATTTTTTGCACGATGCATTTGAATATTGAAAAGAAGAGGAAGGAATCTGACTTTGATAAAGTCATTGGACTACAAGCCCATGCTGGCTGGAGCTGATAGGGGTTGGATTCCTACAACAGATTTAAAAAGCAGAGTTCATCACAACCACTATAAAGTTACTCAGATATTGAAAACATTTTGTATTTCATTGCCCATTAAATGTTTACTCTGATGGGCAATGAAATTTCTTTGAGGAAAGACAGCTCACCTGGGTATTACATTTTAGAGAACAGCAGGCTTCTGATATAACCAATTTTCAAAATTCCAAAATTTCAGTCAGACATATTTAAATACAGTAAAGCTTCTTGTTTAGAGTAAAGCTGTGGTATTCTGAAAGTAATAGTGCATACAGGATGAAAATTTGTTAGATTTAAATATCAAACTGGACCATAATAGAACAAACTATCGTATGTTTTAGTCTGTTGGATTAGTCTAATCAGTGATGATTCCTTAAAAGTTAATTACACTATAGCTTAATAAAATTCTTCCAATGTAGTGAAACCACAGAAAAAGCACAGAAAAACAAGCTTGGCAAAATTAAATATTAAATTGAAATTATTAAATTTGATTAACAATTAAAACATTTTGAATTATTTTCGTATTTGGGATATGAAAGTATATGGCAGACCTCCACTCTTTTATTATTATCAGGGAAAGTTCCCAAAGCGCTGGGATAGGATAAAGTTGGAGCCTGAGGATTGAATAGATTGCTGGATTGGAGAGGGTAGATCAGGCATTTTTCTTGCATTCAGTTTTACCATTATTGTGAGCTATCCAGAGTAGTACTTTACGAGATAGGTGGCCATATCATTTTTAAGGAAATAAATTTCATAAAAGCTGCAAGAATAAGGCCTAATGTAGTCCACTATCTAGGAACAAGGCAGGAAAAAACCTCTCTTGTATGCCAGATAATGGAGCCTCCAACAGCAGGGGTAGTTTTTGAAGGACCTCTCCTGTAGATCAGAATGTTCAGTAAATAGCTGGCAGATATTTCAGTTCAACCTTTATTACTTCTACAATGTAGTAAATTGTTGGGTGCATTTTTCCCATTTCTAACTTCCATAAATTTAGAAAAATACTCTGTGTAATAAGGGTATGAATAACTATTGCAAAATATCACCAACTTTCTGGAGCTGTAACTGGGTAAACAGGTATCTTGTCAGAGCTTCCAATCATGAATCCAGTGTCAAAATGAAGATTAGGGGCAACTCCTAGACTCTAGTTTGTTTGTTTATTTGTTTTTGTGAGGGAATAATAACATGACCTTAGAAAGCTGAATCTCCATCCCAGTGTCCAATTGTTTTATTAACGAACAGCATTCTGTCTTGTCCATCACTGAATTTAGGCAACATTCCAGGATCTTTGGAACTCAATTATAAGGAACAGTAGAATTTACTGTTATCAATTTATGGGTGCATTGCAGTGGTGGTATTCAGCCGGTTCGCACCAGATCGGGCGAACCGGTAGCAAGAATTTGATGTGGGTCACCGAACCAGTAGTAAGTTCTGGCTGGCCATACCCCCGACCCAGTCGCCCTCCTGCCCGATGCTTGCTTACCCCGCCTGCCTGACATTCGCCTAAGGTATTTCTTTTTTTCCCTTCCCGATAATCAGCTGTAGATAAGATCAGCTGTGCCAGGATTCCCCTTGCTGAGGCCCAGGAAGGCAAAAAATGGAGGGAGGAGCCCAGCCCTCCCCCTCCATTTTTTGCCTTCCAGAGCCCCAGAGGAGCCACAAGGGAGCAAAAACGCCCCCCCCCCAAGGCTCCTCTGTGGCTAGGAAGCTCAAAAACGGATTGGGGGGGGGCTGCAAAAAATAAAAATAAAAAGGCCACACCCACCCAGTCACATGGCCACACCCACCAAGCCATGCCCACAGAACTGGTAGTAAAAAAAATTTGAATCCTACCACTGGTGCACTGCACTTAAAAGATGACCCTCTATGTTATAGCAATCTAAGCTAAAAAAAAGTATAATTAAATGTATTTTTTACCAATATCATTCACTATGTACCTTTCTATATCTTTCCCTCCTTGTAAATTATACCTACTTCAACTACTTCATCCATGACCTAATCTCATTTCAGTTCATCTAAGACTTTGCAATCTTTCCCATCTATAGTGTAGTTTTTCTCAGATCAGACTTATTTCACACTGGTCATTCAACTTTGCATTGCATTCAATGTTTATTCAGTTCCCATTCATTCTTGGTTTTATTCCATTCTCACTGCTTTCAACTTTTCTGTTTTCCCTCACATAACTCATTTCATCCAACAAAACGGCAAAAGCTAGGTAAATATTCTCTTTTGGCACATAGCACTCTTCACATTAGGTCAGTAGCCCCCAACCTTTTGGGCACCAGGGAGAGAGGTTTTTCTGTGGACCTGAGTGGGTGTGGTTTCGTGTGTTACCTGTATCCCGCAGATGGGGCTTCACTCATTTGCACAGCCCAGTTTCTGGCATGCCACAGACAAGTGCCAGTCTACAGACTAGGGGTTGGGGATACCTTTCTGCCAGCATTTATAAATCTGAAAATGTGTCAGTAAACATTCTACTAAAGTACACAATTTTATCTATTTGCTTTAGATTTTTTCCACTTATGTATAACTTGTAATTGTAATTGTTCATAGTTGCCTTGATTTTCTGATACATTAATTTTTCTCCATTCCCCTTGCAACATCATACTTTTCTGCAAGAACTTAAATCCTTAGCCATAACATGGTATTATCATAACATGTGTATTTATGTCCCCACCTTGAATGTCAGTAATGTCAGTATTTATTCATAATTGATTTACATGAATTTGATATATATACATTATATATATATATATATATATATATATATATATATATATATATATATATGTATATGTATATGTATATGTATATGTATATGTATATGTATGTGTGTATGTATATGTATATGTATATATATATGTATATATGTATGTGTATATGTATGTATATATATATATTGTATATATTATAATATATACATACATATATATATATTATAATTATATAATTATATTATACTATATTATATTATATTTACTATATTAAACAGCAGAGGGAGCATCACACACCCTTGTCTTTTTCCTTGCTGAATGTTGAACCTTTATCTCAGCATTTCATTATGCATGCTTTACTTCCATCTTATACTGATTTTAACTCATCAACCTTCAAATTAATATTCATGTGCATCATTCTATAGTCCATATTTGTTCATTTAGTCACATGGTTTCTCCAAATAAAAAAATATACAATAAACTTTCACACATTTGTACATTTTTTCCGTGTCCCGAAGAGTAAAAATTTAATCAGTACACTAGCTTCCTGGCATAAAGCCACACTGCACTGTTCAAATTTTGCTCACTGTTAAGTCTTTAACATTTTCTTAGGCAGGTTTAACTAATCCCTCATAGCTTTTTCCTTTGCTGTATTGTCTTTCCTATTATACAGAGGAAGAATAATGATATCCTTCTAACCATCAGGCAGAGATATAGTCTTCACACATGTAAAAAACCACATAGACACTTCATAAGCAAACCATGCCCACATTTTAACACTTCTCCAGTTATGCCATATACATATGTACTCTGATCATTTTAAAACTTTTTCACAGCATTTATGACTGCATTCATTTTTTCTTCTTGAAAACCAATATTTGTAGCATTTGTTTCCATTCCAGTCTTGGGCAAATTGCTGTCACTCCCATACTGATCTCTAAAATTCCCCTTCCTAGCATCTGTTCACTTTACATAGAAGCTCCTTGTTTATCTCCACTCTCTCAGTTTCAAGATAGTTTTTTATTTCCATAAAAATTGCTCTGCATTTCTTTTCTCTCTTAGTTATTCCTTGCTGTGTTGGATTCTGTGAAAATATATTTTCCTTTATGTATGATACACAAATTTATATGAAAGGTTTGATTTTTAATGCTGGAAATAAATAAATAAATAAATAAAGTTGTTTGAGAATTGAGGTGTGGACAAGTAGAAGCAGTGTGGCATCAATATTCTGGCCTTTCTTCTTTCTAGCATACATCTCAGGAAAAACCTGGCTTTTTTTTTAATGTCAAGAATAGAGGTGCTATTCAACCAATTTTCACCTATTCGGGTGAACCGGTAGCGGTTATTTGGCATGGGTCGCCGAACCGGTGGCAATCCCTAGCTGGCCACGCCCCCAACCCGGTCGCTCACTTGCGCTCGCTCTCCTAGCTTTCCGTTCCCCACGTCCTCTTTCTCGCCGGGGAAAAGGAAGAAAGGCATGGACATTGCAAGTATTGCTTTCCCCGTGTGAGTTAAAGTGTCGGGAGTGAGAAAGAGTGCGGTCTGACAGAGGGGGTGGGGGTGAATCGAGCCTTGGAGCACTTTTGCAATGTAAAAGAAATGCATTTTGGAAGCAGGTCTTTTAAAAACTTCTCCAAGGATTCCCCATGGACACTGCAAGTATCGCTTTCCCCTTGTGAGTTAAAGTGCTGGAGTGAGAAGGAGTGTGGTCTGACAGAGGAGGTGGGGGAATCCATTCAAGCCTTGAAGAAATTTAAAGGAGCTGCTTCCAAAATGCTTGTCTGTTAAGTGCTGTGTGTGTGTGTGTGTGTGTGTGTGTGTGTGTGTGAGAGAGAGAGAGAGAGAGAGAGAGAGAGAGAGAGGAACGTAGAGAAAGAAAGAAAAAAATAGGAAGAGAGAGAGAGATAAAACTCTGTGTTATTATTTTTAATTGTTCCATTATTTATCATGTTTATCATATTTATAATATTTTACACTGTCCCTACACCTAGAGTGATTTTTCTGCCTTTCTTTTGCCCAGGGCTACCACATATTTTTCAGGGTTTACATGCATTCAATGTCAATAGTCCAGAGCATAAAATACACATGTGTTTAACAAGAGTTGAAAGGGACTTTGGAGGTCTTCTAGTCTAACTCCCAGCTCAGGCAAGAAAACTGAGGATGCCAAACTCTTGAGTAGAAATCCTGGGAAAGGTGTCAGAATAACAGAATAACACTTAGAAGGGACCTTGGGGGGAACCCTATACCATTTCAGAGAAATGGCTGTCCAGTCTTTTCTTAAAAACTTCCAGTGATTGAGCACCCAGAACTTCTGGAGGCAGGCAGTTCCACTGGTTAATTGTTCTCACTCACAGGAAGTTTCTCCTTAGTTTTAGGTTGCTTCTCTCTGTTCAGTTTCCATCCATTGCTTCTTGTTTGCATTCTGCTTCTTTGGAAAATACATTGTCCCCCTTTCTTTATGGCAGCCCCTTAAAAGCCTGTTGCCTATCACACTCTTGAGTAAAGCATGTGAGCCATTTCCTCCTTTTAGTGGTCCATGAAAGTATATCTTTCGTGTGCAGATAATAAAGTCAAAAAAGGTGAACAACATTTTTACAGAACTATAGATAAGTTGAGGCTGGGTGACAAGGAATGGCTGGGAGGGGAGGGGCCAGGTGAGGCACCCCTTGATATGAGTGACATTGAGTTGGCCACGCCCACCCAGTCACATGACCACCAAGCATGCCCACCCAGCCACATGACCACTAAGCCACACCCAGTCACATGACCACAAGCCACACCCACCAAATAAACCACGCCCACAGAACTGGTAGTAGAAAATTTTGAATTCCACCACTGGTCAAGAACATATTATCAACAGCACATGCCTATTTAAAAACAAATGTTGCTTTCCAACGTGGCATTAAAAAGCTTTATAGGATTGCTTTGTGTTTGCCTCATTTGTTGGTCCTCAGGTACCTGCAGTGAAGAAGTTACAGCTGATGTTTACTAACCATTTACAATACTGTATATTTTTTTATTTTTTTCTCCACAAGAACCGTATGAAGAAATTAAGTCAAATGTAGTTCACTAGTGAACTAAATTGCTGTATTAAGATTGAAATTCAATTTGGAACTCTCCATTCTAACATGTTAACCACTATACAATGCTTATGAATATGATCATCAAGAGCTGAACTACTATACAAAAATAGGGATCTTCAGGATTTATGCTCTTAAATACTAAAAGCAATTCAAGAACTTTGGATACAATACTATTTCCATTTACAAAGATGAAACTAATGGTTCTGTGTGAAAAATTACAGTTATCATTGGTTGGGGAAAATTAGATGAGAAAAAATTGGAAGAAGATTTTAAAAAGAGGAAAGTAGAATCTGGTGGGAAATTATTTTGGGTTGATTAGAGAAAAGAAAGCATTGATTGTATTTCATTTTTAAGACATACATGTGGGGGAATAATTTAATTGCAGTGAAACTGATTTTAGCAGAATAAAAAGTATGTTAAACTTTCAGTAAGTTAGAATTAGGGTGGAAAACACCCTCCAAAACAGAAAAAGGAAAGAAGGAAATTCTGCCTCTATTGTATCTGATAATATCACTGCTGTCTAATAAAACTAAAAGAATAAAACCTTCAAAAATGCAATGCCCAGGATGCAGATAACTAAAAAGATCAAATACCTAGGAATTTGGCTAACAGCACTGATTGGAAGGATATCTACAACAAAAATGAACATTCTATCGAAACTGCTATTTTTATTTCAAACAACTCCGATAAAATTAGGAAAAACGTTCTTTGAGGACCTAAATAGACTGATTTCTAAGTTCATCTGGCAGGGCAAAAAACCAAGAATCAAAATGAAAATGCTACAAGACACGAAAAACAAGGGTGGGTGTACTATCTGGCTTCAATTCTCACATGGGTGAAGGAGTGGATAAATTTAAAAAACAAAAGAATATTGGCGATAGAACGACAACTGGGGTGGCAAGCATTCATATGGTTCGGGAAAAATAAATTACAGATATTTCCAAAGACACTATATTAGAAACTCTCTGGTGTCAGTATGGGGAAAAAAATCAAACAGAACCACTACATGAAAATACTGGTCTGGTTATCCACGATAGAAGCGTTAATATACCCTAATGTTTTAGATCCAGATAAGATTGTAAGATATAAAGAAAGACATAATGAACAGAGAGGTTTAACATCTAAACAGGAATTTAAAAAACAGGGAATTTATTTGGACTGGTGGCCATATACTCAAATCCAAACGAGATACAAGAAAATTTAGGGACAACTGACATCCCAGTCAGCACTTCTTCACTCTACTACCATCAGGCAGGAGATATAGAAGCATAGCCAGCCACACCAACAGGTTGAAGAACAGTTTCTACCCGTGGGCTGTCAGACTTCTGAACGGAAAATAACTTCATGCAACAAGGTCACATAATAAGATTGGGACTGGGTTAGGGACTTCTGTCCTCACTGTGAGTTGTGTTGGGGAGGGTGTGCACAAAGGGAGGCTCATCCAATCTCATTGTACACTTGTTGTACTCTGACAATAAAGGTAATAATAAAGGTAATAATAGTATAAATTACCTATTGAACTTTAAAATGGAAGAAGAATATGTAAAAGAAACGATGATTGCTTGGGCAAAAATTTTTGGATACACCATAGAATTAGATAACTGGCAAAAACTAGGAGAGAAATTATAAATTAACATTGTCAACAGCGTACAAAGAGAACCTATACAAAATGTTTTATAGATGGCACTTGCCACCAGCAAGATTGGCAAAAATGTTTCCAAATATGTCACTGAATAGTGCAAACAAGGGCTGGGATCCTACTACCACATGTGTCTGGCAGCGAAAAAATATTGAAGATAAAGAATTGGCTAGAAGAAATGGTAAAACAGCAAATAGACCTGAAACCAGAACTATTTTTATTAGGGATAATAGCAGGGAAATACAATAAAAGACTCACATATTTAATCATACATATAAGAACTGCAGCTAGAATCCTAAAGCCTGAAAAGTGAAAGGATTCTCACGGAGGAAGAGGTAATAAAAATATTACAATGTGCTGAACTGGACAGACTTACAATGGAATTCAAGGACAAAGAGGAATCAGAGTACTACCTAACATAGGACATACTGTATAAATAATAGATGAAGAGATTAGTGTTGAATAATGAAAGAAACTCAACAAAATAAAAATAAATACAGAGAAAGGGAAATATGTAAGAAATATTATTGAATTGTATGTGAACATAGTATGAAATGCACAAAATAAGAGCTGCAATAGTGTATTATGGTAGAATTAAGCAAATAATAGTTACAATCCAGATGTATAACACGATGTAGCCAAAAGAGATTAAACTATATGATAGTTGTAACTAGGATGTATAATATGATGAAAAAGGGGGTATTTGATATAACCAGTACACAACGACGCTGTATAATTGGAACCGTTATGTTTATCAAGGAAAAATGTACAATATAAAAATATTTATATAAAAAGTGCAATGCCCAGGTATGCAGAAAGCTTTCTCACCTCTACCTTGAAATGGCTGGCAGAAGATTTCAACAAGACGAATCTTGCTAATGCTTACCTGGTGTTATTGGTGACTGAGCATTGTAGTAAATGCTTTTCTGCCAAGTAATGTTGCCACTGAGTTATGACAGCTGTGATATTTGTCCCAACTTTTTCTTCCTTCCTTTTAATTTTAAATGGTCAGTATTTCAGTTCTTGTCTAGCTTCCTAGGAGATAGTACAATATCTGTGATTCTATGTAATTGTGGGAAATTATCCATTCATTAATCAGAACCCTGGCACGAAGTTTCTCCCTTCATATTTTGACACCAAACTGGCTTTTTTATGCTGTTTTCCTTTACTATAATTAGTGACTGATATGGCGGTTTACAGTTGCACCTTAGTTTTCTTGATTTCAGCTAGCAGAATACCCCAAAATGGCATATATTTATCTCTGCTGTTTTTTAAAAAAGTTCTGAATTAGTCATTGCTGGGTGAGAAAGGTATGTGTGGGGGTATATATGAAATTAGACCATTTGGAACAGCAGCCCTTCTTCCCTTGTGGCTATCTGGAAAGGCTGTTCACTGTGAAATTCATAAAGACTTAATCTGGTTAAAAAAATGTGAGGTGGGAAACTTGCTTCCAGTAAGGAATAGTTCTGCATGGTTTGTGTAGAATATAAGTTTGATTTAAAACTGAAAGCATCCCCTATCAAGGATTTGGGGTTTTGGATTTTAGGTTCGAAGTTTGGGTCCCTGATGTTGCCATTGGCAGAAGCCCCAGAAAAGAAAGAAGAACATAGTCATTCAAGAATTACTGCTACAACATTATATCTGCCACCATCACCCCACCATTTTTAGAATTAGAATTAGAAGAACTTTATTGTCATTGTACAAGTACAACGAAACTGGATGCACCCCAGCAACTGTTCGCAATACAATAAAACCAAAGTACTTAAAAATGAAGATAACAAAAATAGAGTACCCACGTCTCCATTTGCAATTTGAGAGTACAATATCAAATAGCATTTAGCATTGTTTTTGGTAACTATCGTGTCATGGAGGCTTCTTAGTTGTCTCGTGTTTTGGGGTCAATTTATGCTTCTGCACCTTGAAAATATGGACATAACGCATGGATGAATTTAAGCTACTACTATTTAGTCCCTTAAATCCAGATCTCTCTTGGTTGATATTTGCCAGGAGTGACATTTGCCATTGAGGAAAGTATTTTGCTGGATAATTAATACCCCTCTTAACTAGATACACTACCACCGTTTACCTTGAAGGAGATAGTGGTATTTACAGTTCTTGACCAATGCACCTTTTACAAAAAAAACTAAAGAGATAAGCAATAAAAATGATTGACGATATAAAGCCAGATGATGGGCCATTCAGGCCAGATGGCACTAAACATGCTACTTAGGAAGAACTGAGTATTAGTGATGTTTATGAAGTAGCTAGATTAAAGCCTTTGGGACATTTACTTGCTGATGTTGTCATTTCGGAAATGAAAATCCAAAGCTGCCAAGACAGAATTACAGTGGAAGCATGGAATGTAAGAATCATGAGTGTGGAAAAGCCCATCACAGTGAAAGATGAAATGAATCAATCACACATTGTCCTCTAAGGTTTCAATTAATTGAAATAGATTGGAGTTGGATTCTTTCAGTCACAAGATCTCACTATTTACTACAATGTCAAAGAAAACATGACATAGTTTTTATAATCAGGAAAGCTATAGCAAAAATAGTACAGTATACAGTTTACATTAACAGAGTTGGAATCCAACCTCCTGCTCAAGCAAGAGATTCTACTCTATACCATTCTAGAGAAATGGCTGTCCAGTCTCTTCTTTAAAACCTCTAGTGATGGAACACCCATAACTTTTGGAGGCAAGCTGTTCCATTGATTAATTGTTCTCATTGTCAGGAAATTTCTCCTTAGTTCTAGGTTGGATCGCTCTTTGATAGGTTTCCATCCATTACTTCCTGTCCTGTCGTCAGGTCAAGTGCTCTGGAAAACAGACAGCTTTGGGCACATACAGTCAATTACGAATCATATCAATTACATTTCACCATTTAAGACGATGATTACTTAAGTTTGTGCTTTAAATGCTGACACAAGATGTTCATGAGCATTGTGAAGTTCAATCTGAAATTGGAATGGTATGTTGTAAAGACCTTTGAAGGCAGGGTGAAGACATGTAGTTTAGGGAACTTTCAGATAATAGAATATCAGTTTAGAAAATATAAGAAGCACTATTACAATCGGGTGGGATTCTACCAGTTTGCACCTATTCGCTAGAACTGGTTGTTAACATTTTAAACAGTTTGGAGAACCGGTTGTTAGAAGAAATTACTGGCCTAATCCTGTAAGGAAGGCAGGAAGGAAACATTCTGGTGTTGCTTACAGAAACTGCCTCTCCGTTAACCCTTACTACATTTTTGGCAGGACTAGACTTCCTGTCTCAGGAACTTCTCTGGAGTTTTTTATCCTCCTTTGCTGGTACTTTGCTTGTGTGAAGTGACCAAAGTTACAATGGCACTGAAAAAAGCGATTTATGACCATTTTTCACACTTACGACTGTTGCAGCATCCCCACAGTCATGAGAGGCCAGGCAAGGAGATGTGTGCCTCGATGTGAGTGATATTGAGTTGGCCATGCCCAGCCAATAACATGACCACCAAGCCATGTCCACCCAGTCACATGACCACCAAGCCACGCCCGCCAACTAAGCCATGCCCACAGAACTGGTTGTTAAAAATTTTGAATCCCACCTCTGATTACAATACATATAAATCCTTAGTTTATGTTCATTTTTTCAACAACAATTTCAAGTTATATCAGCACTCTAAAAAATGGACTGGTCTCAAAATTCCAGCTATTGCAGTACCCTGCAATCAAGTGATTGCCATTTGTAACCTTCCCTGCCACCTTTGCATACAGCCTGTATGCCAACTCTTCCCCCTACTCATGTGCAGCCTGGGCCAGTTGATCTGTAGCTTCCCCCCACTTGTGCAAAGCCTGCATTGGTCCTTTCAAGGCCTCTCCCACTCCCAAGTCACATGTGGCCTGCACCAGTCTTCCCCACCTTTCTGCAGCATCCTCATAGTCCTTACTTGGGACTCCCACATCTTTGCCTTTAATGACCCATCTCTCTTAGGAGTATGCTGGGAATACCATTGCTGAGCAATGCAGTCATTTGATAGCACGCTTTATGATCACTCCACATAGCAATGGCAATCTCAGTCCTAATTACTGTCATAACCAGAGGACTAATCATAACATTGAAGACGGAAACAGATACAGAAAAATAAGGAAAGCCTTCTAAAAGATTTCTGAATTCAGAAGGAGATTCCAACCTCAAATTTGCACATTAAAAAATGTCAGCGAAAAGATAACAGATTCCAAGGACATTGAACAAAACAAATGGAAGAATACTGAAATTCTGTACAGAATTTCAATAATTATTGATAAAGCATGAGATAGGGAAAGAAGAGATTTTTAGGTGAAATTCTAGAAAAAGTATTTAGTTACTGAAAATGTTTACATTTGGGGGGGAATAATCTTTTAAATGTTTTTTCTTATTTCTTATTTACCTTGTTCTGTTTTTTTGCACCTCTCTTTTTTCTCTTTTTTCTTTCTTATATTTTATTTAGTTGGACTAGTCATTTATCTTTGTACTCCTATACTTTAATAAAATTATAAAAAGACCAAGGTGGAAAAAAATGGAATTAAGATTGAATATAAAGATCAAACTAATGACGCTAAGCACAACAAACAGCCTTAGAATTGATAGTGAAGATATTTATTTAAATATATTTATCTAAATAATTTATATGGCTGTCCATTTCACAATGGTGACTAGGTAACATACATAGATTAAAATATAACAATTAAAACCATAATTCATAGCGCCCTGGGTAAATGACATTTTCCAGTCATAAAATCTCATCCACAACAGAGCTAGCCTAACCACCTGGCCTGAACATCTGGAGAAACAGCCAGGTCTTCAGAGCCCTACAAAAAAACAATTGGATTAGAGCCATCCTGATCTCTGGCGGGAATACTGTTCCAGAAGGCAGGTGCTACCTCAGAGAGTGGATAGCTCCTGACTCCAACAAAATGCCATTGGCATTGTTTAATAGAGGGAACTCAAAGCATATCTATGTGTTAGATCTGGTGAGTCTAGCAGAAACAATAGAAGAAAGATGGCAAGCAATTCATTCCTCCACTATACTGCCAACAAACACTATACAACTAACAATCAGTACTTTGAATCACACCTGCAAGTCTGTTGGGACTTAGTGCAGCTGTAGAGCAGTGATGTTAATGGGCATCAGAGCCACCAAAAAATGTACTTTGGCATTCTAGACCAGCTGCAGCTTCTGAATTCTCTTCAAGGGCAGCATGATCTAAGCAGTTTTAAACAACTTTTGTAAACTTTTGTAGTTGAGAAAATGTCTCTGTTATGATTCTCCTCGAGCCGCTCGGAGCATCCAGACTGTGGGATGTGCTTCTGAGTCCTCTTCTTTCAGGCTGAGCTTTAGACGAGAAACGCTCCGCCTCCCACGTGGCATCGCGCAGCGTCTCCCCAGTCTTTTGCTCAGCCTCGAAGAATCAGGCTGCGTTTCAAAGAGCTCCTTGGCTGTTTCATTGAATCCTCCGTCCTAATAAGGTTTGCTTCCTTCCTCCTCCTGCGCAAAGGGTCAGGACTCAAGGGAAATTTTTCCCTGTCCTCAGGGCGGTTGCGGGCTCGCAGCGCCTTCAGCGCGACGCCCCCTTATCAGATCGCGTCGCTGCCTGCGCGTTGCCTGTGGCACGCGCTCCTCCGCTGGATTCCCCCCACCCTAAACGCCAACCGGGAGGGCTATCGCCCTAGGGCTTTAGGAGCGCCGAGCTGACCGGCCAAGCCTTCCCTTTCTTTCCGTCCGAAGGCGCCCAGGCAGTTCAGCTCGAGGACGCCATTTTGGCTCCACCTCGTGGCCGGGCGCTGAAAGTTTCTTTTTATTTAATATTCAGCTGCGGTGAATTAAATCTCCAGGCCTAGGGTTAAAGCCTAGCTGCCCATCGAACTGCCTGGCTAGTCTTGGTTAGTGCTTGTTGGCCTCCCGCAGCCCTTTTCGGGCGAAGTTGCAGCCTCCCCTCCGGTTTTTTCTTCTGTTGTCTGGAGGCTGGCTGCCAGAGGCCTCCTATTCAACTCTAGGCCTCAGGCGTTATTCGACTGATTTGGCACTGAGAGATATACATCCAAGGAAATAACTATAATAGAATTTATATTTGATCCAAATACAAAAGGAATAATAAAAAAAAGAAATAATATTTTTGGTACAGCAATTTTCTCTTAAGATATTGGATATATCGGAGTACCTGTATATTCAGCTGATATAAAGAATATAAAAAGCACTACAGAAAGGAACAAAACAGGATTACATAGCTAAATATATATATATATATTTCTGTTATCTCTGTACAAGTAAAATTCCAAAAGGGGAGCGGGCCAGCCTCATCCTCACCCGGCCTTATCCAGGCCTGATCTGGGCGAGCCAACCGCCCTTATTAATCTCTATTGTTCAATATGGCAGGCGACAATTCCTCTAAACGTCCTTCATTGAAGGCCAAGGCAAAGTCCCACTATTTGCGCAAGCAGGACAAGGAACCTAAGGGCTCTAGAAAGGACAAGGAACCTTCCAAGGCCTCTCAACGTGACGCCTTAAGGCGCCACAAGGCGTTAGAAAAAGAGTTCGACAGGCGTTCAAGGGAGTCCCGCTCTGAACCGTCTCTACCTCCTCCTCCACCCCTACCTCTATTCAACCTCTCCCCCAGGCCTTTCTTCCCTACCTAGGCGCAGTTCGCCCCAGGGTCTCCCACCCCGGTCCTACGATGAGTCTGACACCCGAAGCCACTTTTACACCCACGGCTGCTGGTCTGCGCCAGGACGAACCTTCTACATCTGAGGTGCCACCTCACATCAGGGCTTGGATGGAATCAGCCATCCGCCAGAGTGTTATAGAGGAACTACAGCACATGTCCAGATCAGGCTTCTCTCCTCGAGTCTCCGAGCACGACTCCTTGTCTATCAGATCCCTTCCACAACCGGTCCCCCGGTTGCTCAGGTACTCTCTCAGAGGGACAGCCCTCCTCCGGTTGGGGCCCAGGTTGAGGAGGAAGGGGACTTTAGGGATTTCGAGGAGGAGGATTCCCAGATGGGTTCCTCCCGCTACAGTGAACCTCCCTTAGAGACCGACATCATGGAGGGGGAGATGTCCGAGGACGAGGGCACTTCGACTGACCAACCCTCCTTTGGGGGCTCTTCAAACCACACATGTTCAAGTCCCTCCTTCTTAAGGCCAAGAATGTCTCGGGCCTTCTTTCCCAGGCCCCTGCTGACCTCCCCCATCCCAGAGGGCCCAGAAGATTCCATTTTCACCCAACCAGTGGTTGAAGCTGAGGTCATCCCTTCCCCCCCCATATTCGTAGATCTGGTAGCGAAGCAACTATCCTCCACAGGGACCCCTCCCACACCCTCTAGCCAAGACAAGAGGTTCTTTAATCTCGATTCGGCACTGTCCAGCCTCCTGAACATTCCAGAGGTCGATGACCCTATTGTGGGTCTAGCTTCCTCCTCTACACCTAGTGAGGCCCTAGAGGCCTTGAAACCTGAGGATAAGCGGGTGGAGCTGGCCCTGCGCAGGGCCCACCTATCCGACGCCTGGGCCATTAAGTCAGCTACCGCCGCCTCTTTTTCACTAGGTCCTCTATCCGCTGGCTACGTCAGCTCAGGGAACACGTCCCTGCTTCCAACCTGAGGCGCACCAGGACATTGCGTTAGCTAGTGGCTGCAGCCGAGTTCTCGGCTGACGCCACTTACCAGTCGGTGAAATTCTCTTCCAGGGCCATCACGTCCCACATCACGGCTCGTCGCCTGCTATGGCTCAAACACTGGCAGGCGGACGTAAAGAATGTCAAGCTGGCCACTGCCCCTATTACAGGAGACAAACTGTTTGGCCCGGCCCTCGAACCCCTGCTGGTCGAGGGTCGCAGCAAGAGGAAGTACTTGCCTTCCCTTCTTCGAAGATCGGAGACCAGGGGCTCTCAGCCCTTTCGGAGGAGCTTTCCCCGCCCTTTCTACCAACCCCCTTCCCGCCCAGATTCCCCGACCCCCTTCCTTCCGATCCCAGGATCGCACGGACTCAGGCGACAGGACCAGGCGAGGGGTGGTTATAAGAGACCCTTTCGGTGCGGGAGGAAGGCCCTACCGCAGAAGGTAGAGCCTCCTTCTCCCTCCCCATTGGTGGCCGCCTCAGCCACTTCGCCGCCCAATGGGACAAATCCACTTCCGATGCATGGGTTAGAGACACAATAAGGTTTGGTCTCGCCCTCGAGTTCAAATCCACTCCCCTGATCGTTTCTTCCCATCCCCTCCTCAGGGGATCCCACCAACGTGCATTAATGGATGCAGCCATCCATCACCTGCTTGATATTCAGGCCATTCAACCTGTCCCTCCGGCTCAGAGAGGAAAGGGATTTTACTCCCATCTCTTTGTCGTGCCCAAACATTCTGGGGGCTGGAGAGCCATCCTAGACCTGAAACGGCTCAACCGTCACCTTATCCAGCGCAAATTCAAAATGCACACCTTGCAATCCATTCTCCTAGGCACCAGGCGGGAGACTGGCTGTCCTCCATAGATCTCTCTGAGGCATACCTTCATATTCCTATCAGGCCCTCTCATCACAAATTCCTTAGGTTCTGTTATAATGGCCTTCACTATCAATACGTGGCCCTACCCTTTGGGCTGGCCTCGGCCCCCAGGACCTTCACCAAGGTCCTGGCGGCCCTGGCGGCCCACCTCAGGAGCATTCCCGTCCGCCTCCACTGCTACTTGGACGATATCCTTATCCTGTCCCCGTCCAAGTCCCAGGCAGTCAGGGATACCAGGGTCACCCTTTCCGCCCTACGGGCACACGGGTTTCTAGTCAATTGGCAAAGAGCCAACTTACCCCTTCCACCCGAATCAACCACCTGGGTGCCATAATTGATTCGGTCTCAGAGAGAGTTTTCTCTCCCCAGAGAGGTTTCTTAGCATTCAAACCCTGGTCAAACAAATTAGACGTTCTAGGAGGGTGGCCTTGCTTGACCTCTCTAGATTGTTGGGAAAAATGGTGTCATGCATCTCTATTATTCCCTGGGCCCGCTTACACAGCAGGCCCCTCCAGTGGTTCCTGCTCCCGTTCCAAAGATCCGGAAGAAGCAACTCGAAGATCAGAGTCAAGGTCCCTCCAAGGTCCTCACGTCTCTTCTCTGGTGGACCAATCCCGCCATCAACAGAGGCCACCTCTTTGCGGAGCCTCAAAGACTCACCGTCACTACCGACGCAAGTCTATCCGGTTGGGGCGCTCATCTCAACTCACTCTCGGCGCAAGGCAAATGGTCGCCGACCGAACAAAGATGCAGCATCAACTGGCTAGAGCTCCATGCCGTCCATCTGGCTCTGCGCTGCTTCCCCAGATCCGCAGTCGCCATGTTCTCGTTCTCACAGACAACGTCACGGCCAAGGCCCATATCAACAGGCAAGGGGGCACCCAGTCAATTCAACTGATGAGGGAAGCCGAGCGCCTTTGCCGCTGGGCAGAGGCCAACCTTCTATCACTAAAAGCCGAACACATCTCCGGGATAGACAATACCCAGGCGGACTGGCTGAGCAGGGCCACGGTGGACCAAGCAGAATGGCGACTTCATCCATCCCTGTTCGAGGAAGCGTCCAAGATATTCGGCCTTCCAGTGGTGGATCTGTTCGCTTCCCCATCCAACACACAACTTCCACGGTTTTTCTCCCGGTATCCGTCTCACGGGCGGAGAACCACAATGCTCTGCGCTGCCCATGGCCCCCAGGGCTCCTATATGCCTTCCTCCGCTCCCGCTAGTGCCCAGAGTCATTCAGAAGCTCATTCAGGAGAGGGCAGACCTTCTCCTGGTGGCTCCCTATTGGCCCAGGCGACCGTGGTTTGCGGACCTCCGCAACCTATCGGTAGCGCCCCCATGGCGGATCCCCGGACAGGGTCTCCCTCTCTCAGGGGCCCCTTCTACATCCGGAGCCTCAATGGCTACAGTTAGCCGTCTGGAAGTTGAGCGGATCCGTCTGACTAGCGAGAACCTATCAAGCCATGTCATCGACACTATTTTGGCCGCCAGGCGACCCTCCACTACACGAATTTATGATGCCACTTGGAAGGGGTTCTGCAAGTGGTGTAGTGGGTCCCAGGTTGACCCTCTCTCTCCTTCCGTGGCTCAGATTCTGGAATTTCTTCAGGAAGGCCTTCGCAAGGGGCTTGCACCTAACACCCTGAGACGACAAGTCTCTGCCCTCTCAACAGTGGTCTCCTGTGATAACTACGGCTCCCTTTCCCATCACCCCGGGTTAGATCCTTCCTTAGGGGTGCCACCAACCTGTGCCCTCCCACTGTTCACAGGTTTCCCACATGGGACCTCAACAAGGTCCTAGTTTCTCTTACACGTTCTCCGTTTGAGCCTTTGAGGGAGTCATCTCTTCAGTTCCTCACCTTTAAGGTAGTTTTTCTAGTAGCCATCACTTCTGCTCGTCGAGTGTCGGAATTAGCAGCTCTGTCAGTCAGGAGCGATCTATGTGTGTTCCATGCAGACCGGGTCGCCCTGCGGCCTGACCCCACTTTCCTACCCAAAGTTAACTCGCCCTTCCATAGATCTCAGGAACTGGTTCTACCAAATTTTTGCCCTAGACCCTCCGGGAACAGGGAGGTTCTTTGGCACACCCTAGATGTTAGACGGGCCTTGCGTATATATATTAAGCGCACTCAGTCCTTACGAAGGTCGGAATCTCTTTTCCTGTCCTTTCAACCCAAGACACTAGGGCTCAAGGTTTCTCCTTCCACTATCAGCCGCTGGATCAGGGCGACCATCGCCAGGTGTTACCTTTCCCATTCTCTGCCGGCACCGGTGGAATAACTGCCCATTCCACCAGGAGTGCAGCCACTTGCGGCCTGGGCCACACAAGCCCCCATTGCTGACATTTGTAGGGCAGCCACCTGGGCCTCTCCGTCCCCGTTTATCAGGCATTACAAGATCGACACGTATGCTTCAGCTGAGGCCTCCTTTGGCCGGCGGGTCTTACAGAGGGTTGTCAATGATCCGGAGGGGCCTTCGGGTCAGACGGAGTCCCACCCATAGGACAGCCAAGCTTTGGTATGTCCCACAGTCTGGATGCTCGAGCGGCTCGAGGAGAATGGGGCGTTGGTCCTTACCTGATACGCCCCTTCTAGGCGAGCCGCGAGAGCATCCAGCCCCACCCTAGCATCTCCGTCTGGTGGGGACTCCTGTTTTCAGCCAAGGAGCCAATAGTTGATTAGATAGGATTAATAACTTCTCTTCTCGTTATCGCAAAAAACTGGGGAGACGCGCTGTGCGATGCCACGTGGGAGGGGCGGAGCGTTTCCTCGTCTAAAGCTCAGCCTGAAAGAAGAGGACTCAGAAGCACATCCCACAGTCTGGATGCTCCTCGCGGCTCGCCTAGAAGGGGCGATTGTGGTAAGGACCAACGCCCCATTTTGGGAGCTTTGAAATCCATCTTTTAAAAATCATTCTTCTAGAATAATGTTTTTATGCCTCAAACTCAATTGCCTTTAAAGCAGATATTTACAATTACACATCCTTCGCTGTGCTTTCTTCCTTTGATCCTGACCCAAACTAAAATGTGATCTGTGACATCACAATCATCACCCTGGCAACAAGCTCTGAGTTACCTATTTCAGTTTAATTAAAAAGCATATATCAAATATTAGGTAACTTAAATATTTTTAATTTTAAGGAAAAATCACCATAGAATAGAAGTATCTTACTGTGTTCATTTTGTCCGATCTTAAACATGTAATAATATCTTTTGAAATTAATTTAATATGGATAAATTAATTCAAGTGTCAGGATGTAATTCAACAATAAGCTCTTATTATCTTAGAACTTGGATTAAAATCTTATTTCGTTTGTCTAACCTAGAAGGATTCTCATTGAATCTTTCATTACTTGAGGTGCTTTTTTTCAAGTACCTAGGAACTAAACAATATTCTGAGGGTTTTCCATAATACATGGCAGATCACAGTTTTTGAAACATGTTTCTAATCAGTTTAGTTTATGCCTAATGGTAGATAATCATAAACACCAAGTATTTAGTAGTCTTCAAAAGATTAAAAACTCCAGTGTGATATAATGGAAGTGCAGAATGAAAGAGCAAGATTTTATACTTTTTTATACTTGATTTTAACTTGAAAAAATGCTATTCAAATGACCATTTGCCTTTTTTTGTAAAATATGTTCATTATTGACTTCATGCTTGAACTTGAAGGAAACTGAAAAAAACAAATGAGTTGTCTTGATTTGAGAATTCATCTATCTGTTGATAAAAAGCCTAGTTTCTTCGAGACTGAATCCAAATGGAGTCTTTTGGGATTGTTTGTGTAAAAATAATTGTGTGCATTTTTAGGCACTTGAACTATAGGTGATGAAATTGTTGGTTATCTACTGGAGAAGAATATGGCTAGAATCTCATTACATCTTTATAAAGCTTTTGTTTTGTTTTATAGTAATTTTATTAAAAATCATAAATACAAAAGTAAAAATTAATACAAACTAAGATAAAGATAGAAGAATAAAAAAAGAGTAGAACAAGCAAAAAAGAAAAAAAAGGAAAAAATAGAAATAGACAAGAAAGAAAAATCAATATATAAAGAAGTGACTTCTCACCTTGATCACAACAAATATAAACAATTTTATTAACTTATCACCTCTTCTTAAAATACAACAAATTATTTATTCTTTCTTTATCTTATGTCTTATTTATAAACAAATCCATAAACCATAATCATTTCAGTCCTCATGTCAGCAAAAGACCATTAAGGATAATCAGAAATAAGATCTATGTTAGTCTTGATCAACTAGATGTTCTTTTCGTTTACTTCTAACAATCTTAATCTTTGGTTCATTCAAACATTGTTGTAGAACTTGTTTTTTTCTCTCCTTTGTCTCTTCTCACAAGATTCTTCAAAACTTTAAGCCTCCACTGTAAATCCATTATAAGAAAATTAACCAGGTCACTCACTTGGTTTATTATTTATATATCCCTTTTAAAATACCACTCAATTTCTTCTGTAGGTCCAGTGTAACATCTTTTTCCAAGTAATTCTTGTAACCTGACATTTGAAAATCCACTTTCAACTCTGTCTCGATCTTATCAAGTAAAACTTGTTCCTCTTCCAAAAAAATTATAGACACAATTTTTCCATATGGATAGAAGTCCCTGTTAATACTAATCATATTAACCTCTAACTCCATTTTTCAAAAACATCCTTCAACATTAGAATATTTTTCTCATTCTGTAATTCTGGAAACTTTATATGTTCTTTTTTAATTGTAATATTAGTTCCCTCTGGTATCTTTTTTTTTAAATAATTCAAACTATAAGCATTTTCCTATGTGAAGTATTCTGTATAGGTAATTCCAAAATCTTATTTCAAATATATCTGGTCCCTTACCCTGTTTGTAACTTTCTTAAATAAAAGTTTTAAACACCCTTTTATTGTTTTTTTTAAAATAAGCTTTTAAATGAGTAGTTAAAACTTTATTTCACTATGGATTGAAGTGAAATTAATCTGGTGGTGTCAAACTTATCAATCAAAGGTTTTTAATAGTTGAAAAGCAGTTAATAAGCAATTTTTTAAAATGGCTAAGAAAGGAAGTATGCAAACTTAGTGTCCTTTCAAAGACGCCACTGGCGGTTTGAGCAAGATGACTATTCTCTTATCTCCCAGAGCTCTAATCTGATGAAGATCGCTACTTCTGTAATGATATCTGAGAAAGTTCTTAGGAGCTTGGACCAAAAAAATACTGCCTGGACAACAATCAGATCATATTTTCAAGATTCTGTTTGCTTTACAACAAAGCAGAATTAGTTGTTCTAGTTGTGTTTCCTATCTGATCTATCTAGTATGGCTGAGCTCAATCTTGCAAGCCTGAAAGTACAATTCTCCTGCCCTCTCCTTAAACCACCAGTGGCATCTGACAAACTAGCAAATTTCTCTTCTCAGCCTCCTGCCCCTCCAATTATCCAACAACAGGCTTTGCTGTTTCTTATCTGATCTTTCCCTAGGCAGTGTTTCCTAGGCTCATATTCTCTAGGTCTTTCCTACATACTGTTATACTTGCAGTTTCCTTAGAAAGAGTAGCTGTCTGAAGCTCTCATGGGTGACCTCAATTCCCTCCTTATCTGGAAAGATTTGAAGAACCAATCTATTAGCTTAGTTTTTCATTGCAGTAGTTGACTCCGCTTATTGGGAAGCCTTCTTCAGTTTACCATTTCTTCCTCTGAATATGTTCCTCAACCACATCTTCAGGGAAATTTTGGAGGATGTGGCTAGAGTGATATTGCAAATGGCTGTGCTTGTTTTTTTCCTCTAGATTTTAGGGAAGGAATATTGCCTTTTATGCAATTATTTGATGTTATGATGTAAAGAGCCTAACTATAGCATGCTAAGGTTTCATATTCATTTTGGCTTTAGTTCATGGTATAGTAAGAACCTATCCACTTAATTTATAAAGCACAATGTATGTTGTGTGAACTCCACCAGTTGTGACTTATTCAAAGTCCTTGTTTAAAAATGTAGGAATTCTCACTGCAAAGGTCTACACAAATATAAGGCAACTTCTTTGAACTTGAAATATAATGTATTGGGTTGAGAAAAATACTAGAAAATAATAAACCTATGGTTTATGAAATCAATATCAATATCCTTTTAAAGCTGGAATATGTTGCAGGACATTTTATGAACTTCAAGTTGATGGGATAAGGCAACACTATGTTTGTTGACAAGACAGTATGTAAATTTGTCTTCCTAGCCGGTGTAGAATAACATAGGTTTGCTTAGCCTTTTATTGTTCTCATGATTTGTTCGCCAATCTCTATCACAACTCATTGTGATGATTCTTGTCTATTGCTGGTCTATGACCGTAAGTTCTATTCTATTCTCACTGATATTATCCTTCCCATTAGCAGGGAGTATTGCATGTTGCACAAGTATGACTGATATTGGTAATGTTCTGTCATCTTTTCTGTTCTTCTATACTAGAATTATGTGAAAATGTCAATTAAGCAAAACTATAGCGGGCTATGGACCTAATAACTTTGGGTCCACTTGGCAATGCCCATGGCAAATGGAAAATTGTAACATGGCTTGTAAGAGAAGTATGGAACGCAGAGCAATAATTAATAAATGAATTGGGAAAAAGATAAATATATTATAAAATTAAGAGAAAGAAGAAAGATGTAACAGATCTGTATGAAGATAGTTTGAATATGCAGAGCAGACTTGATGAATATATGTGGAGAAATGAAGGTGTAGATTTAATTATGAATGGAAATGCTAAAATATGTGTCCAGAAGTATGAATTGGTGCCATCTAAGTTCCGACTGGTTCTTATGGAAGCAGAAATATATAGTTTGATGCTGTGCTGGATCAAACCAAAGCTTGTCTAGTTTAGGGTTTTGCTGTCAAGGCCTACATATAAACTCAATGTTTTGCTTGAAAGTAAAATGACAAATATTACTGTAGTCCTCTTAAATTCATTTACTATACAATGCGACCAATGCAAAAAACTTAGTCTATCTTGGTTTGCTCCACCTCAGGACACCAGTAAACTAAAAAAGATGCGGTAGTGTTTTTGATTTAGTGACAGAAAATCCACTTGAATGATGGGAGGGTGTCTGAACTGGTCAGTGTCAAATTTTGGAAAGAGCATACTGCTCAGGTTAAATGATAAGAGAAGAGAGTCCTTGACTTACAACTTAGGGCTGACTGATCATTTAAAGTTACAATGGTTTAAAAGAGTGCTTTAAAAAAAGTAAAACATTTCTGGCTATCATAAAATGTTGCATTTCCCACCCCCACCCCCTGTAACAGAGGTGGTATTCAGCAGGTTCTGACCAGTTCTGGAGAACTGTTAGCAGAAATTTTGAGTACCGTATTTGCTGGTGTATAAGACGACTTTTTTGCCCTGAAAAACGTGCCTCCAAGTGGGGGGGTCGTCTTATACAGCGAGTATATAACAAAGGTCGCCTTATACGCCGGCAAATACGTTGTTGTCACTCGGTGCAAGAGCGACGGGGCGGAGCTGCGCAACTTGCGAAGCCCCTTCAAGGCCAGCTGGAGTCTCTCTTCCTCCTCCTCCCCCCACCCACCCACCCACCTCCGCTCGTGCGAGCGGACCGGCAGGCTCCAGGCTTTGCCCCCATCCTCACCTCCTTCCACCCCCAGTGGCAGAAACGTGGGGACGAGTGGGGGGTGGGAGAGCAGCGACGCCACTCAAAGCTGAGAAAGCGCCATCCTTGCTTTTGCGCTTCGGGAAGAGTTCGTGTTTTTTTTTTTTGTTTTTCTCCCAGGAATGGGATGCTGCTCGTGCGATTTTCTTTGGGAAGTTTTCTCTTCCCGGTTTCAGCCTTTGCTCCGAATCCTCCCCACCCCTGCCACCCCCAGATTCACTTCTGGAAAGGATGCTTGTGTAACTCTTTTCCTAAGCGTTGCTGGGGTGGAGGGGGCAGTGTGCAGCGTGAGCGAGAGGCTCCTTTCCTTTCTCCCTGAGCGCAAAACCGTCTGCCTTCTTCTCTCTTGGATGGACCAAGCAAGGCTAATAAGATAATAATAAGATAATAAGATAAGATCCTAAGCGCATTGTGGAAACAGATGTGGATCTCGTTGGAGAAAGGTAGCAAATGAATGAACTGGACTTTTGGCAAGTCTCAGGGTAGGAACTCGACGCTTTCTGGAAAGTTAGTGAGCAGGAAAATAGACATCCTTTCCGCTTTCTCCCAGCGTGGGTATCTCATTATCCCTCCCTGTAAGAAGTAACAACCACAAAGCCAAGGGAAAAAAGGACCAGTTTCTTGTGCCTGATCAGTGGCGGCCCTTTCGCACTCAGAACCCTTGGAGACAAATTGGTTGGGGAGGAGGAAAGATATTAAGAAACAACTCGACTGTTTTTCGTCAGTTTTATTTTTATTTATTTATTTTCCCTGAAAAAAGCAGATCGCTCAACAGTGTCACAAAGAAAGGGAATTGAGTGCCAGCCTGAGAAAGGCGAAGCTGCCTCTCTAAAGCATTTTGGTGGCTTTGTAAGTTTGGGGGAAAGGGGCGGGAGTGTCAATCAAGAATTATATCCAGAATACCCCAAGTGTTACAACTTACCGTATTTGCCGGCGTATGAGACGACTTTTTTGCCCTGAAAAACATGCCTCCAAGTGGGGGGTCATCTTATACGGCGAGTATATAACAAACTCTATATTTTGAGTGGAAATGTTGGGGGCTCGTCTTATACGCCCAGTCGTCTTATACGCCGGCAAATACGGTAGTTTGGAGAACCGGTAGTAGAAATTTTGAGTAGTTTGGAGAACCGGTAGTAGAAATTTTGAGTAGTTTGGAGGACCAGCTAATACCACCTCTGACTGGCTCCTCCCCCAACTATTCTCTGCCTTCTGAGTCCCAGCTGATCGGTTCCCCTTTGTTGCCCTGCACAGGAACGGAGCTGAAAAGCAGGTTAGTGGGGTATGGAGGGAATGGGGATTTTGCAGTAACCTTCCCCCATGAGTGAGGAGGGAATGGAGATTTTACAGTATCTTTCCCCTGCCAGGCCCACCAAGCCATGACTACTAAGCCATGCCACGCCCACCAAGCCACGCCCACCAAGCCACGCCCACAGAACCGGTAGTAAACATTTTTGAATCCCACCACTGCCCTGTAATCATGTGACTGTGTTCTGTTCACACTTATGACCAATCACCAAGGGCCCTGTGGTCATCTGATTGCTATTTGCAATCTTCTCTGAGACATTGTCAGAAAGTCAGTGGGGAAACCAGCAGGGAAGGCTGCAAGCTGCTGCCATCTGCCAAAGGATTTCCCCTTTTCTGCATGTATGAGGGAGGGGGAGAAATCCTTTATTGGGCTGGAAGAAATAAGCTTGTTTGTTTGGGATTTGAGCTTCATTTCGGCAGTTTGCTGTAGGAGTTCCCTTCCATGCACTGAGGGACGGAAACTCCTGCACTGGGCTGCAGAAACAAAGTTCGGATCCTGAAGAGTCAAACTTCATTTCTCAAGCTCAGCACAATAGTAAATGGGACTTCATAAGGCTTGTTTTAACCATTTTTGGCAGTTCTGAAATTGCTCAACATTTGTATGGCTTAATATAGAAAAAACAGGATTTCAAAATGGAAGCATTAATCTATAAAAACAATAAACCAATTTAGGTTTGCCCTGTGGCAGGAACAGCATTTAAACCATGCATGCAGTAAATTTTGGTAATGCAGAAGGCCTGCCTCCAAAGAGGAATGCGTGATACCATAATTTAGTACTACAGCAAGATCTAGAGAGCAACAGAAATACTGAGAATTTTAAGTATTATGGTCATACATGTACAGGAGGTAGCATTTACATTCTGGCTTTCCAAGAGCTTGAATTAGCACATGTAGCACTCTTTCTTCTTGTTTTGTTACGGTAACCATTTTGAGGCATAGGTCAGGCTTAGAAATGATAAGTGGCCCAGAATTATAGGGGGGGGGGATCCATAATTGAGCGTGGATTTAGACTTCAATCTTTGTGGCCCTAGTCCAATATACTTAATCATTATAGAACTCTTGACATTACAGAACTCTTTATAGAACTCTTGACATTGAGCTCATCCAGAGCTAACCTTAAAGTACTGTTATGCAACGGGGATCTGGTTTAAAGTATATCTACTTGTAAAAAAATTGCAGAAGAACTGAAGCAGAATAGTGGTTCTTTCTATATAAGAAATGAGGTAAGGAGAGAGAGGAGAGGGGGAGGGAAGGAGGGAGGGAGGGAAGGAGGGAGGGAGAGAGAGAGAGAGAGAGAGAGAGAGATGTGGAACACCACTTCTACTGCCAATTACTGGCACTAGAAGACCTGCTTGTTGGGGTTTGCTTGGAGAAGGGTCAATGGATACCTTGAACAGAGGTTTTGATCACCTTCAAATTGCCCAAGTGACAGGTCATGGGTTTTTTGCAGTATTGCTTGTTATTTGGACTATTTCTGAGCACAGGTTTACCAGTCTTCTGAAAGCCCAAGTGATGTTCTCTGTATACAGAAAGTATACCTGAAAACAGAAATCTCAGGTTAGTCAAACATGCCAACTACTTTAGTACCACATCCAGTCATCTGTTAGAAATGTTCTAATTCATAGAAACTAGAAGAGTTGGTTGGGTCCAACTGATAGTGCTTTGCTAGTGCTGCCAGGCTCTATAACCTACCAGGGGCAGTCATCCTTGGAAAAAATGTGACAGACTTAAATTCCATCAGCTATGTACAGGCAGCTCTCAATGTACGACTACAATTGGGATCAGAATTTGGGTTGCCAAGCAATGCAGTTGTTAAATGAGTGAACATGTGAATGGACCCAATTTTATGACTATTTTACCAAGGCTGTTAAGTGAATCACATGAACATCAAGTGAATCTGGCTTCCCCCTTTGACTGCTTGTTGGAAGCAGCTAGGAAGGTAGTAATCACATGACTATGAAAGGCTGCAATTGTGGTAAAAGTGAGCCAATTCCCAAGCATCCAATTTGAGATCATGTGATGAGGAATTTTGTGAAAGTAGAATAGAATAGAATAGAATAGAATAGAATAGAATAGAATAGAATAGAATAGAATAGAATAGAATAGAATAGAATAACAGAGTTGGAAGGGACCTTGGAGGTCTTCTAGTCCAACTCCCTGCTTAGGCAGGAAACCCTACACCACTTCAGACAAATGGTTATCCAAACTCTTCTTAAAAACTTCCAGAGTTGGAGCATTCACAACCTCTGGAGACAAGTTGTTCCACTGATTAATTGTTCTGTCAGGAAATTTCTCCTTAATTGTAGGTTGCTTCTCTCCTTGATAAGTTTCCACCCACTGCTTCTTGTCCTACCTTCAGGTGCTTTGGAGAATAGCTTGACTCCCTCTCCTTTATGGCAGCCCCTGACTGCTATCATGTCACCCCTAGTCCTTCTTTTCATCAGACTAGACATACCCAGTTCCAGCAACCGTTCTTTATGCTTTAGCCTCCAGTCCCCTAATCATCTTTGTTGCTCTTCTCTGCATTCTTTCTAGAGTCTCAACATCTTTTTTTACATCGTAATGACCAAAACTGAATGCAGTATTTCAAGCGTGGCCTTACCAAGGCATTATAAAGTAGTAATAACACTTCACGTGATCTTGATTGTCATAACCTTGAGCACATTGTAAGTTACTTTTTTAAACACTGTCATAACTTTGAACTGTTGTAAAATGAATGTTCATGATGTTATGCTTTCCAGGTTTTTATATGACCATACTATAGGAATTGTAGGTCAATATAGACAGGCTTTCTCAATGCTAATGTCTAGATTGTGAAATATACTATTTCTGGAGTTACAGTTTTCAGGAAATAATTTGGAAGATTTATTTTTATTTGGGTTTTTTGATGCATTGCCATGTAGGGTGGGGGTTTCACTTCAATTTATTATTATATTGGTGACTATTTAAAAAAAAATATTTTATTTCCAAAGTTAAAATACGAACTCCAAAAGAAAACAAGAACAAAGAAAAAGAGGACAAGAAAAAAATGTGTACAAAAAGAAGAAAAAAGCCATACATATAGATTGCCACCCCCAGTTGAACACTGATGAATATATTTCAGTAACAGCAGTTTCACTCCCCTTGTAAAACAGATCCAGAGTTTATATTATATTGATGTTTTTTTAATGTATTTTAAGGGATTGTTTAATATTAGCGCTATTATATCATTTTATTGGGATGGTATATAAACCCCACTTTTATATACTCTGTGTATCTCTTTGTGTGTGTGTTCGAGTTATACAGCAACATGGGAGTGGTACACTTTTTGTTCTTGAACAATATAGCTTTTATACTCTAAAGGTTCTAATTTCTATATTCAAATCCTGTAATTTTGTATGCTTGAGATGGAAAAAATCAATGTGAGAATGGGGCTTTAAAACATGGAACAGGATGTTTGTGGAAACTACAAAGACCCATACATCATTCAGCTTATCCATATATTCCACGCTTGTTACAAGCAACAAGGAAAAACGGTGATACTTGAGGAAGTTTTAAAAAAAATTCCAACTTTTCAATCTGCAGGTTGATTATTTGTTCAGATGATCCCAATGGGTTTTGTCTGTAAAGAGATCTGCATATATTCATACTGAACCAAAGAAGGAAGTACTAGATACCCTAAAAAATTGATTGCAAGCTGAAATGCCTGTTCTCCAAAAAGCTTTTGGGAGTTAATTGATGTGGGTGCATAGAAATAAAAGCCAAATGTAATAGGTAGCTTTGCTAGATTGTCAGTTTTGTGCCAGCATGCCAGTGGTGTGCATTAGTCATGCATCAATTTTTATTTCCGAACGTGCTTTATGTTGCTTGAAAGACATAAAATGGGGAGACAGAATAAAGCTGAATTAGTGCAGCTTTTCATGCATTATGCTAAATAAGAGCGACAAAAAATGATTTCAAGATAAAATAATTGTGTTGCTGATGAGCCACAACTGAAGACTGATAGAATTTATCAAAAAATACTTTGGCTGGTCCATCCAGTACACTATGTAATTTCTTGCAATAAATTGCTGCTTTTATGCTGTGCTTTCTTTGAGAATTTTTTTTGTCAGCCATTTTGAATCTGTGAAACTGCTTTGACAGTAATGGAAGAGCATCATGATTGAAGCAGTACAAGAGTGAATGGAGGAAGTCATCCCCTTACTTTAACAAGGAGAGTGAAATAGAATACTGAAAAATACAAATAATAAACAGTTGCATTTATTAATGTGTTTCATGTTATCTTGTTCACCATTTACATATGAAAGGCTGTCACACAAACTGACTTCCATTCTTTTGACTTGTTTGAATATGGCCTAAATATTGTTTTCCATTATAGAGTCCTTTAAGTTCCAGAGAAAGTGGTGACTATTATGGACATTATTCTCCTGCAGTTGTGCATATTTTCAACTCTGCAGGATTTTAGAATGACAGAAGCAGGTTGAATATTGGGAGATACAATGTCATTGTGTAAATAAAAACCAATGAGCAGCTACATGTTTTTTGTTTGGGGTGGGGTGAGGATTGTAAAAAAAATGCTAGGTTGTTTATATAGATTTTGTTTAATTTCAAAATTATTAATATTTATTATGTACAATTTCCACTCAACTGTCCACCTCAGCCAAGACCTATCTACAGAACAATCCATTGCCTTGATGTCACCATAAAACTATATAATGTACAAGATTATTATGAATATTTAGCTGCTTTTAACTTCCACCTACAACTCCCTCCACCCAATCTGTCATCTATAGCCAGGCTCTACAATATAGTTACATTTGTTCTGAACTTTTTAAATTGTTTTTTATTGAACTGTGACTAATAAACAATATCAGGTAATTAATTATATTACCATTTATTATATCAAAATACAGTCTTAAGGATTTTCTATTTTATACATTTGAAAAACCTCTCTGGTTGATTCGTGTGAAAACAGTTTTTTGTATATATGTTCACTGAACAATCAATGCAGTAAGATACCAAGATATACAAAGATGTGTATTGATAGGTGATTGAATTGTTTGGCTCCTTGAGGGAATGAAGAAAATCACTCTTTGGAACAGAAACTGTAATTGTTATTGTATCTATTCTAGCAGCACTTTAAAGAAACTGGGACAGTCAAGAAGTGTTTTTTTTTTTAAAAAAAAAAAACTCTTCGGATTTTCTGCTTATGCATTTCTTCTGTTACTAAGACAACAATAAACTACATGATACTCCAAGACTTTACATTTTTTATGTCCCCTGCACTATTTCTTCCTGTTGGCCATAGTAACAGCATAGCAGCATTTGCAAAAGAGCAAAAGAGCAACTAGTTTCAAAAGCAAGTTCTTCATGTTACTAATACTTGAACTTCAAAATGTGTTGCCATGACATGAAGATATGGCCAACACTTAGTACAATACCTTGATGTGGGTGTTTTGTGTTTTTTTATTGTTCATAATATTTAAAGACTAAAATCCATATAGAATAAGCTGTAGCAAAACATAGTTATAATTTCATTATAACAACTATAATAATGGAGGAACAGTGAGCCATCTGCAAATCATTTTGCCTTCAGAATTCTATTAACATGTCTCAAACTAAGCAGAATGTTTGTTTATTAAAGTTTATATTCTGCTCCTATCTGAAAGTCCTCTAAATTTTCTTCTACTTTCTTCTACATTCCCTACATTCTCTCTTGTAAGGTTACGAGAGGCCAGGCATGGGTTAACTCTGTCTCCTAGCCAATTGGACTGAGTCTGTCAAAGCTGCTTAGCTTAGCTCTGCCCCTGTTGCTGGTTTTCCCCAGCTTTCGACTCAGTCCTCAGCCAGGATGAACACAGTTTTTTTGCCTGTCTCCGTTGCTTTGCAAAGGAAACCTTACTAGACAACAACAAAAAGTAAAAAAAAGTTTTAAAAAATACGGCTCTGTTTGTCAGCTGTTCAGTAGAGCCGTGAAAACAGCTGATTGCTGCTCCAGCAGCCTCGGAACAGCTGGCAAAGGCTGCGGGGCCTCTGCGGTGAAGACGAAAGCCACGTGGTTGGTGGCCATCTTGTTTTTCAGCGGGTGGCATTGGCCCACTCCTCCAGGCCCTCCTATGCACCCAGGGGATCAGTGCTGGGCCCTTGGGCCCTTGGAAGCAGCTGGATCCCAGATTCATCAAAGGCACTTTGTACTGGTAGGGGACCTGGTCCCTAGTTCCAAGGTACACCAGGCTCTACAAGCCTCGCGGCCATGCCCAGGAATAGTTTAGGCCCTAATTTTCTTCTGCAAGGCCCCTGTGGGGAATAGTGCCAGCAGGATGTGTTAAAACATCCTGCTGAGGTTTTATAGGGCTGAAGAAGGAGTGGCTGGAGCAGTGGGGGGATAGGATAACTGTATTCCCCCATTTATAATCATCCCTCATCACCTTCTCCTCCTTGCGTGGGTGTGCAAACTACAAAAGTCTCCTTTCCAAGATGGCGGACTCCCCTAGGTGAAGCAGGGCCTCCAGAACAAGCACCCACAGCACAACTTCCTCTGCTCTGACTCAAAGGATCAAACAAGGAAAGAAGCAAAAAAAGGCCTCAAAAGTGGAGGAGAAGGATGCTTCTAGGTGTCAGAAGGCTCTAGAAAAGCAGATTGCCAAGAGTCAGGAGGCTTCCAGTGGGAGGAACATCAGATCACCTTCAAAAGTTGGCTCAGCTGCTTCCCAGCATAGTGAGGATCTTCCTCAAGAACAAGATCCTGGTCCTTCTTGCAGGACAAGAGCTCAGGCCTGGTCCCCAGATGGAGCTGAAGGTCCTGCTGTGCAGCAACCCACTGCAGAGGGCAGGTCTTATGGGGATCCATAAGAGGCCTTTTGTTCAGAGCCTTGGCAATAGCAGTCTGGCAGACCTAGGTCTGGAGTGGAAGCAACGTTCACTCCTCTGAATCTACTGTAGCAGAGATTCCTGTAACCATGCTGGTTATTATAGACAGGGCCATCCGGAAAGGAATAGCTGAAGGAATCCAAAGATTTGTACATCATTCCTCAGAAGCTTCAGAGGTCTGTGTGATCCCACCAAGAGAGCAGGTAGGGCATTTATCTGAGAGGGGTTTCTTAATCCAGGACCCTGGATCTCCTGATTCTTCAGTGTATGCACCTTCTTCCCTGGCAGGGGAGGCACACAAAAGAGAGCCTGACCTTTCAGAAGATGAAGGTTTGGCTCCTGAGCAACCAGCCTTTTCCGGTCTGTTCTGCTCTAATCTTTTCAAATCCTTGCTATTTAAACCCAGAAATGCAGCCAATCTGGGCCCAGAAGTTGATGATGGAGATCCTGATAGGGACGTTCCTATAGAGTCTGATACTCTATTTGATGAGCCAACTATCAGAGTGGAGGTTGTTCCATCCCCTAAGCTCTTCCTAAAGGTGGTGCATAAACAGCTAGACACTCCTGCTTCCGGCCCTAATCTATCTACTACTGATTGTAGATTTTTCTGGGACTGGAACTTATCAAGGGCCTGCAAGTTCCAATAGTAGATGCTCCTGTGGCAGTATTGGCATCCACGTCATCTGCCCCTTCTGATCCTGAGGAGGTTCCCAAAGAGGATTGAGCAATCATTACAGAGGGCCCATCAAGCAGCTGCTTGGGCGGTCAAGGCATCCATGGCTGCTTCCTTTTTTACTAGAGCCTCCCTCAGATGGATGAGACAACTGCAAGATAGGCTTCCAGTCTCAGATATTAGAGCCCACCAGGACATAAACAAAATGGTTGCAGCTGCAGAATTTACTGCTGTTGCCACTCTACATGGAGCCAGATTTGCCACTAAGGCCATCACTGCTTCAGTAGCAGTTAGACATATGTGCTGACTTTGAAATTGGCAGGTGGATGGCAGGAGAAAATGGAAGTTGTTGTCATCTCCTGTTCAAGGGGATTGGCTGTTTGGTGAAGCCTTGGGTCCTCTACTTGTAGAGTCCAAGGATAAGAGGAAGGTGTTACTGGCTCTCTACAAAAGGGCAGAGTCTCGTCCTGCCCCATACTATAGATGACCATCCTTTAGGTCAGAGCCAGGACCCAGTTTTCATTGGTCCCCCAGGCCTCCTTACCAGCACCCTGATCAACCTCAAGATCTAGTAGGCAAGGGCAGGCAGCAATATTCGGGCATGCAGCCCTTTTGAGGAGGAGGAAGTCATCCATTCCATTGCCAACCCTAAATGCATTCCCAGCTCACCCATCAGTGGTCTTTTGGCAAGTTTTGCTGATAGATAGGAGGAAATTACATCAGATGCATGGGTATTAAATACGGTGAGGTCGGGCCTTTCCCTGGAGTTCCACTCCACTCCTCTGAGATTTTTTTTTATCTCATGTCCTCTTTTGAAGGACAAAGTGAGAAGGGGACTCATGGAATCAGCCATCCAGCATTTGCTGGATCTACATTCCATCCAAGGGGTTTCCATAGACCAACAAGGAAGGGGATTCTATTCCAGACTTTTTGTAATCCCCAAAGCCTCAGGGGTGGGGAGGTGGAGGGCAATTCTAGATTTGAAAAAGCTCAATAGGTACCTCATTTATCGGTGTTTTAAAATGCATTCCCTCCAGACTATTCTGGAGAACGTTAGGGAGGGCAACTTCCTCACTTGTATTGATTTGACGGAGGCCTATCTCCGTATTCCCATCTGCCATTCCCATAGATGTTTCCTGCATTTTTGTTATACAGGGTGCTATTTTCAATATACAGCCCTCTCATTTGGTTTATCCTCTGCCTCCAGGGTTTTCACTAAAGTGTTAGCTACTTTGGCAGCACACCTTCATACAGTTCCGGTGCGTCTGCAATGTTATTTGGATGATATATTAATCTTATCAACCTTGTTTCAAGGGGCAAGAAGGGACCTACAGACTACTATATCAGTACTGCAGAACCTTGGTTTTTCAATAAATGTTTTAAAAAAGTCAATTTATCCCTTCCACTCATTTGCTTCATTTAGGAACTACTATTGACACTATATCCTGTCAAGTTTTTCTTTCTCAGGAATGTCAAGACAGTTTTCAGGCTTCAGCTAATCGTATCTGGACAGAGGGATCCACCCCTTTGGCTTGCCTCTCTCAACTCTTGGGTAAGATGGTGTCATGCATTGGCATCGTACCCTGGGCCAGGCTTCATTCCAGAGCTCTGCAGTGGTTCCTCTTGCTTTATCAAAGTTTAGGCAAGAGCCATTCTTTGTTAAAGGTCAAGGTTCCCAAGGTGGTGTCACAATCTTTTCAATGGTGGCTCTCCCAGGCCATTTCCAAGGGACAACTTTTTAAGAAGGCAGACAGAATCATCACCACTGATGTCAGTCTATCAGGCTGGGGCGCTCACTTGTCACAGATGGAACAAGGTATTTGGTCAGCAGAGGAACAGGCACACAATATTAATTGGCTAGAGCTCAAGGCAGTTCTCCCTCGAGCCGCTCGGATCATCCAGAGAGTGGGAGGTGCTTCAGTCTGCGTCTTTGAAGGCTGAGCTTAATTACTGAGGAACGCTCCGCCCTCCATCACGTGGCTCCCTTGCGTTCCCCAGTTTACGCTCAGCCTTCGTGAGAACAGGCTGTGTATTTCCACTCTCTGGATAACTCCTTGGCCGATTCAAGACTTTCATTAAATTCTCAGGTTTGCCCTTTTAGTATTGTCCTTCCTTAGCCTCTGCGCATTTGGGGGTGGTTTCTTCGGTAGCAAGGGGAGCGCGTTCTTCGCCCCCAGGGGGGGATTAAGAGTGGGTGGTTTTTCGCGCTTCGGCTCCAACCCCCCCCAATTTGGTTCCTTTCCTGCCACTTCTCCGCGCCGCCATCGCAGCGGCTTATCTGATCGCGCTATTAAAACGCAGCTGGTTATCCCCCCCACCGAGAATGCCGATCGCCCCATGAAGGGGCAAATTCTTTCTTGCTGCTTCTCTCGGCTCCTAAACTGCCGGAGAAGCCTACTATCGCTCGAAGCGAGCGTTGAAAAGGAGATCGTGGGCGGCCGCCATTTTGGGCGCCACCACGTGCCCGGGCGCCTTTTATTCCTGGCCTTATTGCGATTGCGAAGGGGTAGCTCTCTTCACAGGCCTTCCAGTCAGTGAGAGCATTTTATTATTCAGCAATTGTTGGCTTTCCGCAGCAGCGCTCAGGGCAAAGACTAGCAGCCTATCCCTCCCGGTTGTCGTCTGGGAGCTCCAACTGCTAAAGGCCTCATTTCAGTTTTTTTCAGGCGTTCATTTGGAAAATTTGGATTTGTATTAACTCCATTCTCTGGAGTCACTCCCCCTGGGAGCATTGATCCAATAATAATAGAAATAAAATTAAACAATAATATTAATAATAATAAATAATAGATAAATAAATAAATACTATATATATTTATATATATATATATATATATATATATATATATATATATATATATATATATATATATATATATATATATATTGGACAATCATACATTCCAATACCATTAGAACTATATATATTTATAATTATACGCTGAGACGTGTATATATATTAATATTCATAACATTATAATATTCTAGATTTATACATCTAAATTCCAAAAGGGGGCGCGGGCCAGCTGAAAGGACACCCGGCCTTTGGTCGTAGGTCGAATCCTTGGTGAGCCAACCGCCTTAGAACCTTATATTCAGTCCTTACTTCTAAAATGACAGATGACAATTCCGCTAGAGGCCCTTCCTTGAAGGCCAGATCTAAGTCCTACCACTTGCGCAGGCAGGCTAAGGAAACTTCTAAGGGAACATCTAAGGAAACTTCCAAAGCCTCTCAAAGAGACGCCCTAAGACGCCATAAGGCATTGGAGAAAGAATTTGACAGGCGATCTAGAGAGTCACAACCGGTGCCTCCCGCCCTCCCACCCTCCATTCCTTCTACCTCCAGACACCCCCCCCTCCTCCAGATTGCTCTTCCCTCTCCAGGCGCAGCTCATCCCAGGGGCATCAGACCCCCGGATCAACAACCAGATGACCACCCGAAGCTACATTCACTCCCACGGCCGCTGGTCTGCGCCAGGAGGAGCCCGCCACAGTCGAGATCCCTGCACAAATGCAGGCATGGATGGAACGGGCTATCCGCCAGGGGATAGCAGAGGGCCTTCAACAGATGTCCAGGTCCGGTCCCCCCTCGATGGCGCCCAAACACGACTCGCCATCAGTCAGGTCCTCGCCTAGATCGGACCCTACTCACGGTCAGGTACCTTTACAGGGGGAAGTCCTCTCCCAGAAAGGGAACTGGAGGAGGCGATAGAGGACCTGGACCGGTTCGGGGAGGAGGAGGATTTTGAATGGGGGTCTATGCACCAAGGGGAGCCCCTATCGGAGATAGACCCATGGAAGGGGACATGTCCAAGGACGAGGGCCCCACTCCCGATCAACCCACCTTTGTGGGTCTGCTCAAGCCACACATGTTTAAATTGCTTCTATTTAAGGCCAAGAACATTTCTGGCCTGTCTGTTCAGTCCTCCTCGGCTCTCCCTTCCCCGGCGGAGGGACAAGAGGACGCCATTTTTAGGCAGCCCGTGGTGAAGGCGGAGGTTATTCCAGCCCCACCCATATTCCACAACCTAGTCTCAAACCAGTTGGACTCTACAAGGGCCCCCCCTGCCCCATCCAGCCAGGACAAGAGGTTCTTTAACCTCGAGTCGAGCTTCTGCAACCTGCTTAACATTCCCGAGGTAGATGAGCCCATCGTTGGCTTAGCATCCTCATCCTCCCCCAGTGATCCCCTGGAGGCTCTGAAACCCGAGGACAAGAGGTCCGAACTAGCTTTACGTAGGGCTCATCAAGCTGACACCTGGGCCATTAGATAGGACTCACAAAAGCGGCGGCCACAGCAATAACCTCACGCCTGGCTCAAACACTGGCAGGCGGACGAAAAAAGTTCTTCACCCATTAAGGGGGACAAACTATTTGGCACCGCCCTGGAACCATTGCTATCCAAAACCCGAAGCAAGAAGAAATTTCTTCCTCCCCTTTTTCGGAGGTCAGAGTCAAGAGTCCCTCAGCCATTTCGGAGAGGTTCCTCACGACCTTTCTACCAGTCACCTTTCCCGCCCAGGTATCCGAGACCCCCCTCCTTCCGGCCATTCCAGCCCCAGGATCGAGCCGATCCGGGCGACAGGAACAGGAGGGGTGGCAGCTACAGGCGGCCCTTCAGGGGTTCAGGAGGGAAGCCTTTCCGGCGCACCAGATAGATCCCGTCCCTCCCTTCCGATCGGCGGACGCCTCAAGCATTTCGCCGACCGATGGGACTCCTCCACTTCCGATGCCTGGGTCCGAGACACCATCAGACTTGGTCTCACGCTTGAATTCCAGCGAGCCCCCCCTGACTTTTTTATGGCATCCCACCCCTCGAGGGATCCCACCAAACACAATTTAATGGATTCAGTTATCCATCATCTCCTCAACATACAGGCCATACAACCCGTCCCATCATCCCAGTGGGGGCAGGGGTTTTACTCCCACCTCTTCGTGGTCCCCAAATCCTCAGGTGGATGGAGGGCTATTCTAGACCTGAAACGCCTTAACCGTTACCTGATCTACCGCATGTTTAAGATGCACACCCTACAGTCCATTCTACTGGGCATCAGGCAGGGGGACTGGCTATCCTCTATAGACCTTTCAGAGGCGTATCTTCACATCCCAATCCGGCCTTCCCATTCCAAATTCCTCAGGTTCTGCTACAACCATCGCCACTTCCAATATGTGGCCCTTCCCTTTGGGTTGGCCTCTGCCCCGAGAACCTTCACTAAGGTCCTCGCGGCTCTGGCGGCCCATCTCAGGAACCTCCCGGTTTGTCTCCACTGTTACCTGAATGACATCCTCATCCTGTCTCACTCCAGACTCCAAGCAGAGAAGGATATCAGAGCTACTCTCTGCCCTCCAAGACCATGGGTTCCTAGTAAACTGGCAAAAGAGCCAACTGTTACCATCTACACGGATCACCCACTTGGGGTCCGTCATTGACTCAGTTCAAGGAAAGGTTTTCCTTTCCTCCGAGAGATTCCTTAGCATCCAGGAGACTGTCAAACATATCAGACGATCAAGAAAGGTAACACTTTTAGAATTGTCTAAATTACTGGGTAAAATGGTCTCATGTATCTCCATTGTTCCCTGGGCCCGTTTACACACTAGATCCCTACAGTGGTTCCTGCTCCCGTTCCAAAGGACCGGCAGAAGCAACTCAAAGGCCATGGTCAAGGTGCCTTCAAGGGTCCTCACGTCTCTCCTCTGGTGGACCAGTCCCGCCATCAACAAGGGACATTGCTTCAAGGAGCCCCAACGCCTCACCCTCACCACAGACGCCAGCCTGTCCAGATGGGGCGCTCACATCCATTCGCTCTTGGCACAGGGCAGATGGTCGCAGGCAGAACGGGCATGCAGTATAAACTGGTTGGAGCTCCACGCCATCCACCTGGTCCTGCGTTACTTCCTCCCTCAGATACGCGGGCGGCATGTCCTTATACTCACGGACAACGTCACCGCCAAGGCTCACATCAATCGACAAGGGGGCACCCAGTCCATACGCTTGATGAGAGAGGCCGAGCACCTCTGCCGTTGGGCAGAGCGCAATCTCCTCTCCCTCAAAGCCGAACACATCTCAGGGGACTCAAACACTCAGGCAGACTGGCTGAGCAGGACCTTGGTGGACCAGTCCGAGTGGCGCATCCACCCGTCACTGTTCAGGGAGGCGACCATGATGTTCAGTCTTCCGTCAGTAGACCTCTTCGCATCCCCCCTCAACACACAACTCCCAAGGTTTTTCTCGAGGTACCCCTCCCACGGGCCGAGAATTACAACGCCCTCCGTTGCCCCTGGCCCACAGGGCTTCTATATGCATTCCCTCCATTAGCTCTAGTCCCCAGAGTCATCCAGAAGCTCATCTCCGAGAAAGCAGATCTGCTTCTGGTGGCCCCCTACTGGCCCAGACGCCCATGGTTTGCGGACCTCCGCAACTTATCTGTGGCCCCTCCCTGGAGAATCCCCCCAAACAAGATCTCCCTTTCTCAGGGGCCCCTCCAACACCCGGATCCTCAGTGGCTCCAGTTAGCCGTTTGGAGCTTGAGCGGGAACGTTTAAGAAAGGAACAGCTTTCGGACCAGGTTATTGATACTATTTTAGCCGCCAGGCGGCCTTCAACAACCCGAATATACAATGCCACTTGGAATAGTTTCTGCAAGTGGTGCCATACTTTCCAGGTCAACCCTCTTTCACCCTCCATCGCTCAGGTTTTGGAATTCCTCCAAGAAGGTTTGAGGAAAGGACTTTCCCCGAACACCCTGAGGCATCAGGTAGCAGCCCTCTCAACCGTCATTGCTGGTGACAACATGGGGTCCCTTTCCCTCCACCCTCACATTAGGGCTTTCCTCAGAGGAGCCACTAACCTGTGTCCCCCAACAGTTCACCGATACCCTACCTGGGACCTCAATAAGGTCCTCGTGTCCCTTACTAAACATCCCTTTGAGCCTCTCAGGGAATCTACACTCCAGTTTTTAACATTCAAAGTCGTGTTCCTGGTAGCCATTACTTCGGCTCGCCGAATATCGGAGATAGCAGCCCTGTCGGTGAGGAAGGACCTTTGCATCTTCCATGCCGACCGGGTGGTTCTCCGGCCGGACCCCTCCTTTTTGCCCAAGATCAATTCAGCCTTTCACAGGGCACAGGAACTCACTCTTCCGAACTTCTGCCCCAATCCCTCACGGGAAAGGGAGAAGCTTTGGCACACCCTGGACGTGAGACGGGCCCTCCGCATTTATATTAAGTGTACCCGGCCCTTCAGGAGGTCCGAATCCCCATTCCTTTCCTTTCAGCCCAAATCATTAGGCCACAAAGTGTCCCCTTCAAGCATCGGCCGCTGGATTAGAGCTACTATTTCCAAAGCTTATTTGTCTCAGGCTCTGCCGGTACCCAACGGAATAACAGTGCACTCCACCAGAAGTGCAGCCACCTCGGCAGCTTGGGACACCCAAGCTCCAATTGCTGATATTTGTCGGGCGGCCACCTGGGCCTCCCCATCTCCCTTCATTAGGCATTATAAGATCGACATATTTGCCTCGGCGGAGGCCTCGTTTGGTAGACAAGTCCTCCAGCGAGTTCTCAAAGAACTGCAGAGACTCCCGAACCAGACGGAATCCCTCCTGTAGGACAGCCAAGCTTTGGTATGTCCCACTCTCTGGATGATCCGAGCGGCTCGAGGGAGAATGGGCGTTGGTCCTTACCTGACACGCCATTTCTCTTCGAGCCGTGAGGATCATCCAGCCCCACCCATATTATTTCACCGTCTGGCGGGGTCTTGTTTTGGCCAATGAACCTTCTTAGTATAGTAAGATGAGAGCACGATCTTCTCTTCACTCTCGTCTTCGCGTAAACTGGGAACGCAAGGGAGCCACGTGATGGAGGGCGGAGCGTTCCTCAGTAATTAAGCTCAGCCTCCAACGACGCAGACTGAAGCACCTCCCACTCTCTGGATGATCCTCATGGCTCGAAGAGAAATGGCGTGTCAGGTAAGGACCAACGCCCATTCGCCTGGCTCTTTGGCAATTTCATCAGTATGTAGAAGGTGCACATGTCCTTGTGATAATGGACAATGTGACTACCAAAGCCCATATTAACAGGCAGGGAGGTACCAGGTCCAAGTCCCTCATGTTAAAAGCTGAAGCTTTAAGCAGATGGCCAGAATGACATCTACTGTCCATACAGGCATATTTCAGGCAGTGACAATGTGCAGGCAGACTGGCTCAGCAGAGCCACAATAGACCATGCTGAGTGGAGGCTGCATCCTTCCCTTTTTCTCCAGCTAACTTGGAGATTCGGTCAATCCTTGGTGGACCTGTTTGCCACACAGGTCAATGCACAGTTGCCATGATTTTTCACCAGATTTGTTACCCGGGGCTGAGGGGACCAACGCTCCCCACAGCAGGTGGCCCCAGGGCCTGTTGTATGCTTTTCTTCCTCTGTCCCTGTTACAGGCTGTGGTATGAAAAATCCTGGCAGAGAAGGTGGAGATTATTCGACTGGCTCCATATTGGCCCTGCTGTCCTTAGTTAGCAGACTTGGTGAACCTCTTAGTGGCTCAACCTTGGCGGATTCCTAAGGAAGATATCTCTCTCCTCCAGGGATCCCTGAAACATCAAGAGCCCCAGTGGCTACAGATGACAGCTTGGCGCTTGAGTGGAGCATTTTAAAATGTGACAAATTATCCAGCAATGTAATAAGAACTATTCAAGCCTCCAGGCGACCTTCGACAATTCGCATCTATGATGCTACATGGCAAGACTTTTGCCTTTGGTGCTCTAAGTCAAAAATTAAGCCCATAGAGCAGTGGTGGCTAACCTTTTTGGGCTCCTGTGCCAAAATTTGTGTGCGTGCTGGAGCTTGCGCCCTCGCATCCATCATCCAGAAGGCAATGCAGTGGTTTCTCTGTGCATGCATGCGCAATCCCGCCGCCCCCCACCCTCCTGATCTGCACTGCACCTCACAGCTGATTTTCGGCTGGTTTGAGGCCTTTTTCGGCCGCCCAGAGGCTTGAAAAAAGCCTCTGCAGACTGAATAGGCCCATTTCATCACTTCCGGTATTACAGGAAGTGACAAAACAGGCCTATTCAGCCTGCAGAGGCTTTTTTCAAACCTCTGGGAGGCCAAAATAGGCCTCAAACCAGCCGAAAATCAGCTGTGAGGCACACACATGCGCAGTGAGGTAAGTTTGCCTGTGGCTCACGTGCCAGCTCAAATGGCTCTGCATGCCACTTGTGGCACGTGTGCCATAGGTTTGCCATCACAACTATAGAGGCTTCAATAGCACAGATTCTGGATTTCTTGTAGGCAGGGTTAGATAGGGGTCTTTTCCCTAATACTCTTTGACGTCAGGTGGCAGCCCTATCATCAGTGTTAACTTGTGGAAAGTTGGAATCGTTGGCACATCACCTGACCATCTGCAGGTTCCTCAGAGGTGCTTCTAACCTATGGCCACCGGTGGTCCACAGGTATCTTACTTGGGACCTATCAAGTATTACAGTCCCTGACTAAAACTCCATTTAAACCTCTCAGGTTGGCAAGTTTGCATCTTCTGGCTGTTAAAGTAGCCTTCTTGGTTGCAATCACTTTGGCCAGGAGTGTCTCAGAGCTGGCAGCTCTTTCAATGCATCCAGACCTATGCATTTTTCACCCTCATATGTTACTTTTGAGGCTGGACCCGGCCTTCATTCTGAAAGTCAATACATGATTCCACAGGGCGCAAGAGTTAGTTCTTCCAGATTTCTGCCCCAAACTGGCCCATGACTTGGAAAAATCTTGGCACACTCTAGATGTTCGCAGGGCCTTGAAGATATACATCAAGAGGACATCAGAATTCCACAAAACAGAATCCATATTTGTTTCTTTTCAACCTGCCACATTAAGTTGTAAGATAACTCCCTCTACAATTAGCAGATGGATCAGTTCCTGTATATCCAGGGCATACACGAGTCACTCCCTACCAGTACCAAAGGGGATCATGGCTCATTCAACTCGTAGCGCTGCTACGACAGTGGCTTGGACGATGCAGGCTTCAATTGAAGAAGTCTGCAAGGCAACCACATGGACATCCCCATCTCCATTCATCCGGAATTATCATCTGGACGCTTTCGCATCAGCGGATGCTGCGTTTGGCAGACAGGTTCTGCAGGGAGTCGTCACAGAGCATGGGGATCAGGACCAGGTGTGAGCCCTACCGTGGACACTCCAGCTTTGGTATGTCCCATGCCTGGCCTCTTGTAACCTTACAAGGGAGAAAGGGCATTGGTCTTACCTGAATGCCGATTCTCCTTGTAGGTTAGAGAGGCCAGCCCCACCCTGAGTGGTCTGGTCTGGGGTGTGGGCCGAGGGGGGGGGCTGTTAACCTGGTCTTGTTTTTTCATTTCAGAGGCAAGTCCTTTCTGTCATGTAGTCTTTGCCGAAAGCTGGGGAGTGGCCAGCAATGGGATGGAGCTAAGCTAAGCAGCTTTGACAGACTCAGTCCAATCGGCTAGGAGACAGAGTCTAATTTGGCCCATGATAATAGGAACAGAACTGTATTGTCAAGAGTTGGCTATAGACACAGCAATATATTTTAGTTGTTTTTCTTATTTTGTAGCACTTCTTAATATTTTTTTACCTTACTGAATCCTGTGGCATACTGATACATGTTTTCAGTGATTCCAGAGGTGCCTTCTCATATTTCAAGAGTATTAAGCATCTATTGTCAAAATGCAGTCTGCAGTCTCCATGCAGAAGATGTCAAAAGTTTAGTATCCATGTTTAGGAAAGAAACAAATATTTACGCTCTTTACCTGGCTTTAATATTATTGGTATACCAGCCTCACAGAAGCATCATTCATCTTCAAAAGAACAAGAATAAAATATGTGTATGACTATCTGGACCAGGAGGTTCTTCCGTTTTTATAGATTTAATAATAGTAAGAATGGGGCCAAATGAGCTGTTTGATCTTAAGAATTAGTGAGGGCTTGATTTGTCAAGTCAGAGAAAAACTTCTGGAGAACAAACCGATCAGTTACCACAAAAACCCATAGCTATCCACTCCTCCTACCAATCCGAAAATATAATGCCCTTAATCTATTGTGCTACATAGGAAGAAGAAAGAGATGCAAACATTGACCTTACATCTATAAATGGAGCTTTTATTGTATATTTATTTATTTATTTTGTGGATGTCCACTAAACTCAATGAACAATTTTGTTCAGTAAATGAACAAAAATAACAATTCAATGTTAAAAAACTCAACCTAATATGTAACATATATAAGGGTGACCAAATGAGATAATTAGACAACCAAAACAAGAATCCACCCAACTGGACCGAAACACCTGACAAAAAAGCCAGACCTTAATAGTTTTTCTAATGGCAAGCAAAATTGAGGGTTCTGGGGTGGAAGGAAGGGAGATAGTTCCAGAAAATAGAGGAAGCCCCCCTGCTTAGGTTCCATAAGAGAGCAATATTTAAAAGTGGAACCTGGAGTATACCCTTCCTGTTGAAGCAGGTGGGGCAGGCAGATATTCTTGGAAGAAGGCAGTCCTACAAATATTCCAGTCCTATGTCAGCTGTTAGGCTAGCTGCTATTTTTAAGAAAAATGGCTGCTTGGGAACTATTTTGATTGCATTCTTTATTCATTAAGAGTTCTAAAACTGTGTTTAAAAGAAGCCTGCCTAAGAGTTGATGGGCATGGGGTGCGGGATACACAATATAGTGTAAGAAAACTCTCACTTCACCTTATAACTCTGCAACTCCATTAGCTGTTGGGTAATCTAACAGATATGACTGCCTTGGTCAGCTGTTTATTGCTCAATATCAACATTTGGGAATCTGTTGTTTGTGTAGCTTGGATTCGAACTGAGATCATTCTGTCATTTTGGGGATTGTATCCCAGTATTGCTTTTCCTACTCTTTTATTGACTATGAAGGCTACTCCATTTCTTCCGAGGGATTTTTGCCCACAGTAGTATGCTACTACTACTACTAGTACTACTAGTATGCACATACGCAGTAGTATATGGCTTGCGTAGCTCAATGAAGCTATGAGCTATGCCATTCAAGGCCACCCAAGACAAACAGGTCATATTAGAGAGTTCTGACAGAATGTAATCCACTGGTGAAGGAAATGGCAATCCACTCCAATATCTTTGCCATGAAAATCCCATGGACAGTACCAAAAGGCAAAAAGATATGATGGAAGATGAGCCCCTCAGGTTGGAAGGTGTCCAATATGCTACTGGGGAAGAGGAGAGGGCTAGGACTAGTAGCACCAGAAAGAGTGAAGCGACTGGGACAAAGCTCAGCTGTGGATGCATCTGGTGGTGAAAGGAAAGTCCGATGCTGTAAAGATCTGTTTTCCATAGGAACCTGGAATGTAAGATCCAGGAATCAAGGAAAGCTGGACATGGTGAAACAAGAGATGACAAGACTGAATATCAATATTTTAGGAATCAGCGACCTAAATTGGACAGGAATGGGTGAATTTAATTCAGATGATCATCAGGTATACTACTGTGGGCAAGAATCCCTCAGAAGAAATGGAGTAGCCTTCATAGTCAATAAAAGAGTAGGAAAAGCAATAGTGGGATACAATCCCCAAAATGACAAAATGATCTCGGTTCGAATCCAAGGCAAAACATTCAATATCACAGTAGTCCAAGTCTATGTTCGAACCACTGGTGCTGAAGAGGATGAAATTGATTGGTTCTATGAAGCCCTATAGCACCTTATAGAATTAATACCAAAAAATGATGTTCTTATCATCATGGGGGGTTGGAATGCCAAAGTAGGAAGCCAAAAGATAATCGGAATAACAGGCAAGTTTGGCCTTGGAGTACAAAATTAAGCAGGGCACAGGCTGGTAGAATTTTGTCAAGATAATATGATGGTCATAGCAAATACTCTTTTCCAACAACCCAAGAGAGCTCTACACATGGACATCACCAGATGGTCAACACAGAAATCAGATTGACTATGTGCTCTGCAGCCAAAGATGGGGAAGCTCTATACCCATGATGGCGAACTATGGCACATGTGCCATAGGTGGCACACAGAGCCATTTGTGTGGGCATGTGAGCTCCAGCCAAAGTTACCTCACTGCACATGTGCGTACCTCTCAGCTGATTTTCGGCCAGTTTGAGGCCTTTTTTGGCCTTTCAGAGGCTCGAGGGAAGCCTCTGCAGCTTTTGGAGGCTAAAAAAGAGGCATCTTTCATCACTTCCTGTATTTCTGGAAATACCGGAAGTGACAAAATGGCCCCATTTTTTGCAAAGGCTTCCCTCAAGCCTCTGGGAGGCCGAAAAAGGCCTCAAACGGGCTAAAAATCAGCTGGGAGGTGCGTGCATGCGCAGTGCAGGTAAGGGAGCGACAGCAGGGGGTGCATGCACATTGCCTTCTGGGTGCTGGCATGAGAGAGTGCGCAAGCACGTGTGCAATTTTTAGCACAGGAGCCCAAAAAGGTTAGCCATCACTGCTCTATACAGTCAGTTAAAAACAAGACCAGGAGCTGACTGGCTCAGATCATGAACTTCTCGTGCAAAATTTAGGCTTAAATTGAAGAAAGTAGGGGAAAGCACTAGGCCACTCAGGTATGAACCAAATCATATCCCTGATGAATATACAGTAGAGGTGACAAATAGATTTAAGGAATTAGATCTGATAGGCAGAGTGCCTGAAAAACTACGGATGGAGGTTCGTAACATTGTACAAGAGGTAGCAACTAAAACCATCCCAAAGAAAAAAAAATGCAAGAAAGTAAAATGGCTGTCTGAGGAAGCTTTATAGCTGAGGAAAGAAGGGAAGTGAAAGGCAAGGGAGAAAGAGAAAGATACACCCAATTGAATGCAGAATTCCAGAGAATAGCTAGAAGAGATAAGAATGCCTTCTTAAATGAACAACACCAAGAAATAGAAGAAAATAATAGAATAGGGAGGACCAGAGATCTCTTCAAGAAAATTGAAGATATGAAGGGAACGTTTCATGCAAAGATGGGCATGAAAATGGCAGGGACCTAACAGAGGCAGAAGAGATTAAAAAGAGGTGGCAAAATTACACAGAACTATACAAAAACAAGCTTAATGTCCCTGATAACCATGAGGGGGTGGTCACTGATCTCGAGCCAGACATCCTAGAATCTGAAGTGAAATGGGCCTTAGGAAATCTGAGCAACAACAAAGCTAGTAGAGGTAACAGTATTCCAGCTGAGCTATTCAAAATCTTAAAAGATGATGCAGTAAAAATGCTACACTCAATTTGCCAGCAAATTTGGAAAACTCAACAGTGGCCACAGGAATGGAAAAGGTCAGTTTACATTCCAATTCCAAAGGAAGGCAATGCCAAAGAATTGGCATATCACACCATTGCGTTCATTTCACATGTTAGTAAAGTTATGCTTAAAATCCTACAAGCTAGGCTCCAGCAGTATGTGGATTGAGAACTACCAGAAGTACAGGTAGGATTTCGAAGAGGCAGAAGAACTAGAGATCCTCTTTATATTTTCAATCCTACTACTTTACAAATATAAATCCTGAACAATTACTAAATTGGGAGAAGAATACTAAGGCAGAAAATTAAATTTGTATTCCTGCACCTGATATATATATACAGTATATATAGGCAGAGGAACTAGAGATCAAATTGCCAATATATGCTGAATCATGAGAAAGCTAGGGAGTTCCAGAAAAACATCTACTTCTGTTTCATTGACTATGCTAAAGCCTTTGATTGTGTGGATCACAACAAATTGTGGCAAGTCCTTACAGAGATGGGGGTACCAGACCATCTTATTTGTCTCTTGAGAAACCTATATGCAGGTCAAGAAACAACAGTGAGAACTGGACACAGAACCAGTGATTGGTTCAAAATTGGGAAAGGAGTTCAGCAAGGCTGTATACTGTCGTCTTGCCTATTTAACTTATATGCAGAACAAATCATGAGAAAGCGGGGCTAGATGAATCACAAATTGGAATTAAGATTGCCGGGAGAAATATCAACAACCTTAGATATGCAGATGATACCACTCTAATGGCAGAAATTGAAGAGGAACTAAAGAGCATCTTGATGTGGTGAAGAAGGAGAGTGCAAAAGTTGGCTTGAAACTCAACATTAAGAAAACTAAGATCATGGCATCCGGCCCTCTCAATTCCTCTGGCAAATAGATGGGGAAGAAATGGAGGTAGTGACAGATTTTATTCTCCTGGGCTCCAAGATCACTGCAGATGGGGACTGCAGCCAAGAATTTAAAAGACTCTTGCTCCTGGGGAGGAAAGCTATGGCAAATCTAGACAGCATACTAAAAAGCGGAGACATCACCCTGCCAACAAAAGTGTGTATAGTCAAGGCTATGGTTTTCCCAGTTACAATGTATGGCTGTGAAAGTTGGACCATAAGAAAGACTGAGCGCCAAAGAATTGAGGCCTTTTGAACTATGGTGCTGGAGAAGACTCCTGCAAGTCCCTTGGACTTCAAGGTGATCAAACTTGTCAGTCCCAGAGGAGATCAACCCTGACTGCTGTTTAGAAGGCCAGATCCTGAGATGAAACTCAAATACTTTGGCCACCTAATGAGAAGGAAGGACTCACTGGAGAAGAGCCTAATGCTGGGAAAGATTGAGGACAAAAGAAGAATGGGACGACAGAGAATGAGGTAGCTGGATGGAGTCACTGAAGCAGTAGGCTTGAGTTTAAGAAGATGGTAGAGGACAGGAAGGCTTGGAGGAACATTGCCCATGGGGTCATGATGGGTCAGACACTATTTTGCATCTAACAACAACAACAACAACAGTCTGTTGTTTACCACACTTAGTTCAATAAGTATGTCATGCCACAACATTAAGCCACTTTCAAATGTGATGTTGACATGTATTTCTGGTGATTGCATTTCCTTGTGCCATGTTTCTCCCACAAGTAGTTATTGTCGAAGCATTATTTTTTTAGGGCTATGTTGTAATTGAAATGTTGTAAGCTACCCAGTGTAACTATGTGTGAATTGACACACACATATATATATATATATTTAATTAAGTCTTTACAATTTGATATTTGATAGGCTATATTATCTCCATTTAACTTCCCGTCATGTGGTACTTAGGGGTTTCTATGATAGAAATGATGTTTCCAGATTTTGCTTCAGAATTGCAATTGATGAGTCAAGGCAGAGAAAAAAATCAGATGTTTGCATTCCTGTTTTTCCTTTCATATTGACCCTGACTTCTCATGTCAGCTATAGCAAACACGTACTTACTAGAATTTGAAAAATCACATTTGTTACTCCAGCTATTGTAAGTATCAATTTCAATAAATTCTAAAATATGCTCACTGATTATTGCTACTGAAGCTAAATTTTTCGTAAGTTCTGTTATTTTAAATCACAAATCACATAGTATTTTTCTGTATAGCTATAGAAGCTAAGATATTCAGTCCAGAGTAACAAAGTGATATCTTGATGACTTCAGATCTTCCACAATCTGCTGTTCAGTTTTTGTTTCCAAACACTATATGATTTCATTTAGAATTGTTTTTTTTTCCAAATAGTGATTTATTTGGAATTCTTGTGTGTGTCTCTTCTTTAGATGTTCCTGGCCCTGATGTAAAACATCAAATTCTGTTCTCAGCTCCATAATTTTCAGTTACTGTTTTTCAGCATATATTTCTGCTTGGAAATGTTATGTAGCTCTAGTTTTGGTATGACATATTGAAGTTCTTCATTAATTGTGATATTTAAAATTAGTTTCATTTCAAGTTGCTTCCAACTTGATATTTGCTGACTGGTGATTGTTTTCTCCTAAAGGCAATCAAATTTCTAGTTGATTTTTCCCATTCTTCATTTGGAATCTAGTGTGGCTGGAATCTTAAGACTTGAAGAGTTTGCAACAAAAACATTTCAGTATTCTTGGTTTGAGTACATCATCCATGGCTTCTCCCTGTGAAACTAATGGGGATTTTATGCCAATAATTTGTTGTATAGAAATTTCTATTTATTTAGTGAACACGACAGGGTTTTTTACTTGCTGCTTAATGAAACTTGAAGTTTCACTAATGGAAAGCTGAGTTAATCACAGAGATAGCACTTGTACACAGAGATATACACATATAGACTGTATATTCACGCAATCTGAGAGCTGAGTGGATGAATAGAGTGAAGATAATAGCCTTTTAAAGATAACTGTTAAAAATTATTTTGGTGGCTCCAGACAATAACATTTTTTAAATCCAAGATACTACTTTTGTTTTCCTTAGAACTTGTCAAACTGAAATGAATGATTCTTATCCAAAACAGTTTGATTTTCAAATATTTTTGTTGCATTATATTGAAACTTAAATCCAAATAATGAAGAATTTTTATCCTTATTTTTGACCTTGACATGTTTGCAGGAATGGTACTGTCTAGAACAGGGTGTCAAACTTACATTATGACGATGGCATCATGTGATGTATCTGGATTTTTTTTCTCCTTTGCTAAACCGGGCATGGCCATGTCCAGCGTGTGATGCATCCAGCCCACAGGTCAGGAGTTTGACAGCCCTGGTCTAGAAGATCAATCAAGAGATGCTTCTGCACTAATCTTAAATTTTCTGAACTGTGAGCTTCTATATTATAAATAGCTTTATAGGAACATCACTATATACATTAACTATTGTGGAACAATACTAATAGATAACTATTCACCCAATATATGCAACATTATGAGAGTCCAAATACTGTACATTGTTGATGGGGGTGTGGGGTGGTTTGGGGTTTTTTTTTTTTTTTTTTTTTTTTTTTTTTTTTTTTTTTTTTTTTTTTTTTTTTTTTATTATTTTTTTTTTTTTTTAAAAATTAAAATAAAAAAAAATTATTTTTTTTTTTGGGGTTTGGTTTTGTTTTTTTTTTTTTTTGGTTTTTTTTTTTTTTTTGGTTTGGGTTGTTTTTTTTTGTGTGTGTGGGGGGGTTGGGGTGGGGGGGAGGGGGGGGGGGGGGGGGGGGGGGGGGGGGGGGGGGGAGGGGGGAAAAAAAGAAAGGGGGAAGGGGGGGGGGGGGGGGGGGGGGGGGGGGGGGGGTGTGATAGGGGGGGGGGGGGGGGGGTTTTTAGGGGGGGGGGGGGGGGGGGGTGGGTAGAAAGGGGGGGGGGGGGGGTTTTTTTTTTTTATTTTTTTTATTTTTTTTTTTTTATTTTTTTTTTTTATTAATTTTTAATTTTAATTAAATAAAAAAAAAATTTTTTAATTAGTTAATTTATTTTTTTTTATTAAAAAAAGAAGGGATCCAAAAACCTTAAAAAAAAATTGCTTTTTTGGGGGGGAACAACTTGTTGTGGCCCCCGTATGTTTGGGTTTGTCACCTTGTTTTTAAAAATACAATAATTATGACACTAAGACCCACTGTTAAAATATTGTTCCAGTTAGGTGTTTGCTATATTTTTATTTTCTCCTGTGGGCTGTCTTGAATGCCCTATTGCTAATAATGAGGGATATAAATTTTAAAAATCGTTAATTAGTTCCATTTATTTTCCTTCTTTTTCATCATTAACTGTACACGTCATGATGTTGTCTGAAATTATGCAAGTCAGTCCAAATGACTTGTGATTCAGTGTATATGTGGATAAAGCTATAAAAGGCTGGGTGACCGTAGAAAATTCAGCTAGCTGTGTAGCCACATCTTGAATGCAGATGGTGTGGTGAAAACTGTTAGGGGCTTGCTCTGCGTTCACATTTAGATTGTCTTACTTAAAAGTAATTTTAGATTCCGTTTACAGACTTTCTGGGCACTTATCCCAGAGTTCCCTGCAGAGATTCTGAAAACAGTGCACTGTGGGTGGGACTTTTCAACAGGCTGCATCCCCATTTGGATTAAAGCAGCTGGGACAGAAACAGTTCTGAATTAAATAAGTCTTTGGCCCTGCTGAAATATGATTTAGTCAGAACAGCATGATGCAAGAATGTAAATAATTTGGAATTGTTATATGGACAAACAGCACTAAATTCCTACAGAGAAAAAGCAACATGATAGTATTGGAATCAGAACAGGAAAAAGCCCCCCAAATATGAAAAGTGTTTGTTCGTCTGGGTGCTAATCCTTGCATTTAATTATAAAAAGAACAATTCTGGAATTATAAGGTATCCCTCTCAGCCCAGGCAAAGACTTCCTAGATTTGGTGATGGGAAATTATTTGTGGCTTTCCACAAATTGTATAAAAGTGGAATGAATGAAGTGAATTCTTTCAATGAGAGGGCAGAATTATGACAACAGCAGAAAAGATACTCTTACAAATAAGAATAAAAGATGCAAAAGAGATTTCTTTATAGAAATATTCTGCAGCATGGCGCAGACCATGTTAGGGAAGCAGAATGGACTGCTTTGTCCTTGTGTCACATGGCTGCATCCCAGAACTGGACGTCAGTTTGGCATGACCGCAGTGAATTATGTCTGCTTTGAAAAAGGCGGCTACTTCTGGGATGCAATGGTGTAGCCCAAGAATGATGAAGGACAAAGTGGGGATTTCTTGGAATGGGATGGGGAGAGATAAGCCAGGAGGAATGTGCTGCAGCATTCCTGCAATTGGTTGTTGCAGTGGCTACAACTCTGAAATGGGATCATAAATAACTTTTTGGGAGGGGGTCTGTCTTAGCTTTAAAAAGTCGCTAAGCAACTAGTCATAAGTCAAGGACTATGCAGGAAAAGTATTTATCTGTTTCTTACTACAAGCATTAATAGGATTAGTCTTAAAACTACTAACATTTCTTTTTGTCTATCATCTATCTATCTATCTATCTATCTATCTATCTATCTATCTATCTATCTACAAACACACACATATATCTATCTACAAACACACACATATCCATATTTCCCTTTTATTAACCTTACCTGTCATTATTGCCTTCATAATAATAAACTCCAAAAGGAACAATCTACATGCATTGATGGGATTAGCTGTAAATTAATTTTTTTTTTTTTTAAAGTGATCATCCTGATTCAAACGTTCCTACCTTTCCACTAATTTTTAGCAAACCAATAATCTGCAGTCATTAGTTTATTTTACACTTCAAAATAAACCATAATATGGACTTGCTGTGTTGTATGAATCCCAGCTCTCGATTTGCAGGCCATGGTTTATATTTTGCTGTAGTATGTGAGCCCTCCCCCATAATGACTTATTTAAGAAATCATGGTTTATTATGATGTGTGAACTCTAACACTGAATAGTACCTAAATATGCTGAAATCTTTCAAAGAGTACCACTGTAATACCACATGTAACTATGAACAGATTTCCCACAAATCTCAGAGCAAATTCAGATTTCTCATTATACAGGTAGTTCTTGACTTACAACCATTCATTTGGTGACTGTTCGAAGTTACAGTGGCACTGAAAAAAGTGACTTATGATTATTTTTCACACAACCAGAGCAGCATCCCTATGGTTACGTGATCAAAATTCAGACACTTGGCAACTGGCTCATATTTATGACAGTTGCAGTGTCCTGGAGTCATGTGATCATCTTTTGTGACCTTCTGACATGCAAAGTCAATGAGGAAGTTTGATTCACTTTACAACAATGCTACTAACATATCAACTGCAGTGATTCACTTAACAACTGTGGCAAGAAAATTCATAAAACGGGGCAAAACAATTGTCTCACATAGCAACAGAAATATTGGGCTCAATTGTGCTCATAAGTCAGGGACTATATGTACAAATTGATTAATATAAGCAATTTTGTATATCCTCACTTCAAATGAAAATTGTTCATTATATGATTTTTCAGCTACCCGAGGTAACTTGCATTCCTAGCAGGTTTACCAGATATAGAAAACACAATGTGTAATAGAACAATAAATAAATTCACCAGAGAATTCAGCAGAAAGTTAGTTACTTAGGTGACTGAAAAAATAACATTTGAACTCCTGAGAGAAAAGTGCTGAAAAGAGTAGAGGATTAAAAAAATGAGGAGCTATGAAGAAGTCAACAAAAGAATTAGAGTCAGGAATGGGAAAGTAAAAAAAGGTTTACATTTCAAGAATGAGAAGACACCACCCCTGAAAAAGAAATAAATGTTGAGTTCTGTTTGTTGGGCTTGTAATAATTTGGGATTTCTTATATTTGTTGAAAGGATGTCATGTGGAGACTTCTGGTTTGAGCTTCTTCGGCGACAGACCGAAACTGCGACTCTGCGCAGTTTCGATCCATGCTCGCCGCTGGAGCGCCCCGAGCCGGCTGGTTTCGGGGCTAAGCCATCCCGTAGAGGTGGTAAAGAGCAGGGAGACTGCCTGCAGGGTTGAGGAGAGCCGCATCTCTCCTCCTCAGCTGGCCTTTACTCCCTTTCCCGAAGGCTGTTGCAGCGGTGGTCAGAAATGGCCACCCCGAAGAAGAACTCAACCGGAAAAGAAGGTGCAGGAGGAAGATAAGAAGAGAAAGTTTTGGTTGACCAGGTCAAACAGCAAAAGCAACAAATAAGGTACCCTGGAATTTAAACTATAAAAAATAACTGTTTCCAAAGAAGATTTTCAAGCAATGAAGGAGAGAGAAAAGGGAAAGGATTTGGTTTTTTTTCTCTCCTCTTCCTTTCCCTATACCGACAGCTAAGCAAGAAATTGAAAAAAAAATCCACTTTGACATCAATAGGTATTTAAACTGAAAATAAAATGTCAAAGGGATAATAAAGATTTCTGGATATTCAAAAGCTTTTGAAAGCAGGAAAGGAGAGAAAAAGAATAAAAGGGCAGGATCTGGAAGGGAGGAGACTGCCTGGAATTAAAAAGAACTTACAGTAAAATCTCAACAAGACTTCCAAAAGATACATTTTAACTGAAACATGGCAACAAAATAGTAAAACCCCAGGAAGAGAAAGTGAAAAAAGAAGTAAGAAGTATAAACATAATGATTTGAATTGAGATGAGATAATCAAAATAAAGTTGAGAAAATTAAAAGAAGGGAAAAACTATATAGAAAATGCAAAATAGTAATAAGATATGGAATAGAACACAAAAATGAGCATGAAATTGAGTTTGTGTCTGTATAAAGAAGTGTAACCCGGGTCCATGCTATTTTCAAAAAAGATGTTTTACTTGTATTTTGTGTGTGTGAAAACCCAAATAAAACTTTTTTTTTAAAAAAAGGATGTCATGTGATGTGGGAGTGGAAATAGTATTTATATTTGAGAATTTGTTTTTAACAATTATCCTGTTAGATTTGTTATTATAGTTAGTATATAACATTTGGGACAAAAGAGTTCATAAGCTCTTCATTGTTCTGTCCTCTTTCTCCACACATCATGATCTTAGGGAGCAACTTTAGGAATCACTTATGCTGGAAGTATGTCATAAGCACAGGTAGTCCTTGACTTATGACTGGTCCCTTAGCAACTGTTTAAAGTTACAACATATCTCTAAAAATGTAATTACGACTGTATTCAAAGTTCCAATGCCTCCTCCACAGTTACATGATCACAATTTAGCATTCAGCAAACAGCTCTTATTTTCAGTTATTTGCAGTGTGCCATTGTCACATGACTGCAATTTATGATATTTTTTGCCAGTATAGGCATTTACTTCCATTTTCAAGCAAAAAATGCCCCCAAAATGGGATTGCTTAACCATGGCTGCATTCACTTAATGAACACCATGCTTGCTTTACGACTGCCCTCCAAAAGATAATAAATTTGAGTGTGGTCACATGATGATCAGCTTAATGACTAGCATGACATACAAGTATAATTCCAGGCTCAATGGTCATAAGTGAAAGAGTACCTTCACTTTTAACTGTAACTATTTTGTTAAGCTTATGCAGTGTTTCTAGTTTTTGATAATGATGTTAATAGGGGCTTGCTTTCATTTGAGAACTCTTATTTTTTAGTTCAATCATTTCCCAGCCTAAACTGTTGACTATGTTGGTTTTTCTACTGGTACATTCTCTTCTAATCAGGGATAATCAGTCTATCCCATATTAACACAGATGAGCAATTACTCAGAGGCTTCACTCAGGACCATCTTAACTGCATTATGGGCCCTGGGCAAAGCAGTGTACAGGGAGCCCTACAACAACTACTCATGAAAATGTAAATAGTCAATAAAATTAAACATATATTTATTGTATTGGCACTTCCAACAAAAATCAGTGTTGAAACATTAAAAACATGCTGTGCAGCAACAACTAATCAACATGATAAACATTTGAACGATATATGAGGCTTGAAAAACACAATAATACTCAGTAAGCCATACAGTTGCTGTATTTATATGATACAAGATGCATTGAAGGGTTAACATACAGATAACAGATGATCAGAGTTGGAAGGGATACACAGATTATATGGGGCCCCTATGCTCATGGGGCCCACAGGCACATGTCCATCAGGCCCATGCTTTAAGACAGCTCTGGCTTCACTTCCAGAGAGCCTTGAATCTAAAATCCACAGATCCCCCTGGGCAATTCCAATAATATTTTTCCTTCCTTTTTGATTTTACCAAGAACAACTGCAGAGATTTGGAGAGGAGAAACAGATTTCTCCTATTGAGGTTAACTTGTCTCTTTCTATCCATTGTTGGCAGGGAATTAAAATTCTATTCCCTGGGTATATATTTTCAATAATTGGGGTAACTTGTTTAAATGGATTCTTCTTTTTGTTATGACCAAATGCAATGATGATTTCAATGCATAGAGCTGAGTTAGGGCAAAGTATATCCACAAATATAACATGAATAATAAGTAGGTGAAAGAACAACTTTTATTTTTGGATTCCACCTATACTCCTTTACTTACTTTTGTCCTTGCAACTTATTTTCTTAGTTATCTTGCTTTTATGTTATGAATATACATGAGCGAGTTAAGATGCCCGTTTTGACTGGTTCCTGGGCAAAGCTCTGCCTAGAGCTCAACTTAGCTTTTTTCTATTACTGACCTTTTAACTGGCAGAATAAATATCATAATAAAAACAATATCCTCCTTCATTATGGTACTCATAAAGCCAGTCAAAAATGTAATCACTGTGTTGGAGAAATCTTTTCAATTAAAATGACATGAAATCATTGCAGTCCTGATCAGCTGACAGTGTAGTTTCTTCCAGCTTGCCTTTAGTATTTATGCCTCTGGATTGTTTAGGAGATTTCCCAGGCTTTGGTGTCCCACAAGTATGTGGGTTATAGAAATTCAAAATATTTTCTATTTAATATTGTGGATCGATGACCAGTACCAGAAGAACAAAGAAAAATACTTATTAAATCTTGCATCCCACATAATTTCTGAATGGATAATCTAACAAGTTAGAAACTGTTCAATAACTTCGTTGCCAAATTTTTATCAGCTTTCAGATTACAAAATCTTTAATATATACTTGCCATTGAATCATTATTATGATTAGAAAGCCACTGATATTAGTATGAATACTAACCCAACTAATACGGTAGATGTTTGGACAGATAGGTAGAACTAGTGGACTTTGTATACTGAAACCTGATTTTTATAGCTTGTTTCATCTCTTCAAAATTCCTATAGCAGTCTTTTAGAGATTACTGTCAAGAAATGTTCCCAAAGATTTCCTTTAATCATGGATTTCAGATTCTTATCCTCTGCCAGGGCATTTTCTCCTTTTACCTAGCAACAACTTAAGTGCCCTTTCTTTGATGCCTGCTAAATATGTAGTTTTCTTTTATGCAGAAAACCATATTTGAGGCAGTAAGAATTTTATGAGATAGATATTTTGAACCATTATACTTGGCAAATAAACAGTGCAACAAAAACATTCATAACCTGTTAAAACACAGCTGCTGTCAACATTCTTCTTATTAGCCAGACCCAACTTGCCTTTGGAATTGGACTACGGTTGAGTTGTGGCTCCTTGTGATTGAATTGTGTGTTTTATTAATCAAAGCAAATAAATAAAAGTAATGGATGCTTTCAGATGTCAGCGTTATTTGCTGAGAAAGGGAGAAGCACAATACCCATGGTTTTTCTCTGATAGGATTTGTCTTTTGTTTTTCAGTACTGTTCAGGCATTGATCTGGCAGTAATATTGTTTTAGTGTTCTGCCTAAGAGTTCTGCCTTTACATGAATTTCTGGATGACATCCGAGACTATGCTTGTTGAGATTTGGCACAGTACCTTGTAGTTAATAAGGTATTCTGAGAAGAGATTGGATGTGGCTAGTCTTCTCACTGATTGCCTGGAAAATCAAAGTAAAAACTATGATTAGTTACATCTTCATATGTAAATATAGGATCTGAGAGGTTGTAGCAAACTTTGAAGGGGAAAAATTAAATGCTTTCCAAGAGTAAAGATTTAACATTTCTGGAAATTTTAGCAACATGTGGAAGAATGGGAAAATTCCAACTTTAAAGGAGAAAAATCCATGGCAGCTGTGAAAAATGCACATTCCATACCAGGCATGATTAGAAAGGGAATATAAACGGGTGTGTAGCAAAGGAGATGGGGTTGTACTTTTCTGTGTTGAACATCAATAGAAACTGATGTTCCCAGCGAATCCGGGTATATTTCCAGCATGAAAGTTCCACCAGGTAGGTAGCCTTGCAATGCTGCCATGTGTGCTTGAATGGATAGATGTTTCTCCTCAATTGGAGTCTGAATAAAGCAAAATAGGAAAAACTCTCTCCCTATTTGCTTTCTTTTAACCAGGGCTATGAAAGCCAGTTTGTTGTAGTGATTAAGGCATCAGGCTAGAAACTGGGAGACCATGAATTCTGATCTACCTTAGGTATGCAGTCAGCTGTATGACCTTGGGCCAGTCACTTTCCCTCAGTCCTTAGAAGGAGGCAGTGGCAAAGCACTTCTGAAAAACCGTACCAAAAAACTACAGGGACTTGTGGTCTTTATAACACGAAGGGAAAACTAAATGATTCTGAATGCACAATTGAGCCAAGTGTACAGGAACATAAATTATAATCAAGTTATTCAAATACCAGGATTTCTATATATATGTCCCAGCATTTAAATTGGTAATGCTCCTGAAAATCCAGCTAGAGGAAAGATTAGCTATGAAAGAAGAAATAGTAGCAACACTAGGCCACTCAGCTAGTCTGCAGGTCCCACTACAATCTTTTAATTCTTTTGTATAAATCTATATGATATAATGTAGAATTCTTTTCCTTCTCACAAATTTGGGACCCAGAAAAATTAAATGGTTGAATAGTGAAGATCCACAAGACACAAGAAATGTGGGGATCACATAGTTTAGAAATAGAATTCAGTTTGAAACATGACATTGCTACCAACAGTAGAAGCTTTAAAACACGATCCAAGTAATTCATGGATAATTAACTTATGAGAACTGTACCTCCAGAATTAGGGGGAACATATTTCTGAATATCATCTGCTAGAAAAAAATAGCAAATGAGCTTTTGCTGAAGTCTTGATTCTTTCCTGACTAGCCAAGGCAAACATGATCTAGATTAAGAAAAGGTAATACTAGATCAAGAAGGAGGGGTGGGGAAATAACAGATTATATGGTTAAATTCCCAGGAATTCAGCTTAAACTCATGAGATCATGATGTGAATCTTCATAAATCCTACTGTGCATGAGAAGCTCTGATGATTAATGTCTTGATATAATTAGTTGAGGAAAAGGAGGTTCAAGATAACATTTGACTGAAAGGGAGCCATGAATCTCAGAAAGCAGAAGAATGGCAAATAGATTGTTGCCTAGGCCACGAAACAAACACAATGCACTCCTAACTACCTTCTTCATTGATATAGATAACAGATACTCCATTCAGTGCATTGAAAGAGTGCCTTGGAGAAGTTGTATCTTTTTTATAATGTATGCTTTCCCTAGTGACTTATTGATCATCTTGGTTGGACTGGTGGTTCTCAATGGGTGGTCAGTGGGCCCCTTAGGGAGCCACAATGTCATCACAGGGGACCCACAAAGGCTCGAAGAAATGTTATGAGTCTTGGTGGTCTGTGGCCACAAAAGATGTGGTTCCATGTGAAGAAAAGGAAAATACCTATTTCTGTGTTATTCTTTGGTGATGTGTTCTACATGGTGCACTACAGGTAGACTTTGACTTACAACAGGTTACTTAATGACTGTTCAAAGTTAAAATGGCACTTATGACCATTTTTCACACTTATGATTGCTGCAGCATCCCCATGGTCACGTGATTTACATTCAGATGCTTGACAACTGACTCACATTTATGATGTCCCGGGGTCAAGGGATCACCTTTTACAACCTTCTGATAAGCAAAGTCAATGGGAACGAGATCCACTTAACAACTGTGTTACTGATTTAACAACTACAGTGATTCACTTAACAAATGTGGCAAGAAAAGTAAAATGGGGCAACTTAATAAATTTTTCATTTAGCTGCAGAAATGTTGGGCTCAGTTGTGATTGTCAGTTGAGGACTACCTGTAGTTCCATTATGACAGATATCTTTTGGCTTAGAAGGCTATATAAACTTCGAGCTCATATTTCTGACTTTATACCAGGTATGAATTGTGTATAGATTCTGGCTGCCAAATATACAAAGCACTTGCACTGTTGGAAAAGAAGCAGGCTCTGGACATTTCAGAAAACTATTCTTGAAATATGTTACATCAACGTCAGTATCAGTTTTAGGGCATGCTGTGTGGCTATTAATTTGCAAAGTCTTACACAGAAACAGATTACAATCCATGGCCAGAAGGCACAGTTCCAGAAAGAAACATTCATTGTTAGCCCTGTGATTTTCATTTTTTCAAGTATGAGCGGCAGCTGCAAAATGTCTTAATGTTCTTGTACTTTTTTTTTTTTTGAAACAAATTTTATTAATTTTAAAGACAAACAAACCATCATTAACCATTGAATACATAAAACCTCTTTCCATTATAAATTTTACAAGTCAAATAAAACATTATTTTATACAACATAATTCTATTTTACACCATTTCCATATGAACATATAAATATCTCTTAGCAAATTTCTCATTATTTCTCTTTACTCTTATTCAATTTCATTATTATTATTATTTTTTCCTATATTTATCCAATTTATAGTTATCATCTTCATTTCTCTCTGACTTGATTACCGTTATTCTCATCCAACATTCCTCCAAAGTTTTATTAATTCTCACACAGACATAAACACACAAAACACAAAAACATAAAACTTCTTTTAAGAAAGTAACTTGGCCCCAGATTACCTCTCTCTATATGGACTTCAATTAAATTCATGCTCATCTTATATACCATTACCTATCTTATTTACCATTCTATATCTTCTATATAGCTTCTCCGCTTTTCACTCTTCTTAATTCTATTTTATTTAATTCATTTTAATTTAAGTCATTGTACTTGTATCTTTTGTCCATTCCCGAATTATCCATTTATCTCATTCCCTATAGTGAAAAAAAAAAAAAAGAATTTCACCTGGAATCACTAATCAGAGTATGATGCCTTACTATCATCCCCCTAAATTAACATTTAAAATAACGCCTAGTACCCAGTCTGATTCTGCTTAGTACATTCTACCTACTAACTTTTAAAAGAAGAAAAAATAATAAATCCAAAATGGTTAAATACATAATTAAATAATAAATCTAAATATTGAATCTTGTAACATTCCAATTATCTATTTCAAAAACAAATGCTACAGTAATAAATTTATAATAACATCAACACAATAGTCAATTAAACTCTTTAATTAAACTCAATATTCTAAACATTCCCTTTAATATTTTATTAAATTTTAAAGTCTATCATTACTAAACATTTCAATATTTTAATCTTTTATTAATTCTTATAACATTCTATTTTTCTATTTCTAATACAAATACTACAATACCATCTTATGTACCTTGCAGAATCTTCTTTTTTTAAAAAAATTATACATTACCCTTTGTCCCTAAAAAAAATTCCTTTTTTCCCATCTTGTTTCAAACCTTTGTGGCTTTCCCCCCCCCCTTTTCCCTTCCTTTCTTCTCCCACCTGACCTTTTTACCCCCCCTCTCCTAACCTCTGCCTTGTTAGCTTCCCCTCTCTGTTGTATTCCTTTTTTCTTTTGCTTTCCAACATTGTGTTGATTTTGCATCTTATTTTTCTCTTTCTTGGGTGTTTTTTTAAGTCTTAAGTCCTTCATTTTCCTTCCTCTCTTTCTCCTTTCTTTCTTAATTAAATTTTTGGATTCATTAAAGATGGCATCTTCTTCTTCTTCTTCTTCTGCTTTCTCCATCTGTTGTTGTGTTTGCTGGTAAATAGCAAGCGCCATTTCTAAAAAGAGAAAGGCTTCTTTCACAGCGTCCTTGCCTTCTTTCTTTATTTTTTCATATTCCTTTCTAAGTTCATCAACAAGTAAAGCCATTGTAAATCTTTTCTTTTTTTTCCTTCTTCTTAAAACAACCAAGATGTTTCAAAAGTTAGAACAGTCCCAAAGTCCCAGAGTCATCAATCAGTCCAAGCAAAGCACAAAGTTCTCACTTTCTCTTCCTGGGGTAATATCAATAAAAAGAAAAGAAAAGCCCAATCTGTATTTTAAAGCCTTGTTGCAATTAATTTCTAGTCTCAAAATCTTCAAGGCATCTCCTCCAACAAAATCTCAATATTTTTTCTTTGTCCTCTCCCTTCCCACTTATCACAAAAAGCCAAATTTTTTGATTCCATAGGGAAGGAGAGTAAACTTTCCTTTCAGCACCTCAAATTTGCCGCTTAAAATTCTCCTCTGGAAACAGAATATCATTCAAAAAGTCATAGCTTTCAGGATGTTAGGTACGTCTTATAGTCCTGGGTCAGCCAAGAAAAACTTTCTCTTCACAAACTTTCTCCCTCTTCCTCCTGCACAGTCTTACCCAGCTGCCGTCTTCTTTGTGGCGGCCATTACAGACCGCCGCTCCACCGTCTTGAGAAAAGGGGGTTTTGCCAGCTGGGGAGGGGGTCTGCAACACCCCCAAACCCCTCTCTGGATCCCCCCTGTCTTCAGCTGCCTCTACGGGGCAGCCCCAGCCTCCAAACCCGTCCGGATCAGAGGCACCAAGACGGCTAGCGCCGCAGGGATCGCGCAGTATCGTGAATCCCTGCTGCTGCCGAAGCCGACAAACCGGAAGTTCCAATGTTCTTGTACTTTTAGGAGATCAATTTTGTACAAATTCTTTGCCATGTTTAGAGCCAGTTTGGTTGAGTAGTTAAGGCATCAAGGTAGAAATCAGGAAACTCTTTAGTTCTAGCACTACCTTAGTACGATAGATATTAACATTCCTTGGTCTTGTTATAGAGGTTTGATCAGTTCATAGTGGAACGTCACTTGTTGCATTTATAGTTTTTGGGATAAAGTCTTTCCAAAGTGCCAACAATCTACATATTCTTCCTAAGTGAAAAGTCCAAAAGAGCTCATAGCTGAAAAGTTTAGGGGGAAGACAGACCCCAACAATTTTTTTTCCCCTGAGAGCCCAAGAAAAAAGAAATAAATAAAGTTCTAGTAGTGGGACATTAAGAAACTCAATGGAAATGGACTGGAGTTTGTAGTTAAGTGCTTCAGGCATGTTTGTAATCCTACTTGAGACAAGCTGATATATATTTGCAGCATGTACAATCTCATAACAGTAACCAAAGTAAGGAAGTAGAGTGCAATTGTACTTCACCTGACACAAGAAGATTGCATTTTATAATATCAGAAACATTTGTGACACAAAGAGCAATGGAGGAAGTAATTCTCCATAAGAAAGAGAATCAAAGGAATAAGCCCAGTGCACAATACTGACAGTCAGAAACAAAGAAAATAAAAGATATTTCCATTATTATTACTCAGAAACAGATATCAGCCTCTCACGGATGACATAGGGTCTGAGTCTTCAGGGGAGGGAAAAGAGGAACTGCAAGGGCAGATTGCATGCAGTTTTATTCGGCAAAAAGATAAATCAGTAAATCCACTGACAATTATTTCTTCTTGCTGGTGAAGGCCTGGAGGAACATTGTCCATGGGGTCGCGATGGGTTCGACACGACTTCGCAACTAACAACAATCCATGTGGTAACAAATGATATTGCAATTACACCATACCACTGTAAATTTTGAAATTCTGGGAAGAAAAGTTAAGAACCCTGTAAACTGAGATGGAATTTTTATCCATCTTTCTAATCCATGCAAGGTACTGGAAAAGAAGAGTTCTCTAAATAATATTGATAGAAGACACTGATGTCTGGATCACAGGTTATAGTTGTATGCTGTATAGTTGTGCACCATAGACAGAAGTGATAGTGTACTGCAATAGAACCCATTAAGCCACTCAATGACAAAGAAGAATATTATCATAAAATCCATGGATTTATTTATACATTGATTGATCCATTGTACCTCCTAAATCATGTTTTTCTTCAAATGCTAGGATTTGGAACTTATTTTCTTTATTTCTTATACCTATAGGTATAAGAAATAAAGAAAATAAGTTCCAAATCCTAGCATTTGAAGAAAAACATGATTTAGGAGGTACAATGGAAACATAGCAAGATCTCTTCCATAAATCACGCACATAGCAACTGAACAATAAAATGTATTAAAATGTAAAGAAACCATAGAAAGGGAAAATAATTTGCATAGTATGTTAGAACTATCTTCTTCTGCTCAGAAGCCCAAATGAATTAATTGGATAATCGCAGATATTTTCTGGAATTAAATCCAGGGCCAGATTGAAAACAACTGATACCCTATGCATAATTCAACTCTGGTACCGCTTTGCCCTTTCATTTCTTACAGCCCGACAAGACATTAAGACTCAAAAAGTGTTTAAAAAAATCCAGTCCAAATGTGGCAGTAAAAGAGTTAAAGGTGTGATAGGAAGGGGAAAAAAACCATGTGGTGTCCTCCTTACCTTGGCCCCTTGTCTTATGCACATAGTTCATTTGCTTAACTGTTAATCCAGTCCTGGTTAAATAAGTGTAAAAATAAAAGCAAAATTACTATAGATGTCTACAATTGCATGTTCAACTAATGAGAATATATAGGTGATGTTTTCTAAAAATAAAATGCAGATCTTTCAAATAAGCCTGAAGTAATAGTGGTAGAGGACTTGCATTACCTCTACATCTGTTGAGAAAGAAATATTGCCACATATGGTTCCTTCCGGCAGTTCCCAACTTGTTAACCAGTTTTTCTTTAGAGAAGGGGAAGGGAATTACAGGATAAGCAATCTTTCACTTGATATTAACCAAAAGGGAAAACTAAGTCAACAAAATGAACAAAAATGAACATGAAGGAATCATTATCATACATTCAAGGATAACCAAAACAGTGCAATTGAATTTGTATCTTGGACTTAAAAAAACTGGATTTTAATAAAGTCAGATAAATAATTACGATTCCACATCAGGAAAACTAATGGGAAAACAAGATTAAGATGAATATTTTTAATATTTTTATTTGCAGTCAAATGCAAACAATTCCACTTGGAAAAAAAGGAAGCAGAAGACACTGTTTCTGAAAATAGGAAATATATAAAGTGAAAAGTGGAACATATCACTAAGGAAGAATAGATAAAGAAAGATTTTACCTAAAATAAAATATTTTATTATATAAAATATATAGAGGGGGACAAAAAACTATTTCCCCTCCCTGTTTGTAACTGTCCCGAAGGCGGTTGTAGTGGTGGTCAGAAATGGCCACCACAAAGAAGAACTCGACCGGAAAAGAATGTGCAGGAGGAAGATAAGAAAAGAAAGTTTTGGTTGACCGGGTCAAACAGCAAAAGCAACCAATAAGGTACCCTGGAATTTAAACTATAAAAAAAAAACAACCTGTTCCCAAAGAAGATTTTCAAGCAGCAGAGAAAAGGGAAAGGATTTGGGTTTTTTTTTCTCCTCTCCCTTTCCCTATACTGACAGCTAAGAGACTTAAGGAAGAAATTGGGGAAAAAAACCACTTTGACATCAATAGGCATTTAAGCTGAAAATAAAAAGTCAAAGGGATAATAAAGATTTCTGGATAATCAAAAGCTTTTGAAAACAGGAAAGGAGAGAAAAAGAATAAAAGGGCAGGATCTGGAAGGGAGGAGACTGCCTGGAATTAAAAAAAACTTACAGCAAAATCTCAACAAGACTTCCAAAAGATACATTTTAACTGAAACATCGCAACAAAAACCCCAGGAAGAAAAAGTGGAATAAGAAATAAGAAGAAATAATTTGGGACTATTTGGATTACTTGATGATCTCTGGATTTTTGGTTATTGTATTTGAATGACTAAAATCAATCGGGTGGTTGTTTAAAAGAGTTTAAAATGGCTCCACTTTTAGAAGAACTGAAAATGGAACTTAAAAAGTACAAAGAAGATGCACAAGAAGGGAGAGGTTCTTTTGGCTTTGTATTTCAGTTCTTAGAAATGGAGATTTGGAACTATGAGAAACAACAAGAAACGCCTGCAGAACAAGAAGATTGTGACAAAGAAGAAGCCATCTTTAATGAGCAAGTAATCTTAGGTGGGGGGGAAAAGGAAAGGGGGAAAAGAGAATGGAAAGTTTAAGATTGGGAACCCCCCCCCCAAAAAAAATAGAGTGAAAAATAAGTATAAAATCAGAAAGCAACAGAAGAGGGAAATGCAGAAGAGAGAATTAGAAGTAGAGAGACAAGGGGGTAAAAGGGGGAGGGAGAAGATGAGAGGGAAGAAAGAAAGGAAAAGAAGTTATAAAGGACAGAAACAAAATATAGAGAAACAGGGCCTATTTAGAGAGAATGGGTGAAAATTTAATGGAAAAAGGGATTCTGCAAAGGTACATAAGATAGTATTGTTATATTAGAAACAGAAATAATTTTAGAAAATATGCAACAATGTATGATTAAAATGTTTGATAAAATAGCTATTGTAATTCAGTGGAATGCTTGTCAATAAACCTACGATAATTAAGGTGAGGGGGATTGTCTGTCAGAAATTGATTTTTGTGCTAATAGCAGAGGTCTGATTTCTAAAATCTGTTGCATATCTATTTTGTTTAAATGAATGTCTTGTTGTATAACTGAAAGGGAAGAAAATAGTTTAACACCAGTGGTTCCCAAACTTTTTCAGTCCACCGCCTACTTGGTGCTACAAACTCATCCTCAGTGCCTCCCACCCAGGGGTGGGATTTGAGGGTATGGCTTGGTGGTCACATGACTAGCTGGGCGTGGCTTGGTGGTCACATGACCGGATAGGTGTGGTTTGGTGGGCATGTTACTGGGTGGGCATGGCCAGGTGACTGGAAAACCAAATACAAGTGGTCCTCACTTAATGGCTGGTTGTTTAGCAGTGTTCTAATTTATGACTGGCCTCCCCAGAACTACTTGACCTGTTTTTGGAGTTTTGACAGCCATGCACACACATACACACACACTCCCTATTGGACTAGAATCAGCAAAGCATCTCTGATTAAATTCTAGTAGTGAATAGAATCTAATCAGAGATGCTTTGCTGATTCTTGTTGATTTGTTTTATTTCTATTTATTTTATGTTGCTGAATTGCATTGACATGTGTGTCCCTTCTTGTGCACAGCCCAGAAGCTTTTGTTATTCTTTGCAGCAAAAATTACCGACCTCTGGCTTTGCTCTACTTTTCAAATGTGCCGGCACTGCCGCATTCTATGTGCCAGCCCTGCAGGTCCACCCCATTGAGCCCACTGCACTGGAGGGAGCTGCCCAAGCAAGAACAGTGCACCAAGTCAATGGGGGTGAGCCTGAGAGAGGGAAAGAGGGAGAGATAAAAGAAAGAGAGAGAGAAAGAGAGAAGGAAGAAAAGAGAAAATGGAAAGAAAGAAAAAGGGACAAAGAAAGAGGGGGGATGGAAGGAAGGGACAGAAAGAAAAAGAAATAAAGAAAGAGTGAGAGTGGGAGGAGAAAGATAATGAGATATGTATTCTAGTCCAATCACCTGCTCCAGCAGGGTTAGTGTGTGTGTGTGTGTGTGTTCTCCTTGTAATTTACCAGTACATTTTGGTTTTGTCTTCTTCAGAATTGGCACTATAATTCATTGGGGAAAAGTATTTTTTTAGGGTGGAGGTCTGGTCCAATGGATCCTGTTTAAAGCCTCAACAAAATGTGAGAGCTTCCTGATAGTCTTGACCATGTTTTGTCTACAAAATCTTTAGTAGAAGCCAAAGATGTTTCAATGTGCTGGCAAAGATGTTTCAATGTGGAAAAGGGCCTCAGTGTAAACTAGGCCTCATTTCAATCTGATGCATCAGGTCTCTCTCTCTCTCCCTCCCTCTCTTTCTCTCCCTCTCTCTCTCTCTCCCTTCCTCCCTCCCAGACTGGCTTTGCTCTACCTTTCCTGAAGTGCCTGTGGAGCTGGCATCTCGAACATGGATGGATGGATATATAGAGACAGAGAAGGGGAGACAGATAGGTAGGTAGGTAGGTAGGTAGGTAGGTAGGTAGGTAGGTAGATAGATATATTGATAGGTAGGTAGGCAGGCAGGCAGGCAGGCAGGTAGGAAGACAGACAGACAGACAGAACTTTTGGATGTATGTATGTATGTATGTATGGATGGATGGATGGATAGGTAGGTAGGTAGGTAGGTAGGCAGGCAGGCAGGCAGGCAGGAAGACAGACAGACAGACAGGCCTTTTGGAATGGATGTATGGATGGATAGATAGGGAGAGAGGTAAGTAGGTAGATGTATGTATGTGTAGGTAGGTAGGTAGGTAGATTGATTGATAGATAGATGGATTGATGTATGGATGTATGGATGGATAGGTAGGTAGGTAGACAGACAGAAAGACAGACAGACAGAACTTTTGGATGGATGGATGGATGATGGATGGATGGATGAATGGATGGATAGATAGATTGGTAGATAGGTAGGAAGGCAGAGGAAGGGGGGCTTTGACCACTTGCCCAATATCCAGGATCCCACTCAACCAAGCCCGCCCCTCTTTGTAGTTGCTGTGCCTGACAGCAAGTTCACAGGCTGCCCCTCCCACCAGGGATCAGCCTCCCAAGTGCCCCCCCCCTCCCGGGGCACTCACGTCATAGAGGGCGGTGCTGTTCCCTCCTTCCTGGAGCCATGTAGCTTGGAAGGGGGTCATAGCAATTGATGTATGGAGAACGTTACTATACAAACATTCTGCTGGGGAAACAGTGAGGGCCAGTTACCTTGACTATAAGTGCAGTAATATCTTAAGTATTACTAAAACAGTTGGTTAGTTTTTCTTAGCCTTACTATTTGTGGCAGGTGATGGCTGAGGACAAGCTGACCTGGATGTTCAAAAGTTGGAACAGTGCCCTCCAGAACGTGGAAGTAAATTGACTGCCCCTGTCTGATATCAGTCTGGATATCATGCCTCTGTAGCAAAAGATGTGGTACAAAAAGAGTTGCACTGTTTCTTTGGCAGTGGGCAAACACTGAAACAAAGGAGTAAAATGAGCCATTTTGGTAAATAGATCCACTACATATTTATAACCATGGATTGGAAGTAGGTCAGTAATAAAAACCATAGAGACTATATGCCAAGGATGGGGTGGTATTGGAAGCATTTGTAAGAGCCCTATTGCCTTCTGATGTTACATAGCCCTTGATGTTCACTGCCATTTTAGACCACCATAAATTTATTACTGTTTTGTGCAATGTCTTGAACATTCCTCTGTGCTCCGATCTCTGATTAACATGGCAAAGCTGCAAAACTTTTTGTCTCAAAAGTGGGAGAACTGGTATTCTTCCCTTGTGCTTCAAAGTTCTTCCTTCCACTAAAAAGGGGGTTACATTACCTGGTGGGTGGTGGTCAAGGGGTTGTTCTGTCTTGATCCTGGCAATTAAGACCGGGGCATTCATGTGGCTCCCAAGACTTCAGTTGCATGGGAATTCACCAGAAATTAGGAGGTTGTAAAATGCTTGCAGTAACTGGTGCATGGGATATTTGTGAATACTCAGGTTTACATGAAAGTGCATCTGGCATCATTTTTTTTTTTGACCCTGGGACATATTGAATATAAAAGTCAAGGTAAGAAAACAACAAGCATTTGGGGAAGCTGAAGTGATGCCTAGAGATTGACAGCTATTCTAGGCAAACAAGTCAACTGCCAGGGGCACAAACTACAATGAGCAGCATATCCTGATGGGATTCCTACCAAGGGCTTGGAGTTGTGCTGGGATCTTGACAGCAACTAGCAAGGGGCCAATCCACTGAAGCAGACTTCATCCGACTAGTGTAAGGGTTTTTGGAAGGAAGCAAAGATTGTGTAGCACTTTACAGACTTCAGGTCTTTTGTTAGGAATGTGTTAAAGGACAGAGTATTAAAGATATATTTACATGGCAACAATGGTCTACAAAATCTAGTAGGGTAAAAAGCAAGATTGATGAACATATGTGCTACAAGCATTGTCTACAGATCTGCTACACTATAATGTGGCCAGTCCTTGGAAAGCAAAGATCCTTCACACTTTCAGATCAATTTTATGCAAATAAATTAATTTTGCTAAAATAGTCTGTCTTCGGTTGCTATGGCAATATGTCTTTTCTTCACTGCTGCAGGGGCTTTCTATGGTTTTTCTCATGTCACTATTCCTTATATTTTCTTTCTTTCCTTTTCTTGCTCATCCTGTTATGACTAGTTCCCAAAGGTTTATTTTTGACATAGTAGAATTTTCTACTCTTATATAGTAGGTGAGATTTATGATTGACAGAAAGAAGCAAAATCAACATGAGGTGTGTGTGTATTTCTGCCTTCAAAACAGACAGAAAAATAGCAGACATCCTAAGAAAACCCAAAGATAAAATTGACCTGGAAAACCAAGGGATATATGAAGTCCCCTGCACATCATGCCCTCCCACATACATCAGACAGTCCAATAGAAGAATAAGTACCTGCCTTTTTTTCTTACAGGAAAAAAAATAATCTAAAAAAAAAAGACAACAGGGTGAGGCCACAACTCTTTGGTATACTAATCTATGAGAATTGAAATAGAGCAGAAACTTCTTCCATATTGATGATCTTATCTAACACAAATCTTTCATGAACTCTGTAGTATAGTAATACAGCAGTTTCTGTGGCCTGAGAATAAAACCAACCAGGAAAAAAAGGGGAGCATATTTTCTCTCAGTATAGGGAGTTTTTTTTAGAAGACAATCTTCAGGTACATATTTTTTGTACTGAAGACAAGAAGTGAAGCTCATGGAAGGAATAAATATCTGGGCTATAATCCATTCCTTCTCTTCAGCAGTGAATCACATGACATTTCGTGACTTTTTTCTCATTTTGGAGCTGGGATGGGCATGGCTTGTACATGACGCCTGTGGGCTGCCAGTTTGACACCCCTGTGCTAGAAATACTTTGTTTACACATCCAGGGAGTGGCCCAGTGATGGCATAGTTTAAAATATGGAGGAAAATCTTCCAGTGATTCTTGAGCAGTTTTGGTGTATAGCTGCCTATAATAAATGGTCACCAGATTGGAAAGCCTATCTTCTCACTTGCATTCAAACACAACAAAAACCAGCTCTGGCAACATCTTTTTTAAATTAGCTCTCAATGAGTTTGTCTTCATTTCTGCTCTAGTTCATGACAGCAACATCCTTAAGTTACACTGTTCTTAAAGTAGCATTTTTTTTCATTTATTCCAATGCTCTCCAAGAGCAACGTCAAGGTCTGTTAGATTTTGTCACTCATTACCTATGGTGACTAATTTTTGATGTATACCCCTGTGAATTATTTATTTATTTTTCCTCCTTGTAACTGGCTACAAAGTTGTGGGGAGGCCAACTTGATTAAAGATGACACATTGCTTTCATTTAAGACCCACTATTTTAGGTTGACATGCATTTGATGCCATAATATAAATTATCATCAAAGTTAAATACAAATATTATATCTTCATTGTAGTGTTTAATGATCACCTGTATTATTTAGGCTTGGTTGCAGTTGACACTTGCACCAGATTTGCTTGCAGCAGTTCTAGGGGGGGGGGGGAAAGGCATTGCCTTTCTTCCTTATTTTTCTGACATGGACCTAGAGAGAAGCAGAAAATGGGCAGCGCTAAAAATTTGAGAGGAGGTGTAGTATTCATTCAAGAAAGTGGGATGATTTAGTCAATATCTCTTACAAAATTGGAACATTGGAATTATAATGCATACATTATGTAAGTTTTTTTCTGCTATGTAATTTCATGTGTGATTCATATATGGTCTAGTTTTAATGTAATTTAGTGTGAGTGGATATTTCCATGCAATTGTTATGCATGGCTAACAGTATCAAAACAAGGAAATATTCTCCACAAATCCAGTGTTGTCCAGACCATAATTCTCAGTTTCCACTGCTTGCCTTGCTAATAGCTTAAGAAGGTAGTCTTGACTCTATCAATTGTAATGACTAAAGAAATATTTAAGGAAACATTAATCAAGTGGAGAAAAAACAATCTTTTGAAGGGTATAAAGAATATATATCAATATAATTTTTGTATAAAAATGCCTATCTTAGTCTTCAAAGGCATGTAAGTAATACAATTTTGTAGGAATTATTTAATTTAAAACATGTATATAATTGGAAAGTGTGAACTAATTTTAAACATGTAAAACAAATTAAATTATTTCCATAAATAAAGAATCTTGAAATAATGAGGGAATGTTGCAGCAATATATGACTGAATAAGAACTTACATTTTTCCTCCATGGCAAAAGAACGAGTCAGTAGTTAGGAATAGATATAAACAGCCATAAAATAGTGCAAACTAAATATTATCTTGTACTGCTTCCATAAAAATTAGCAAGTTGCAATATTTTTCAAACTGGGCATTCTACTTCTTCAGCAGGAGTAGTAAGTATCAGAAGTATCCAGTTCTTTCTTTCAATTTATTACTGCCTAAATATTATTGGGATTACAGGTAGTCCTCTACTATTCATTTAGTGACCAAAGTTACAATAGCATTGAAAAAAAAATGACCTAAGACTGTTTTTCACACTACCCCATGGGATTTTTGAGAGGAAAAATAAAGTGGGGATGTATGATAAACAGCATTCAAAACTGCGATATGGAAAAAGTGAAAAGGCTAACTTCCTTAACTGACAATATTAAAACTCAGTTTATAAAGCTGAATGGTAAGAAATTCAGAGCAGGTTAAAGTGAATACTTCAATCCACAGGAAGATTTTTCTGTCATAAGATGATTAATAGTTTGTAAGCACACATAGTCCTCAACTTACGACCATTTAGTTAACAATCATTCAAAGTTATAGTGGCACTGAAAAAGTGATTTACAACCAGTTCTCACATTTATGACCATCACAGCATCCCCACAATCATGTAACAAAAAATTGGATGCTTGGCAACCGGCATGTATTTTCTAAGGCTGCAATGTCCCAGGTCACATGATCAGCATTTGTGACCTTCCCAACTGGCTTCCAGTAAGCCAAGTCAAGGAGGAAATTAGATTTGCTTAACAAATGCATAATTCACTTAACAACTGCAGTGCTTTGCTTAACAACGGGGCAAAAAAAAAAGGTTACAAAGTCGGGCATGACCCACTTAACAACTATGTTGCTTAGCATCATAAATTCTGCTCTCAATTTTAGTCATTAACAACTACCCGGTATCTCATATTACTGTATATTTAAAGAGTTTAGAAGCTAGCTATGACCCTGAGAAAGTTTAAACCCAGGGCAAAGGGTTTAGAAGGCTGAGAAAAAAGGGAAGGAGGATTAACTGTTGAGGAGGGGAAGGGTAGAGAAATTTGTTTAAGACAACCAGAAAAAGAGAACTTTTGCCATTTCTGGGAAAAAGATTAATTTAAAGTTGGAAGGAAAAGACCCAGTAATTTTTTTAAAAAAGAAGAAAAGATAAAGATATATGTAGAAAGATCCATTGAAGCAATATTTCTCATATATCCCACTAGAGGAATGCATACATAATCTATAGCAGTGATCCTCAACCTCTGGTCCATAGACCCCTGGGGGTCTGCAACATTGTCATAGGGGGCCCCTGAAGGCTTGAAGAAATGTTATGAGTTAAATTTGGAGTTAAGTCTTGGTGGCCCGTGGCTATAAAATATATTTAAACAGGGTATATTGCTATATGTTCCAACAGCAATCTCCTCTTTTAATTGTTTATTCTAGTTGAGGCATACATTAAATACTGCTTGCTTATGAAAGCTAGATTTGTACATTCTGCTGTTTAAAGCTCAAGTGTTTATTTTCTCCCATTATCAAGATATTTAACATTGTCAGGACAAAGTAAAGAATAATTTAACGAAGAATTTACAAGCAATCAGAGAAAAGGAGGAAGCTGAGCAGAGCATGGAGAAGAGGATATACTACTGGTGGCGTGAACTTGGAGGACTTTAAAAGGGATTAGGTAATTCATGAAGGATAAGACTATTAATCATTGCAAGTTATAATAACTATATATCCTACGATCAGAGATAGTATGCCATTCAATATTAGTGGTTGGTAAACACAAGAGGCGATCACTGTCCACTAGAGTAGGACACAACTGGACAAGGAAAACCTTTTCTTTTACCTTAAAACCTTTACTTTTACCTTAAACACAATCAGAAGTGGCTACTGTATTTTTATGGTAGTATTAGGTTTTTCCCGCTTTCAGACCCAATAAGTACCTCAGATCTACAAGTTAGTAGGAAATGTTTATTGTTAAAGATGGTAAGATTCTCCACTGAGCCGAAGGGAGAATCCAGGATGGGTAGTCTCTAGTCTCCTAGCTCTGCAGACCGAGTTGAAAAACTGAGGACACTCCCCCTGGTAATGGTCCCCAGTTCTTCACTCGGTCTCAGTGTGTTCAGATCACCCTTTAAGGGCTCTGAATAGTTAGGATTGTAGAAGAATTTTCACCCCCTGGATTAAGCTTTTTTTCGCAGAGAGGCTTAGATCAGGTTTGACAGCTAGCCAGCTTGCCGGTTTAGCACTTTCATTTTTTTCATGCCTTTTTTCCAGTTCGCGTTTTTTTACTTATTATTTTAATTTTTTGACTTTCCTTGCTGGTGGACTGGTTTTTTTTCTGTTTTGTGCCAAAAGTTGGGTGGAGGTGACCCTGAGAGCCCGTGTGGCCCGGGCTGGGGGCGGGAGTTGGCATCTTATTCAACTCACCTTCTCCCGATCCACTTTCCCTTGCCTGGGATGAGCCGCAGCTGCCGAAAAGCACTTCTGTCCCTTTTCAGCAGCAGCAGCCATTTATTTCATTTGGGGACAATCTTGCAGCTTGTCTCCAGGGGGGTCCTTTGGGGGGGGGGTTCTGGCCATCGGGATTAAATCCTGACCCCCCATCCAGTCCCCAGAGCACTGTGGCAGCTGTGAGA